>NC_090828.1:39244789-39561289 GCF_028021215.1 Eschrichtius robustus
TTTCATGAATATCACATTCCCTCTGATGACTTAAGGAAATAGCTCTATACAGTTACTCCTTTTCTACTGCTTGGCACATGGTATTGTGCATTGAATATTTGTTGCCTGACTCATATGCAGACAGCCCATGGCCCTTTTTTGGACTCTTCTTTAAGTATCATGAGACTTTTACAAAACAATCACTTTTTTGTATGTGCTGGTATAATGGAGTTTTATTAAATGTGTATTTCAATCATGTAAATTTAGCGAGATATATATATATATATATATATATATATATATATATATATATATATATGTCTGTGTGTGTGTGTACACACAGGAAAAAGAGAGGGAGAAAGAAAAAAAAAATACTGAGTTATACAGTCCAGGTAGTTCTGCCTGCCATTCCATTTACTGAGATTATGCCTCCAAGCAGGAGTGAGATGAAAAACTCCAGTCTACTCTGGTCTCAGCTGAATATGACTCTCAGTGAGAACAACTCAGCCCACTGCATGTACTTCTAATATTCAAATACATGGCCAAGCATTTTTTCATACAACTTGGCTCCTAAATGTTACGCCAGCTGCTTCATTGGCACTCACCCAAAGAGCCAATGATCTGTTCCTGTGCTGGAGGAAACACTGGCTGTATTGGGGCTCACTGTGAGGTGGTATGTTTGTCTCCAGCATGGTGTGATTTCGACTGTGTGGGTTTTGCCTAAAACCAACTTTAGGATCTTACATCACCTGTAAAATGAGACTCGACAGCATTCTTTTTCCTTAGAAAACTAGAATCATTAGTGAAGACTCCCTGATTTTCTGTAGTCTATTTTATTTTGAGCAAAATTATTTTGCTTTGTCTGCTGTTTCCATGTGTGGGTCTAGAGTTACACTGAAGCCTGTATACCATCCAAAGATTAAATATGCCCATGGGAGTATATATGTTGCTTTTGCATGTCCCAAAGCAGATTAACATTGTTTTTCCATCCTCTCCAGAGTGCCTACCGCATGTTTACAAACAACACGTGTTTGAAGCACATGATCACCAAAGTCCGGCGGGACACCCACCACTTTGAACGCTACCAGCATAACCGGGACCTTGTGGGATTCCTCAACATGTTTGCAAACAAACAACTGGAGCTGCCGAGGGGCTGGGAAATGAAACACGATCATCAGGGCAAGGTAACTTGCGGGAGTTGCCATGGGGAAGCCTCCGTGTGACTGTGGGCTGCTTGTGGCTTTGGCACTGGGCCCTACCCTTCAAGTGAGGGCTGAAAGCCCTGTGTGACCTGGTTCAAGGGAAACCTGGACAAGCAGGTTGTTTGATACCATGAACCATTGCTACACTCTTCTGAAGCAGTGTATGCGGTGGATGGCCGTGAGGGCACTTGTTGGGCAAAACACTCACTTCCCCTGGATTTTCTTTGAATTGTAATCTCTCACCATTTTCTACTGATTAGAGAAAAGGTTTCTTGGGCAACAACACTTCCTTCTCCTAGCTATACAGCTTGTGTTGTGGGTAGTTGAATACAAGTTGCGGCAGTGTTTGGAGAAGGTGGCTAGGAGGTTGCTAAGCGACAGCGCAAGGTGTGTCTGTGACACCGTCAGGGTTTGGGCCTCAGTCTTGTTTATTCAGAACCCTGGTTTTGTTAGCACATTAAACAAGATTCACAGATTGATGAATTTATGATGAGAAATACGTAACTCTCACACAGGCCGGGTAACCACATCCGTACTTCCTTCTTCGACGGATGAACCAGAAAGCTGGCTTGTAATCAGGAGGTTGTTATATAAGTAAGAAATCAGAATGAGAAAGTTAGTAATTCTTATAAGGTGTTTCTCAGCTACGATTTTATTTATTAACTCTCGTTCAGCACCTACTATGAGCCATGAACTGTTTAAGCCCTTTATATGTTTAAGCTCTTCTCAACAACTCCGTAAGGCAATACTGTTATTATTATTGCTACTTACATATAAAGGGTCCCAGGTCCAGAATGGTTCAGTGACTTGCCCAGTGTCACAGAGGTGAGCAGTGTCTGAGCTGGGCTGTAACCCAGGCAGTCTGGTTCAAGGGTCCATGCTCTTAACCACCACATTATGCTCTCCAAGTATTGAGTAACCAACCTCAGTTTCCCTATCTATAAAAAGGCTTGAAATATGTGACTTGTAGGGTGGGGAGGATTAAATTGACAAGATATTTACAATAACTGTGCTTGACTTTTTCATTCAACAAATATTTATTGAGCACCTGTGCAAAACAGATAAGCCAACGACTCCATGGAACTGCCATTCTGATGGAAAGAGATGGGCAATGGGCAGATAAGTAAATACATAGCATGCCAAGAGCTGATTAAAGCTATGATTTAAAAGAAAGCAGGAGACAGGGTCTAGAGAAAGGCAGGAGTGGAGGGTTATTTTATACAGGGTGGCTGCGAAAGGCCTCACAGATAAGGCTCTACATGCACACAGACTTGAACGAGGTGAGAAGTAAACCATATCAGGGAAGAGCATTCAAGGCGAATGGAATGTGGAAAGTACTCAATAAATGCCGTTCTCCCCCAAAGTACCCTCTGGCAATAATACCACAGTAGCATCTTACTCATCCTGAACTCAGCTTCCAACAATCTTATTTAAGAACTTATAAGCAGTCAAATTAGATACTACAAAGTACATGTATGTATTTTAATGCATGGGAGGAACCCATCAGACTTTCATTGAAACTATTGACTTGATTTCTGTAAACTTTTTTTTAGTAAACCTCTAATTCCCAGCCTAGAGAAGATTAGAAGTGGCAAGCATGAAGTAGAATAGATGAAAGAGAATGGATTTGTGATTAGGTCCCTGGACCACAGATAGAATGGCGTTGTATCAGAGTCTGGTGGGCATGGCAGGGAAGCCTTTCCAGGACACTAGGAACTGCAAGCAGGGACACGGCACTTCCTGTGCTCTCTCCTTCCAGAGGAGGATGTCGCTTTGCTGGTGCTGAGTATGGGTCAGCAGCCTGAGAGCCCAGTGTTTGTAAACATTCTACTAAATGGAAGGGCACAGGTGGTCCAAGAAAGGACTTTGGAAAATATTGATGGTATCATACCTACATATAAAAGAGCATTTGCAGACGAAGAATTCAGCTCTGTTCTCAACTCTGACAATATTTTACCTGGTGTCATGAGGAGGTATACTCATTAGAGAACCATAGGTCCAGGGAAACCCAAGTTGAGATAACACTGCATGTATTTCTGCTCTATATAGAGACTTAACTTGCTAAGTCATTTTGTATCCTTAGCTAAAGGGAATCGGGAACTTATCATGCAGACACGGAAGGGGAGGTTCCTTTCTTGCCAGTCACAACTTGCCAGACACGCTTCAGGAGAGAGCTTCTTATTAATAACACCTGAACCTTGAGAAAAGTTAAACTTCGGATACTATTTAAGATGAGTTACGATGTATTCTTAAGAACAAATTCTGTCTCATAGCTTTTATAAAGTTTCGATAGTTAAACAGAGGTAAACGTTATCTCGGCTGTGTGGGTAACATAACCATCCATCTTTTCCTGAGGGTTTGGATTCATTTGGGGTTTCAGCCTGAAGTTGTAGGCATTGTAAAGAGCCCTGGATGTGGGCTGGTAGATAGCTGACCTCACAGTCTGTTGGTGGCTTTGCATTTGAATGCTGTGTGGCATGAAAGATGTGGAAGGACCCCTGGCCTTGTGGACAAAATGGATTATCAGACAGGCCTGAAAGATTATCACTTTAGCCTGATTCCTCTACTTTGTGCATTTGGACTTTAATAAGGTTTTTAGCTAAGCTGGGTACCTTAGTGAAAGCAGGTATATCTCCCTGTGCTTCTCCCCTATCCTTCCTGTACAAATGATTGGCTTCCAATGAACTAAAATAGCTTAAAAGAACATTTGGGAAAGGCTCTTGCCATGTCTGTATTTGGCTGTGCTGCTTTTGACTGTACTTTAAAAGTCATGGCTCCCATCATCCAGGCAGTTAATAGGTTTCTTCCAGCCTGAAATTTTAGCTCCCCTTTTTAATGAATAGCTTTACCTCTAGAACATTTAAAGGGAGTAAACTTTTTGCCCCATTTAATGTAACATCGAAAGCTATTAAATACTATGAGTTTTTTTTTCCCCACAGTGATGACTGATTTCTAGAATTGACATGGAATAGGATGGCCAAATCCTCACCTGCATGAAAAGAAATGGTTCTTAAGAGGAACGTTGTCAAACTTAGCTGCTCAGGTTTATGAAATTTGGCTCCATGTTGTCTTCTCAAGTGCAACATCTTCCTTTTGTGTTTTCATTTGTTTTGCCATTCAACACACTTCTGAATGCCTACTATGTACATGCCACTGTGATAACAATGATACAAGCTAACAGTGTAGCATTATGTAGTATGTAGCATTGGCTGTGTGCTACACATGTTATAAGCACTTAGATTAATTCCTTCCATACTCACAGCAGCCTTGTACATAACTGCTATTTTTATCCATATTTTCTAGAAGAGGAAACTGAAGCATAGCATGGCAAATTGACCAAGGTCCTATAATTAGTATGTGATAGAATTGGATTTGACTCAAGACGTCCAGCTCCAAAGTCTGTGCTTTTACCCTGCCTCTCACCAGTGAGGAGGGTGAATGCATATCTTCTAGCAATTACAGTGAAGGTAGTAAAAGGTGCTCTGGGAGCCTGTGGTAGGGTCTCCTACCATAGTTGAGGGGGTGGGGGCTTTTAGACACATCATCGAAGGGCAGCATATTGGGTGGATTGCTCTTGGCTCTCCAGGCATAAGCGACTTCCCATAGAGTCTCCCTTGCAGTGTTTCATGACAGCTATCCCCATCTGTCTCATGGTATAGTTATTAACTTATTTTATCTTCCCAAGCAGATGATCCCTTTCTTGAGAGTTCTCCTGTTTATTGTTTAATTACCCCCTCTTCAACCCCAGTGCCATTCATATAGAAGATTCTCAAAACAAGTTTGATGAATGAATGAAACTTGTCACCTGTAGATTCCTGGTTATTCAGTGATGTCTGCTTTGGACAAATGAGGAAGCTTCCAGGCTCTCTCCTCATTGCCACTCCCTCCTTCTCCTGTGCTCTCACCAGAAGTAGCTCCTAAGATTCGCCTGATTTGACCTCTCTTAATGCATATGTTGTCTTGGATTTTTCGTATTACATGTTTGAACAAGGTAGTGATTATGCTTGTACCACACTTTAGCTGTCTTCAGTTTTGGAAGAGACTTTTTTTTTCTAATTACTTAAGGCCAAAGGTTTAAATTGGGTGAGATTTCACAGGAGTCTAGATTTGAATTGCTTTTTTTTTTTTTTTTTTTTTGAGAGTTCTAGAGTGAAAAATGTCCTTGACTTACATAAAAGAAGTAAAATATATTTTTTTAATTGACTGTTAGTTAAAGAGTAAGAACAGAATATCAGGCCTTACTAGGTAAGATGAGGATAATGATGAAAATGACAGTGACAAGGGTGATAATGATGATACCTGCATTTGTGAAGCTTATACCATGTGCCAGGCACTGTACTAGGTACTTTTTCATGAATTATCTTATTTAGACCTCATGGAAGTTTATGAGGTGGGTGTTATTATTATTATCTACATTTTATTGAAATTTAGAGATGTTAAATAATGTGTGTATTAGGAAGCAAGTGAGGAATTCAGGATTCTAACTTTAGGAGTATGACTCTTAACTGCTACACTCTATTGGGAGAGATTGTCTTCGGAAATGAGAGATATTTTATCATTCCAAGGAAGAAGAGTTCCAATCCAGGTACTGGGATTACTGATATCCTTCAAGGCTGAGTCATACATATAGGTTTTGATTAGATCATAGGTAGTTTACTAGAGGACACCTCACCAGAAACACATACATGACTTCACGCTTAAATACCATAGAGTCCTTATGCTAGGGACGCATAGAATAATGGAAAGGAATGAAATTCACATATATTGATGACTTATTAGATGCCAGGTTCTATGATAGGATATTATATTAGCTCATTTAACTTTCACAATAATCCTATGGAATAGGTTTTGCTATAGATGAAGAAACCAGTGCTCAAAGAGGTTAAGTGTGCAAGTAAACTCTTGTATACAGATCCATGTCTTTCTGTATCCAAATCCTGTAATAATTTTCCTGTGTAAGGTTAGTCTAGACCTCACTGGCCACTAGCCATCTAACTGGCTTGGGATACATCATTTAAATTTCCTAGGTCTGACTTTCTTTATCTCTACAAATGAATAGGTTGATCGTCATTTGATGTGTTTATTGGTCATTTGTATATCTTCTTCGGAAAAATGTTTATACAAAGAGTTGCCACATGATCCAGCAATTCCACAGTTAGGTATATACCCAAGAGAAATGAAAATGTGCTTCCAAACAAAAACTTGTACACAAATGTTCACAGTAGCATTGTTCAAAATAGCCAGAGGGTAGAAACAACCCAAATGTCCGTCAACTGATAAATGAATAAATGAATGTGGTAGATCCGTACAGTGGAATACTGTTTAACAATACAAAGGAATGAAATACTGATACAGTATGGTAAACCTTGAAAATATTTGCTAAGTAAAAGAAATTGGTCACAAAATATCACATATTATACTATTCCATTTATATGAAATGTCCAGAATATGCAAATCTATAGAGATAGAAAGTAGATTGGTGGTTTCCTTGGGTTGGAGATGGAATGGGGAGTGAATGCTAATAGCTATGTGGTTTCTTTTGGAGGAGAGAATGTTCTAAAATTATATTATGGTGATAGTTGCACAATCCTGTATATATACTAAAAACAGTGGATTATATGCTTTAAATGGGTGAATTGTACAGTATCTGAGTTATATCTCAGTAAAGCTGTTTAAAAAATTAATAGGTTGAATTAGAGGAAGACTAAGTTTCCCTTTTTACGTCCTAGATTTTATAGATCTTTGATTCTTCAGTCTTAAAGATTAGATGATACAGTTCCAAACTGGGTTTGACATCAAATATGTAATGCTTTTCTTTCTACTTTTAATTACATTTGGAAAGGTATCTTGTTCAGAATTCCACACTACGTTTTAATCAGTATTTTGTTCCATTACTTGATTTCCTTAATCATTTTGATTCTGGGAATTAACCCACATTTTATTTTATGCAGGATAGTCCTCATGAGACTGTGATCAACATCTACGTGTACATATTTGTTGTACCTAAGGTCTAGGATTTTCAACTAACATACAGGACACATTTTGACTTGCCTTATTTGAAACAAAACATATAAGCAAAGACAGTAGGCCAGTAGAGAAAGAAAATCTCTTCTTACTTCTTATTGCAGTAGTTCTTAAACCTTTGTACACTCTCAGGACTGTGAAAATCAAGGGTAATTTGAGATCTGAGTTACATTGTTGATATAAACTTTTTATATTTATGCAAGAAATATGTATCAGTAGTATTAAAATGTGACTTAGTTAAAATGCTTCTGGTTCTTGGCTAGGTTTGATCATTAGTGTGTGCTCATGGGGATAATATATCTGGTAGACAAATATGAGTTTTAATAAGGAAAACCAAATGTTACTTAGGAGTGTTTTTTCTTTCTTCATTTTTAAAAATTCTTTCCTCCTTTGCTCCTTTCTTTCTTCTTTCTTTCCTCCCTCCCTCCCTCCCTTCCTTCCTTCTCATTTTTAATTTGGAGGATTTGAGGAAATTATGCTGCTGTGGATGAGGATTCCTGGATCCATCGCTGTCTTTCTGATCTAACTTCTACAAACCCCAGTTTTCTCTAAAATGAGGGCTAGTAACCTGTCCTGTCCAGCTCCTGGGGCTGTGGTTGGCATCCACTTAGATAGTCATGGGATTACAAATGGAAGAAAAACAATTAGAATTATAATTAAACACTTTATTCAGTAATTGACTTATTATTACCTATAGTGTAGAAGATAAAAGCAGTACAATTACAAGCCTCTAGAGGTTTATGACTTAGTTTGGGGAAAGCAAAATATGGATTATTCAAACACCTACAAAATAAAATGGACCATACAGCACACTAAGCCAGGAATGCTACTCACTTGGTTATTCCTACCCAGCTCTCCAAAATCTTGATGTGAATGGTTAGGTAGAAGCAAGAATCTACAGTAAGTAGAACAATAACTAAAGAGCTTCATCAGTTTAGACTTTTATAAAAATGATAAAGATTTGTTATTGATGGTTAAATCCTTACTCTAATGGGAAATACACAATGACATATAAAAGATACACTGAAGAATTAGTGTCAGTGTCCCATTCCTCCTCTCAACAAACAGCTGATCTCCCTTAACTGAGGTGGTCCAACAGAATAGTTTTGTCACAACAGGGTTCCTTTTGTTGTTCTTGTTCTTTTTGTCCATGTTGTTCTTGACCACTGCACGGTAGTCTGCCCTCGAGTGTTTCCTTCTGCCTGAAACCTGTATAACAACCCAGAGCATTTTCTGTGTCTCTGCTATGAGTGCTCTGTTTATTGTGGTCTCTCTGGTAGATTTGTTCTCTTGCTAGATTAGTGGTCTTCTACTCTGGTGGTTACAATCTCCATAAGCTATGGTCATGAACATAGTGTTTTAAAAACATCCTTAGTCAAATAAGTAACTTTCTTTTTAGAACTGGAACTGAAATCAGATCCACACATTTGCACAGAATCATGCACTTCCTGTGTAAAGCCACTAAGCACCCCTTGCCCAGACCACTTTACCCTTAATGCCTCTTATTTGGATTATAAAAGAACAGAACGTGCATCATGCATTAGTATAGGTACAGAAAGACTTATTTCTGGCATGGGATACCTGGAGAGTTTTCATAGTGAAGTTTGGATTTGAGCTGAACCCTGAATGACGAGTAGGATTTTGATAAAATTAGATTGTGGAGAAGAGAAAATTTGGAATGGGAAAGGAAGGAAAACACCCAAAGTAAAGACGTGGAAAAAGGAACACACTGGGTGGGTATGTTTGGTTCCTTTGGAGAAGTAATGGGTCTCCCTTGCTGTGCAAAAGCTTTTAAGTTTCATTAGGTCCCATTTGTTTATTTTTGTTTTTTATTTCCATTTCTCTAGGAGGTGGGTCAAAAAGGATCTTGCTGTCATTTATGTCATAGAGTGTTCTGCCTGTGTTTTCCTCTAAGAGTTTTATAATGTCTGGCCTTACATTTAGGTCTTTAATCCATTTTGAGTTTATTTTTGTGTATGGTGAAACTTAAAAGCTTTTGCACAGCAAAGGAAACCATAAACAAGACAAAAAGACAACCCTCAGAATGGGAGTAAATATTTGCAAATGAAGCAACTGACAAAGGATTAATCTCCAAAATTTACAAGCAGCTCATGCAGCTCAATATCAAAAAAACAAACAACCCAATCCAAAAATGGGCAGAAAACCTAAATAGACATTTCTCCAAAGAATATATACAGATTGCCAACAAACATATGAAAGGATGCTCAACATTACTAATCATTAGAGAAATGCAAATCAAAACTACAATGAGGTATCACCTCACAGCAGTCAGAATGGCCATCATCAAAAAATCTACAAATAATAAATGTTGGAGAGGGTGTGGAGAAAAGGGAACCCTCTTGCACTGTTGGTGGGAATGTAAATTGATACAGCCACTATGGAGAACAGTATGGAGGTTCCTTAAAAAACTAAAAATAGAACTACCATATGACCCAGCAATCCCACTACTGGGCATATACCCTGAGAAAACCATAATTCAAAAAGAGTCATGTACCACAGTATTCATTGCAGCTCTGTTTACAATAGCCAGGACATGGAAGCAACCTAAGTGTCCATTGACAGATGAATGGATAAAGAAGATATGGCACATATATACAATGGAATATTACTCAGCCATAAAAAGAAATGAAATTGAGTTATTTGTAGTGAGGTGGATGGACCTAGAGTCTGTCATACAGAGTGAAGTCCGAAAGAGAAAAACAAATACCGTATGCTGACACATATATATGGAATCTAAAAAAAAAAAAAAAGGTTCTGAAGAACCTAGGGGCAGGACAGGTATAAAGATGCAGACATAGAGAATGGACTTGAGGATACGGGGAGGGGGAAGGGGGAAGGGTAAGCTGGGACGAAGTGAGAGAGTGGCATGGACATATATACGCTACCAAATGTAAAATAGATAGCTAGTGGGAAGAAGCCGCATAGCACAGGGAGATCAGCTCAGTGCTTTGTGACCACCTAGAGGGGTGGGATAGGGAGGGTGGGAGGGAGACGCAAGAGGGAGGAGATATGGGGATATATGTATATGTATAGCTGATTCACTTTGTTATACAGAAGAAACTAACACACCATTGTAAAGCAATTATACTCCAATAAAGATGTATAAAAAAACAAAACAAAACAAAAAAGGACTTCCCTGGTGGTGCAGTGGTTAAGAATCTGCCTGCCAATGCAGGGGACACGGGTTCAAGCCCTGGTCCGGGAAGATCCCACATGCCGTGGAGCAACTAAGCCTGTGTGCCACAACTACTGAGCCTGCACTCTAGAGCCCACGAGTCACAACTACTGAGCCCGCGTGCCACAACTACTGAAGCCCGCATGCCTAGAGTCTGTGCTCCACAACAAGAGAAGCCACCGCAATGAGAAGCCCGCACACCGCAACTAAGAGTAGCACCCGCTCGCCACAACTAGAGAAAGCCCGCGCACAACAACGAAGACCGAATGCAGCCAAAAAGGAAAGAAAGAAATAAAATTAAGAAAAAAAAAAAAGGAAGTAATGGGAACATTTTGAGAGACCCTGCATTAGATATATACACACACACACACACACACACACAGGAGAGCTGATGGTATAAGAGCCGATCCAAAACCCGGCAGGCTTGAGACCCAAGTAAACGCCAATGTCCCAACTCAGTCAGGCCAAGGCAATTCCCTCTTACTCGGCCTTTTGACCTTCAATTGATTGGATGCAGCCCACCCACATTAGGGAGGGTGATCTGCTTAACTCAGTCTACTGATTGAAAGGTGAATCTCATCCAGAAACACACTCACAGACACATCGGAATAATGTTTGGCCAAATGTCTGGGCACCCAGTGGCCCAGTTAAGTTGACACATAAAATTAACAATCAGTGACCGATATCAATGGATTAAAATCAGTGGAAGCACCACTACAGAGGGTTAAGGATAACAGAGAGAATGATACAAAATGACATGGACAATTAGAAAAATATTGCAAAGCTTGATATTTCTTATTAATAAGTTTATATAATGGACTTACCATTTGGTTTAATTTTTAAGAAAAGTGTTTATTTTTGACTCCCCTTTCAGATGTTAAATATAGAATAACTTTTTTCCTGCCTCTTTGTTTCATACTCTCAAACAGTATTAACACTGGGTGCTTTCCCCAGATCATTCTACTTGAGCCTAAACTGAAACTTTGAACTTTAAAAGTGATATAAACGTCATGGGCTCTTTAAATGAAAATGTAAAATGGTAACCATCTCCTTATTTAAAGTGAAATGTCTTTTCCCATAGTTTCTTGTGTTTTTCCCTACAAAAAACACTAGCTATAATATCACCCAGCTAAATTGACATCCATCCCTAAAGCCAAGCTTGTAACTCTAGGGGTTTGTGACTTTGGATGTCAGACTGGGGATTTGAGTATCAGTATGGTCCAAATATTCAACTTCGATGACCATGGCAAGTAGGAGTTATGGTTATGAGGATAGATTTTTTTAGAAGAGAACAAATATTTGTACAGTGAAAGTTACCACAGTCAGAGCCTACTTGAGGATTCTCATTTTACCAGATGCTAATAGCTTATGTGGCTGTAGAAGTTGCCCCAGTGATGACATAGACTTTGGTTTCAATCCCACATGCTGATGGCCACAGTTTATTGGGCTGTGGCCACAGTTTATTGGGTCAGGTTCATCTTAATGAGTAAAATGCAACTTAATATTTGGAGGTTTCAAGTGAATCCCAAAAGTCTCTTAGCAGAATAAGTTCTACACTTTGAAAGATATATTTTTCATTCATTAGAGCACTATATTTGTTATTTTTGTGGCACGTCTCTTTAATTGCTTTGAAACAACTAGTACCTCTTTGTGGTGGTTGTCTGGTTTAATCACCTCCAGTTACACAGCAATCCAGGTAGAGATGAAATTAAACTCTAAATTTATAAATAACACATATTTTTTAGAGTATCTCTTGCTTATTTTTCAGGGGGTACAGTCTTGTTAGACCAAAAAGTAACCCACACATAGGGGCAGAGGTGAAGAATCCTTCTAGGTCAGTATACCTTTCAGAATGAGAGACTAAAGCAGAGGTTGGTTTTGTGAATGTATTTTTGAGTAAAATGCTAAACTCATGGAATATTGAAGGAATTGCCCAAGTTATGAAGATGCCCTTTGCCTTTTATCTTTAAACAGTTGTCCTCTGACCAGCACTGAATCTTTTAAAAAAATGTAGAGTACTATTTTAAAATTTCATGGCAATGCCCTTCTGTTCTACCTAAAATGTGCTGATTTGGATAACTCCATCCTTGGTCTTCTGCAGTGACGTGCTGATAAATGCTTAGCAACCAGATCCCCAGGGGCGGTGGGGAGGAGGGCTGATCTGTAACATTTGCCACTTTCCATGGTGTAAATTCTCCCACCATAGCCAATTTCAGGCTGCCAGCATCATCGTCAACCAGCTTGAGAATTCCTTGAGATTCCACCATCAGCTCCTGTAAGCTGGTCCAAGCCATCCCCAGCATGTCACTGGCTCCCGTATATTATACTTCTAACACCTAAATACCACTACTCCCAATAGATAAAATACCACTCCCCCCCCTTAGCTAACATTTTACATCTGAAGTTTTGGGGATGTTTTACTTATCCACAGTGCCATGTGTCCCTGTTTTCTCTCCTAGCAACTGTAGATCTCTGATCACAGCAGTTTAACAAAATAACCTTCTTTACCTTTTTTGTTATTGATAGATGTCATGAGATATTTGGGACCACTCACTCCTTCAGATGAACCAAATGTTAGAAAATGTTAGCATGACTATTTTTTTAGTTATAATAAACTCTACTATTCAGTGCTTTTCATCTCCAGTATTGGTAACGGAGTTCTGTCTGGGATATAATGTAGAGAAAATAATAGCATGTTTATTCCTTATAATTGGGGAAATACTAGAGAGGGGACCAGGAGCTGAGATTTATATTTCGGAAGGGAGAGAATGCGTGAGTAAATTACAATCTTAATAAAAATTAAAGTAGATTACAGTGAACTTTTTGAGCATTTTAAGACTTTATAGAGTTGAGAAACTAGAAGTTAGAACAGATTCAATATGCAGTGCTGCTATCTTTTAAATTATTGTTCTTTCATTGTTTCCATAGCTCTTTAGAGAAAGAAAGAAGATCTGATGATGTCTTTCTGTAGCATAGATACAAGTGCTTTTTGTTTTATTTTGTTTACACGGTCTTTTAATACGGATTCCTGGTTTGGCAAAATGTTAAGTGGAAACAATTTCAAACTTCTGTAACTTAGATTTGTTGAGCCTGAGGTTGGTATTTCTTCACAAATACTGATGGCTTTTTCTTTTCTTAAAATAATAGAAGCTTAAAAAAAAGAATTGTGTAAAGAGAGAAGTGTATTTTGTTTGGCCTCACTAAAATACCACTTGGCTCCATCCAGCCCATATTTTCTGACTCTGATCATGCCCTGAAGCAGCGAGAGGGTAGAAGTTTTTAAAACGAGATTTGAATTTGGGTATTTGCATTCCTTTCAGTTTTTGATTATATTGTTAGCCCTAGTTGGTCCAGCACTGGGAAGCTTGAGTGAATTTCCTTAATGAAACTTAACAGTAGGGAATCTGTGTTGTTCAAAATTTGCTTTGCTAGTGGCTAATCTGAAAAAGACTCCTTTTCTGATACAATTGCTTTTTGTAATGTGGTCTGCCTTCTCAACATACTGTTTATTCAGACAGTATTTATTGATACACGGTAGACAATTTCATAAATAAAGGCAGGCTATTCAAGAATGGTGACATAAAAAGTGACCCAAATTAAATTTTTTTTAAAAAGGAATAGGTCAGCTTCATTACTGGCTTGAACTAGTTAGGACATCCTATGGGAAAGTGATCCACTTTTGTGCCATAATCGATTTGTGCATCACAAATAGAAATGGCAAGCCTAAAATTTGCACAGTATTTTTTCTATGCTTCGATCTTTGTTTTAAAGTAGAATACATCTTCCACAACTCAGTTGTGACCTCAGTCATCTCCTTTACGTGGATGTAGCAAAGCACCAAGGAAGCCTGCCCAGGGTCACACAGGGAGTGGAGCAGAGCCAAAGCACATGCCAAGGAATTGCCTCTTCGTGCTGCCCTTGGCCAGCGCTAAGTGTGCTAGCTGCGTGGTTTCGATAGTGGTCTTAATTGAGACTTTTCCCCCAAGTGCTTGGCAGACTTAAAAAGCACATGTAAACAGTATACACATTCCATTTACTCTGAAACTGAGCTCCTTGTGGAATACAAATGCGCACCTATGCTCCACCCACAGCCCAGCCTCCAGCAGGGGAGCCGCGCAGATTGTGCAGAGGACGTACAGTTTGCTGTCCAGCGTCAGTAGCAACCTTTTCAGCACTGAAACAGTGGTGAGGCCCAGCGCTCTGAGTGACAGTTATTGTCGGCCTAATTCAATAAATACTTCAATACTTTTCTAAAATCAAGTACTATGTGAGGGGAGTGGGAAGAATATCAAAAGGAAAAATAGGAGGCAGAAAGAATGGAAGAAAAAGAGGAGAACTATGAAAAAGAGAGGGAGGGGAAAGAGGCACTGCTCACTGGGCTTTGAAGTCAGAAAGATGGATTCAAATCTCAGCTTTATACTTTCCCAACTCCACATTTCACTTAAATCTCGGACTGTTACCCAACTGTATTAAAGGTGAATAATAATGAGAAATCATTATTTATGAAATAGTGAAAATCCTTATTTATAATGATGGTGGCCGGCTTATGCGTTCTTCTTTGCTGACTTCAGTGCATCAATTAGGATTTGGTTTGGCTGCATTGTGACAGAGACCTATACAAAGTTTACTATACAAGATTTTATTCTGTCACATAAAGAAGTTCAGAGATAGGCAGTCTAGGGCTCTTGAGGTGGTTTCTTAAGTTGTAAGAGCCTTGGCTCCTTACGGCTTTTTACTCAGCCGTCCCTCATCTTCAGGGTTCGTTATGGCTGCTGGGGTTCGGCAATTACATCTTTGTTTCAGGGAGCAGAATGAATGAAGTACAGAAGGAGGGCTTTACCTTGTAAAAATCTCCTTGGAAAGGAGTTTTCCAGAAGCATCATGTGACCCTCTGTTTACATCTCATTGACCAGAACTTAATCTAGGCCATACGTACCTACAAGGAGCCTGGGAAATGTGGGTTCACTGGTTCTCCTCTTTTTTTTTTTTTTTTTTTGAGCTTTGTTTTTGGGCTGCAGGGAGAAACACTGTAATCCTTAGAAAAATGTCTCGGAAGTTAATACTGTTATTATTAGTAATAATAATATTAACTCACATTTAAGTGGTCTCAGGTACTATGTTCAAAAATTTATATGAACCATCTCATTTTATCTTCCTTTGATGTAGGCGTTATTATACCTATTTAACAGAAAGGAAATTGTAGTTTGAAAAAGTTAAGTAGTTTGCCCAATGTTATGTCAGTAGTAAGTGGTAGAGCTAGAGCTCAGACCCAGGCTTGTCTTTTTCTAGATCCCAAGCATTTAATCACTACTTTGTCTCGGACTTCTCAAGTTTTAACTTGATAGTTCATCCATGTCCACATGAGGTGTTTTAAAACCTTTTATCCTATTTGTGGTATTATAGTCTTCGGCTCTCCACACTTTTCACCCAACACACACACACACACACACACACACACACACACACACACACACACTTCTCTCATGTATTTTGCTCAAATCTTTCAGTATTTCTATGCTTACATAAAAGAATGTTACTTTTAATACTTGGTTAGTTCATTGTCAGTTGTCTCCCTGTATTTTGGTCAGGAGTCTGCTATTCGAGTTTTGGGCAGTTTATTTACTGAGCACTGTCTTTCTCCCAGATGCAGCCCTAAAAGCTATTGGGGAGAGCAGAGTGAGTAAGAAAGAGTCCCTACCCTGAAGGCATTTACAGTATAATTTTTTATAGAATGGATTTTAGAGAAGCCTCTTAAGTCAGATTATACTATGACACTCCATGTAAATCACAACTGACCTAGATGTGCACACCCATTAGTCCTTATAATTACAAGTGATTCATCATTACCTCTAAATGACCACCTGTTCCTTCAAAACATTCCTAAGAAATTAGGTAGAGTAAATAGGCAATTCTATTTTCATACTCTCTGTATTTTCCCCTTAAACAACATGGCTCATATTATTGTTGTAGTAATAAGAGCTTAATCTTAATATACATAAAGAGAATATTAAATTGACTGTAATACCTATTATGTTGAAATGTGTATTTAAAAAAATGAATTTCTATTTTATGACATTTTAAATAGTGGCAGAAATAATATACGTACAAGTGTATTAGAAGCTCAAATCAAACGGGGACTAGTGTCACATTTGAGACCAGAGCCTGCCAATACAAGCCTGTGTAGGGTTTATTGTTGGTGTACGTTTTTACAAGATCAGAGAAGAAAGATATTCCACCTGATAGGTTATGGAAAAGGGAGCATTACCCAGGGATGTAAGGTTGATGACTCCGTCCTACAAGACTTCCATTTAATCCAGTCTTTGTACCTGGAAATCGGATATTGAGAGAAGGGACAGACAAGGATTCTTGTTCTGGCCATTTCCCTGTTTTGTTTCTAGTGCACTTTCTGCTTAAAGTTATTTTTTTTTAAAGAAGTCATTTTCCCCCTATTTGGGAGCTACTTACAAATTATTTTGCCCTATTTCCTGATTATCTACAGAAACATTTTGTTTCATAATGGAAAGGTGAATTTTTAATCAGCATAAATATACCATCTGCCCCTGGGATTTGCCTAGATGCATTCATTCCTAGTCTTTAAGGTACTTTGTTAACAGAGCTCCATCAGTTCTTTTTTGCTTAGGTTATTTGGCATATATCATGTGTCCTGACATTTATCAGTAATGAGTCTCCAGGCTCTCCTAAGAGTCCTTTTTATCTTGACCTAATTAACTTTATCTGATCATGGAAAACTTACATTTTCTAATTATCCTTGAGATAATGGGCTTCATTATTGCCTTGAATGAATTTTACATTGCAAACTTAACACCATTTTGTTCTAATGATAATGAAAAATAACACTTGCATCGAGTTTTAGAATTAAACAAACAAACAGAATTTTTAAAGGCCTTTCTACATTACATGCAATCCTTACTGCAAAACTTAGGGAAATGGTTTATGCTCATTCGTGGTTTCATGTCACAAGGGATTCTGCAGTAAACATAACAGACATAGTTTCTTCCTTCCTATCACTTTATGGAGGAGAAATGTTTATTATGAATGAAGGAGGCATGTTTTTATAAGAAATCTATAGCCCAGAGAACTTAAGTGTCTTGCCCTGAGTCATTGTATGTGATAGAATTTGTCTGGGTGTATGATCAATGACCAAACTGGAAAGGAAGTAAGAAGGAGATTGTAAAGAGTCTTGGAAAACTGACCAAAGGGTTGGAATATTTTTTCTATAGATAACAGGTAGCCATTAGAGGCTTTGGATTGGAGTGGAGATGCAGTCAAAGCTTTTAGAAAAAAAAATTCTGATAGTGAGGTGCCATTCAGGGAATAAGGTTATAGAGATGTGGAACAACTGAGAAACTACTAATAATTGTATGTTTAAGAGAAAGCCCTGAAATAATGGAATGAATGATAGTCAGGCTGGGATGGGACAAATAGAGGAGACACTATAATGAGAAAATGAGGGAGGACTTGGTAGCTGATTACATAGAAGGAAAAGAGAAGTCAATGATATTTGAAAGAAAAACTTGGTAATAACCGATAGCAGTTAGAGCAAAGAGCGTCAGTTAAGAGAAGCCCAAATGTCCATTCAGGGGGCTTCTTTCTAAGATCCTATCTTTGATGACTGTATTTCCTAAAGCCAGGAACAATGTTCCTTCCTGCTGTCTTCATTCTGCATCCAATCTAAGCGTTGCTTCCTCTCTTCTGGTCTATCCTGAGGGAAGAAGGAGAAATTCTCCTGAAGATTTGAAATTACGAGAAAACGGAGCGAAGGTTATTACTCCAAAGTGGGTCTTTCCCTGCATGTGTGAAATGATAGGGCCGCTAAGACAAGTGTGTGCCATGTATGGAGTGTTGACTGAGTGGGTTGCTTCCTAGGCATTTTTTGTCGACCACAACTCCCGTACCACCACTTTCATCGATCCCCGGCTCCCGCTTCAGAGCAGCAGACCCACGAGCGCGCTGGTGCATCGACAGCACCTGACCAGGCAGCGCAGCCACAGCGCGGGCGAGGTGAGTCCCGAGCCTTAGCGACCGACCTTTTGGCTGATAGAAGCACGGGATGTGGGGTTTATGGAATCGTGCTGGCTCTTTCTTATTGTTTTGTTTTTCTAGTTTGATTTAGAGACTATCATTTGGAGGCTGAAAGTGTTGGAATGTTAACGGGGCTTCTCTGGAAACTCATAGAGCCTCAATTACAGGTTTAAAAAGTAGGACATGTGAGGAAAGGTTGAAGAAATTAGAGATTTAGAGAAAAAAAATTCAGTGGATGGTGAGAGGGAATTCATAATGCAATACAGTGTTCAAGAGAGGATGATGATGAGCCCTTTTGCATACCTAAGAGCAGCTTCGTAGGAAGCAATGAATGTAACTTTTTTAGGGGATTAAAATTAGGTTAAAGATAGGGAAGTTTCTTAAGTGAGGATTGCTGGATTAGATTAAAATCTTCGGCCAATGCTATGGGGTTGTGGTATCCTCATTAATATTCTTTAAAGTTAGGATATATATGAGGGTTGATTTATGCACTCTAAGTGCTCAGAGAAAATGGGTGACATTAAGAATTACTAAAAGCTCTACCGTACTCTATTGTACTTTGCTAGTTTGCAGTGTCCCATGGTAACCACATGAGGGCTCTCTAATAATCTAACCAGAAAAAAAAAAAAGAAAGAAAAAGAAAAGAAAAGAGAAAAGAAATAATCTCTTCCTGTTTCCCTTTTTCTGTAGCAGGTTAAATAAATAAAAGAGGAATGTTTTAGGTCACATGTTTTCTCCTTAGTACAGACTTATGCTTTGAATGTCATATATTATCACTTGATATACATTGTTTCTAAAAATTCCCTTAGACAAGAAGAATTAAGATTCTTTTCCTGCATGCCTTTTCCACGTTCCATCTATGTGCATATCATATTTTCAGTATTATATTGTATGTCAAATATTTTTGTAGCTTCTATTATAAGAAAAGATTATGAATGTAATAAATAACTGGATTTGATTCATCAAAATTCCACTCTTGGAATTTCCCCTCATGATTTACATACTGGCTCTAATGATTATGTGTGTTTGCTGGTTGTAAGTGCAGACATAGAAGAGTACACACGAGAAGCTCACATAAAAATGATATATAAATCTATTGCAAGATGAGGTATGCACAAAAATATGCATGTTTTATGAGTAGCTAATAAATCTCTACCTGGCTGTCATATAAAACATTAGTGGTGAACTGGATGATGCTAATAGCATGCATCTAAAAAGCAGAACAGACCTCTCTCACCTTTGGACCTTGTGCGTGATATGTAGCATATTAGGGCCCTGCCTGGTTTTATCACGCAACCAGTGCACGTTAGATGCTTGCCTTATCTTGACTTCACAATATGACGCTGGCTGTTCAGTCTGATCAGGGCTACATGCATGAGATTAGTAGCTATACATACATTTTCGTGCATGAGATTAGTAGCTATACTTACATTTTCTTTCAACTCCTCTGCCTCAGAACTTGAATTATTTTCATGGTCTAGCAGTAGGGATACTAAGGTACACATTAAAATTTGAATGAGGACTGCTCTTCTTATTGACGGAAAATGAGCAGTGGAACAGAGACGACCCCATAAAGACTCAGCATTCAGTCTCAGCGTTGTTAAACCCTTGAGGGGAATGTGCTTTCTGGCCCAGCTGTCGGAAGCACGCACATCCTGCAGTAATACACACGTTTATCACGGCTTGCCCACTGTCTGATGGTCTGGTCTGAAGAAGCAGGGTGTCAAAGAGAAGACCTTTGGCTGTTCTGGGAAATGATGACACAAGGCAACTTACTGACAGGAGGGAAAGTATATGTTGGCAGATTGAAATGATAAGTTTGGTGACTGACAAGGTGTAGTTAATGATTGAATCTCCCGCAAGAGGGGCTGACTTCATTTCTCAGAGCCAACAACTCAAGAGAAGCAGAGTGGGAAATTTCTAGTTACGTGCACAAGTCTTCCCAGCTATTCTCTTAGACTCATTTAGCAAATATTCCAGGTAGTAGAAATTTTGCTATCTCTTCCATCCAACAAATGAATACTTACTAAACACCTGTAGTGTAGAAACGTGGTTGGTGTGAGGGATACAAGTAAATAATGTATGTTCCTGTGTTCTTGTTAAGGAGAGAATATATAAAACTAACCGTAATCCAGATGAATAACAATACAAGCAAAAAATGGCTTATAGACTGTTAATAATGGCAGCTGCTTTAGAAATGTACCCCAAGTGCTGTGGGTGCTCAGAGAACGTGACATTTAACGTCGGCTTGAAGGGAAGGGAAGGCTTCATCGAGGAGGGGCTGTTTGAACTACACGTTGAAGAATGAGTGAGAACATTCTTGAAGGGTAAACAAGCAGTCGAGGGTGGGGACGATATTTCCAGCTTTAGGGCCTTTAGAAAAACCCTCACTGAACACGTAATGGATGCAGTATGATAAAATGGTTGTGAGGGTTTGAATGGGTGGGAGTAGAAACTGTGTTTTAAAAGTACCAATTTATAAATCCAGGAGGTTGTTTTGCCTTTTGTTCTCTTACTCTCTTATTCGACTGTTCTACTGTTGTCTTAAAATTTTGACTTCTGTAGTATGGGGGAAAAATGCTAAAACAGAAGCTAGAGCAGTGTTAGAGTTTTCTGGTAAGACTATTAATGGGCGTTTTTGTTTATCTCCTTGTACGTATGAGTTTCTAAGTCTATAATCGGTATGGTAACTAATTCAGGTTGGGGCAACCCTATTTTGCTCCTCCACACCTGCTGTGATTAGCTTGCTGGTGTGGGAAGTTCAAACCAGAAAGAGCTGTTGTACTGGGTGCTCTAATAGGCATGTAAAATTGCTTCTGAGAAGATAATACCCAACTCGGAAACCCACGTGAAGACTGCTGCTCTCCAACCCCTCCTCTGCTGAGGCAGGGAATTCCCTGACCTGCCTTGGCCAAAAGAAGGTATATCCTGGCACTGCCCAATGAATTTTGTACCACCCAAGTGTTCTCTCTGATTGTATTTTTGCAGGTTTGTATTCTGTCAGGTAGAAGTTATTCCTAAGGAACAGGAATTCAGCATCTACATCCCCAAGAGGTGTAGGCATTTTGAGCTACTCCTGTACCGCTTGGTCCACAGTTACTGCCCTGGCCCCTCTCAGGGACATTATACCCCAACCCATCCCCTCAATTCAGCAACTGAAGCAGAGCTATTGAGAGTCCTGTGTCAGCTCTTCAGCTAGCCTCTGTTCTGATCAGTTGGTACTTAACAATG
The DNA here is from genome assembly GCF_028021215.1 of Eschrichtius robustus. Classification (NCBI taxonomy): domain Eukaryota; kingdom Metazoa; phylum Chordata; class Mammalia; order Artiodactyla; family Eschrichtiidae; genus Eschrichtius; species Eschrichtius robustus. Next base: position 39,266,465 of record NC_090828.1, read on the forward strand.
CTCATTGTCAAGTGTTCTGAACAACTTGGCTTGGGGTACTGATGTAAAGTATTCTAGGATTTGGTGCAGAACAAAAACACTGCTTGTATTTGCAGGTAGGAGAAGATTCTCGACATGCAGGACCACCAGTTCTTCCCAGGCCATCGAGTACATTCAACACAGTCAGTAGGCCACAGTACCAGGACATGGTTCCAGTGGGTATGTCATCCCTTTCCCAAAATCTTTATCTTTGCTTTGCATGTCAGTGTGTACCATGCATTCTCTGCTGATACACTTCCCTATTGTCAGCCTGCTACATTTGCCCTGTACTGAAAAACTGCTGCATTATCCCTAAGAAATCAATTTGAGTCTCAAAACACTTATGTCTTGTAAAATCCTATAGGATGAGAATTTTTTCTACTACTCTACCTTACCTGAGTAGAACTATTATATTAGATAGTTGAAGTTAAGGAAAAATAAGTTCTTAAGGCAGCTGTATTGTGTGGTCATTTTAAATTAGGCATTTGGACAAGCATTTATTTAGTATATATCTAATGCTTGAGACAGAGTTTAAAAGGTGTGTGAGCCTCACAAAATAAGAAAGCAATGATGGCACATTCTTAAGGGGTTTTGTAGCAAATGCAAGACAGCAAAAGTCTCCAAAATTGTAAAATAAAAATGAATGAATGTAGGCAAATTGGCCTAAAGAACAACTTGAGTTGTTAGTAAAATGATGAGGTTGAAGTAGATCAGTTTTCAAACCTGGAGCCCCTAAGGCAGGTGGAGTGGACAGACTGACAGGAGGCCAGATGGGCTCCCTGTTCCAACTTAAATTTGAGCAGCTCTCCATTTGTCTGGTTTTGCTTTAAAATTTTTCCTTTTTTAAGAAAGACTTTACCATGAAATATAATGCAGTGCCCATGTCCTTAAAAGTTCGACGATCACTGAATAAGAAGAAACCTTGGGTAGAAATTGAACAGTCTATGTTTTATTATGCTGTTACTCATATGATACTAAATGCTGCACATAGAATTTTAAAGTACTATAAAATTGTGGTTTAAAAAGTTATCTAGTCTCTGATCTTAGATAGAATGTAAAAACTGCTGACAAAACCTGAATTATAAAAGAGTTTTTATTATTTATATGTGGTGAAATGTACAGTTAGGGACACTGAGTTTGACAATGGGATTCCATGTTAGCAGATAGTATTTTTTTTTAATTTTATTCACATTTAACTAAAATTAGCATGATGTAGCTAAAATTTGAAGTGGCAAATGTCTAAAGAATTATATTTCTTTTGAGTGATATTTTGTTAAAGTAAGGCATGTTTCTTGATCATATTTATGAGCACAAGAGTATTGACTGAGCTAGGATCTCTGATGTTTGAGAATTCAGACACTCAGTTCTGTAATTTAAATATATCTGTATTTCTAATTATAAATAAATGTAATCAAGATGAATTATCTTAAGTAAGCAAATTAGTTTCTTGACAAAAGAGTATTAACAGAGCCTTTAGTAAACGTTAATTAAATTTAAAATTTCTGTAAACATTAGGCAGCCTTGACTAAGATATAGATTTTCCTTTTAAAATATTATGTACATAATTGATGATGCTGGTTGTATTGTAGCTGTTGGTGTAGTTGGTTTGGTAAAGAGCTACCCTGTGGCTTAATGGCATTTATTTCCACATAGAATTTGGGAATGGTTTGCCTCTGCATATTGGTAGTTGCTGCTGGCAACTACGGTATTTTAGCAACTCTTGCTCTACCTCTTTACCTCTGTAGGTGGCTGACATTTAATCAGAAGATGGTTTTCCATTTTTAACAATTGCTTATAAGGTTGATTTTGGTAAGCAGTAGCATAAAACAATCAGTATCTAGAATCTTGTTGTTGATCTCATCTTGCAATTTGATAATAAATATGGCTCATCAGATGAGTTTAATGAGTGCTTAAGTCAGTCATACCTAACAGATCTAAGTCCAATACTCATATAACAGGATAGACACAAATTGGAATTTAAGCATCTATAGTGGCCTTAAACTATGACTTTGAATACAAGGAATATTAACCAGAAAAACAAAACTTTAAAAGTCTGGATTTATGTGCATAAAATAACAGATTTTAAAATATTGTTACATGTGTATGTTTTTTCAGCTTACAATGACAAGATTGTTGCATTTCTGCGCCAGCCCAACATCTTTGAAATTCTACAGGAGCGTCAACCTGATCTTACCAGGAATCACTCACTCAGGTAACCATAATATTGGTATTTAATTCAGGCTGCATAAGCCCCAACCATTAAATCTTCAGTAACACTGATAATTGTCTTGGAAATTCACTCTTGCTTTCTGGCATTCTGAACAAAGGCATCTTGTACACAAGTACTTTGTTATTAATATCAGGTCAGTGTAGTCCTGGCTTTTCTCTGTTATGTATGAGGACTGAATGAAACTGACTAAAGAACCTGGAACCAACTTTAAAGAAGAAATATGAAAATTTCACAGCCAAGAATGCATCCTAGATGTGCAGATTATAACAAAAATAATAAGACACTACCTATTAGAATGTAACTTGAGTAAACAGAAGTAACATAGAGTTTATTGAATTGAGATTTATAAAATCCTAGACTTGGTATTCACAACTTTCCATAATAAAAACACAGGGGAACCCAAGGAAGAAATCTGATCCTCTCCAGAGTCTAGCATTCCCCTGCAGGAACCCTTTCTTCAAAAAAACTCTTCAGTGCATCACACTTTAAGCCCAGTTTTCCTTTCCTGAATACTTGCTGTTCCTTTTCCTTGGCAACTCTTCTCTTCTTCTATGTTTGGCAAGATTTTTCTTTTTAAATTCAGTGTAAGATGCCCCTCCTTGAAGCCTTTCGGCTCCACTGTGGACTCTCAGGCTCATGATCTAGTGTAGTATTTCTCAACTTTGGTGTGCTAGGCATCAGAGAGGTGGAGATGGAAAGACGTGGGAGTTTCTGCTGAAAATCGTGCATAACTCAAAGCCCATTTGGTCTACATGCCACCTTAACTGACAGGAACACATTTGCCCAATGGTGCCATTCTGCCCTATGGCAGTGATTCTCAAATATTGCTCCACTAAGTTGTGTCAAACTGTTTTTATCAGCATCACTGGGGAGTTTTATAAGGTATAGAATGCCAGGTCTTGCTTCCCCCAACTCCTCTCCCTTCTCTGAATTTACACCCTCTGTCCTCCTATGCCCTGCCCAGAAATTTAATTCAGGAGGTCTGGGGTAGAGCTCAAGCATTTAATTTCTTAAAACCTCACTGTAGCTGGCTCGGGGTCTCTTCCCTCCACCGTCACTGAACTGCCCTGGAGCCTGAGGGGAGGGCGGCCTCACTGAGGCTGCCAGCTCTGGAGGGGCCCCACCAGCCGAAGCCGCGACAGTCCTTGGGACTGCGGGCCAGTTGTTTCAACAAGTAACTTAAAGACAAAATGGAAAAACAAGGAGGTTTGTGCCTGAGATCATGTTGATGTGAAACCAGGGATGGCCACCTTGTGTCAGTGAGTACAACTTGGAGGAGCTTCAAGATGGCGGAAGAGTAAGATGGGGAGATCACCTTCCTCCCCACAAATACATCAGAAATACATCTACATGTGGAACAACTCCTACAGAACACCTACTGAACACTGGCAGAAGACCTCAGACCTCCCAAAAGGCAAGAAACTCCCCACATAACTGGGTAGGGCAAAAAAAAAAAAAAAAAAACACAGAGACAAAAGAATAGGGATGGGACCTGCACCAGTGGGAGGGAGCTGTGAAGGAGGAAAGGTTTCCACACACTAGGAAGGCCCTTCGCGGGCGGAGACTGCGGGTGACGGAGGGGGGAAGCTTCGGAGCCACGGAGGAGAGCACAGCCACAGGAGTGCGGAGGGCAAAGCGGAGAGACTCCCGCACAGAGGATCGGCGCCGAGCAGCACTCACCAGCCCGAGAGGCTTGTCTGCTCAGCCGCCGGGGCGGGCGGGGGCTGGGAGCTGAGGCTTGGGCTTCGGAGGTCCGATCCCAGGGAGAGGACTGGGGCTGGCGGCGTGAACACAGCCTAAAGGGGGCTAGTGCGCCACAGCTAGCCGGGAGGGAGTCCGGGGAAAAGTCTGGAGCTGCCGAAGAGACAAGAGACTTTTTCTTGCCTCTTTGTTTCCTGGTGCGCGAGGAGAGGGGATTAAGAGTGCCGCTTAAAGGAGCTCCAGAGACGGGTGCGAGCCGCGGCTATCAGCGCGGACCCCAGAGACGGGCATGGGACGCTAAGGCTGCTGCTGCCGCCTCCAAGAAGCCTGTGAGCAAGCACAGGTCACTACCCACACCGCCCCTCCTGGGAGCCTGTGCAGCCCACCACTGCCAGGGTCCCGTGATCCAGGGACAACTTCCCTGGGAGAACGCACGGCGCGCCTCAGGCTGGTGCAACCTGCTGCTGCAGGCTCGCCCCGCATTCCGTATCCCTCCCTTCCCCCGGCCTGAGTGAGCCAGAGCCCCCGAATCAGCTGCTACTATAACCCCGCGCTGTCTGAGCGAAGAACAGACGCCCTCCGGCGACCTACACACAGAGGCGGGGCCAAATCCAAAGCTGAACCCCAGGAGCTGTGCGAACAAAGAAGAGAAAGGGAAATCTCTCCCAGCAGCCTCAGAAGCAGCAGATTAAATCTCCACAATCAACTTGATGTACTCTGCATCTGTGGGATACCTGAATAGACAACAAATCATCCCAAATTGAGGAGGTGGACTTTGGGAGCAACGTTATATATCTATTTTTCCCTTTTTTTCTCTTTTTGTGAGTGTGTATGTGTATGCTTCTGTGTGTGATTTTGTCTGTATAGCTTTGCTTTTACCATTTGTCCTAGGGTTCTGTCTGTCGGTTTTGGGTTTTTTTTATTACTTAAAAAAATATTTTTTCTTAATAATTACTTTTTATTTTAATAACTTTATTTTATTTTACTTTATTTTATTTTATTTTATCTTCTTCTTTCTTTCTTTTTTTTTCCTCCCTTTTATTCTGAGCCATGTGGAGGACAGGCTCTTGGTGCTCCAGCCAGGCGTCAGGGCTGTGCCTCTGAGGTGGGAGAGCCAAGTTCAGGACACTGGTCCACAAGAGACCGCCCAGCTCCACGTAATATCAAACGGCGAAAATCTCCCAGAGATCTCCATCTCAACGCCAAGACCCAGCTCCAATGAGCAGCAAGCTACAGTGCAGGACACCCTATGCCAAACAACTAGCAAGACAGGAACACAACCCCATCCATTAGCACAAAGGCTGCCTAAAATCATAGTAAGGCCACAGACACCCCAAAACACACCACCAGATGTGGACCTGCCCACCAGAAAGAGAAGATCCAGCCTCATCCACCACAACACAGGCACTAGTCCCTTCCACCAGGAAGCCTACACAACCCACTGAACCAACCTTAGCCACTGGGGACAGACACCAAAAACAACGGAAACTACGAACCTGCAGCCTGCAAAAAGGAGACCCCAAACACAGTAAGTTAAGCAAAATGAGAAGACAGAGAAACACATAGCAGATGAAGGAGAAAGGCAAAAACCCACCAGACCTAATAAATGAAGAGGAAATAGGCAGCCTACCTGAAAAAGAATTCAGAATAATAATAGTAAACATGATCCAAAATCTTGGAAATAGAATGGAGAAAATACAAGAAACGTTTAACAAGGACCTAGAAGAACTAAAGAGCAAACAAACAATGGTAAACAACACAATAAATGAAATGAAAAATTCTCTAGAAGGAATCGATAGCAGAATAACTGAGGCAGAAGAACGAATAAGTGACCTGAAAGATAAAACAGTGGAAATAACTACTGCAGAGCAGAATACAGAAAAAAGAATGAAAAGAATTGAGGACAGTCTCAGTGACCTCTGGGACAACATTAAACGCACCAACATTCGAGATATAAGGGTCCCAGAAGAAGAAGAGAGAAAAAGAAAGGGACTGAGAAAATATTTGAAGAGGTTATAGTTGAAAACTTCCATAACATGGGAAAGGAAATAGTCAAGTCCAGGAAGTGCAGAGAGTCCCATACAGGATAAATCCAAGGAGAAACATGTCAAGACACATATTAATGAAAGTATCAAAAATTAAATACAAAGAAAATATTTTTAAGGCAGCAAGGGAAAAGCAACAAATAACATACAAGGGAATCCCCATAAGGTTAACAGCTGATCTTTCAGCAGAAACTCTGCAAGCCAGAAGGGTGTGGCAGGACATATTTAAAGTGATGAAAGGGAAAAACCTACAACCAAGGTTACTCTCCCCAGCAAAGATCTCATTCAGATTTATAGACAAGCAAAAGCTAAGAGAATTCAACACCACCAAACCAGCTTTACAACAAATGGTAAAGGAACTTCTCTAGGCAGGAAACACAAGAGAAGGAAAAGACCTACAATAATAAACCCAAAACAATTAAGAAAATGGTAATAGAAACATACATATAGATAATTACCTTAAATGTAAATGGATTAAATGCTCCAACCAAAAGACATAGACTGGCTGAATGGATACAAAAACAAGACCCTTATATATGCTATCTACAAGAGACCCACTTCAGACCTAGGGACACATACAGACTGAAAGGGAGGGGATGGAAAAAGATATTCCATGCAAATGGAAATCAAAAGAAAGCTGGAGTAGGAATTCTCATATCAGACAAAATAGACTTTAAAACAAAGACTATTACAATAGACAAAGAAGGACACTACATAATGATCAAGGGATGAATCCAAGAAGAAGATATAACAATTGTAAATATTTATGCACCCAACATAGGAGCACCTCAATACATAAGGCAAATACTAACAGCCATAAAAGGGGAAATCGACAGTAACACAATCATAGTAGGGGACTTTAACACCGCACTTTCACCAATGGACAGATCATCCAAAATGAAAATAAATAAGGAAACACAAGCTTTAAATGATACATTAAACAAGATGGACTTAGTTGATATTTATAGGACATTCCATCCAAAAACAACAGAATACACATTCTTCTCAAGTGCTCATGGGACATTCTCCAGGATAGATCATATCTTGGGTCGCAATTCAAGCCTTGGTAAATTTAAGAAAATTGAAATCGTATCAAGTATCTTTTCCGACCACAACGCTATGAGACTAGATATCAATTACAGGAAAAAATCTGTAAGAAATACAAACACATGGAGGCTAAACAACACACTACTTAATAACCAAGAGATCACTGAAGAAATCAAAGAGGAAATCAAAAAATACCTAGAAACAAATGACAATGAAAACACAACGACCCAAAACCTATGGGATGCAGCAAAAGCAGTTCTAAGAGGGAAGTCTATAGCTATACAAGCCTACCTTAAGAAACAAGAAACATCTCAGATAAACAACCTAACCTTACACCTAAAGCAGTTAGAGAAAGAAGAACAAAAACACCCCAAAGTTAGCAGAAGGAAAGAAATCATAAAGATCAGATCAGAAATAAATGAAAAAGAAATGAAGGAAACAATAGCAAAGATCAGTAAAACTAAAAGCTGGTATTCTGAGAAGATAAAACTGATAAAACATTAGCCAGACTTATCAAGAAAAAGAGGGAGAAGACTCAAATCAATAGAATTAGAAATGAAAAAGAAGTAACAACTGACACTGAAGAAATACAAAGGATCATGAGAGATTACTACAAGCAACTATATGCCAATAAAATGGGCAACCTGGAAGAAATGGACAAATTCTTAGAAATGCACAACCTTCTGAGACTGAACCAGGAAGAAATAGAAAATATGAACAGACCAATCACAAGCACTGAAATTGAAGCTGTGACTAAAAATCTTCCAACAAACAAAAGCCCAGGACCAGATGGCTTCACAGGCGAATTCTATGAAACATTTAAAGAAGCGCTAACACCTATCCTTCTCAAACTCTTCCAAAATACAGCAGAGGGAGGAACACTCCCAAACTCATTCTACAAGGTCACCATCGCTCTGATACCAAAACCAGACAAAGATGTCACAAGGAAAGAAAACTACAGGCCAATATCACTGATGAACATAGATGCAAAAATCCTCAACAAAATACTAGCAAACAGAATCCAGCAGCACATTAAAAGGATCATACATTATGATCAAGTGGGGTTTATCCCAGGAATGCAAAGATTCTTCAATATATGCAAATCAATCAACGTGATACACCATATTAACAAATTGAAGGAGAAAAACCATATGATCATCTCAATAGATGCAGAAAAAGCTTTCGACAAAATTCAACACCAATTTATGATAAAAACCCTCCAGAAAGTAGGCATAGAGGGAACTTTCCTCAACATAATAAAGGCCATATATGACAAACCCACAGCCAGCATCATCCTCAATGGTGAGAAACTGAAACCATTTCCACTAAGATCAGGAACAAGACAAGGTTGCCCACTCTCACCACTATTATTCAACATAGTTTTGGAAGTTTTAGCCACAGCAATCAGAGAAGAAAAAGAAATAAAGGGAATCCAAATTGGAAAAGAAGAAGTAAAGCTGTCACTGTTTACAGATGACATGATACTATACACAGAGAATCCTAAAGATGCTACCAGAAAACTACTAGAGTTAATCAATGAATTTGGTAAAGTTGCAGGACACAAAATTAATGCACAGAAATCTCTTGCATTCCTATACACTAATGATGAAAAATCTGAAAGTGAAATTAAGAAAACACTCCCATTTACCATTGCAACAAAAAATAAAATATCTAGGAATAAACCTACCTAAGGAGACAAAAGACCTGTATGCAGAAAATTATAAGACACTGATGAAAGAAATTAAAGATGATACAAATAGATGGAGAGATAGACCATGTTCTTGGATTGGAAGAATCAACATTGTGAAAATGACTCTACTACCCAAAGCAATCTACAGATTCAAGGCAATCTCTATCAAACTACCACTGGCATTTTTCACAGAACTAGAACAAAAAATTTCACAATTTGTATGGAAACACAAAAGACCCCAAATAGCCAAAGCAATCTTGAGAAAGAAAAATGGAGCTGGAGGAATCAGGCTCCCTGGCTATACTACAGACTTTACTACAAAGCTACAGTAATCAAGACAGTATGGTACTGACACAAAAACAGAAATATAGATCAATGGAACAGGATAGAAAGCCCAGAGATAAACCCACACACATATGGTCACCTTATTTTTGATAAAGGAGGCAAGAATATACCATGGAGAAAAGACAGCCTCTTCAATAAGTGGTGCTGGGAAAACTGGACAGCTACATGTAAAAGAATGAAATTAGAACACTCCCTAACACCATACACAAAAATAAACTCAAATTGGATTAAAGACCTAAATGTAAGGCCAGACACCATCAAACTCTTAGAGGAAAACATAGGCAGAACACTCTATGACGTAAATCACAGCAAGATCCTTTTTGACCCACCTCCTAGAGAAATGGAAATAAAAACAAAAGTAAACAAATGGGACCTAATGAAACTTCAAAGCTTTTGCACAGCAAAGGAAACCATAAACAAGATGAAAAGACAACCCTCAGAATGGGAGAAAATATTTGCAAATGAAGCAACTGACAAAGGATTAATCTCTAAAACATACAAGCAACTCATGCAGCTCAATATCAAAAAAACAAACAACCCAATCCAAAAATGGGCAGAAAACCTAAATAGACATTTCTCCAAAGAAGATATACAGATTGCCAACAAACACATGAAACGATGCTCAACATCATTAATCATTAGAGAAATGCAAATCGAAAGTACAATGAGATATCGTCTCATACCGGTCAGAATGGCCATCATCAAAAAATCTGCAAACAATAAATGCTGGAGAGGGTGTGGGGAAAAGGGAACCTTCTTGCACTGTTGGTGGGAATGTAAATTGATACAGCCACTATGGAGAACAGTATGGAGGGTCCTTAAAAAACTAAAAATAGAACTACCATACGACCCAGCAATCCCACTACTGGGCATATACCTGAAGAAAACCATAATTCAAAAAGAGTCATGTTAAAAAAAAAAAAAAAGAGTCATGTACCAAAATGTTCATTGCAGCTCTGTTTACAACAGCCAGGACATGGAAGCAACCTAAGTGTCCATCAACAGATGAATGGATAAAGAAGATGTGGCACATATATACAATGGAATATTACTCAGCCATAAAAAGGAATGAAACTGAGTTATTTGTAGTGAGGTGGATGGACCTAGAGAGTGTCATACAGAGTGAAGTAAGTCAGAAGGAGAAAAAGAAATACCGTATGCTAACACATATATATGGATCTAAAAAAAGAAAAAAAAGAACCTAGGGGCAAGACGGGAATAAAGATGCAGACCTACTAGAGAATGGACTTGAGGACACAGCGAGGGGGAAGGGTAAGCTGGGACAAAGTGAGAGAGTGGCATGAACATGTATACGCTACCAAACGTAAAATAGAGAGCTAGTGGGAAGCAGCCACATAGCACAGGGAGATCAGCTCGGTGCTTTGTGACCACCTAGAGGGGTGGGATAGGGAGGGTGGGAGGGAGGGAGATGCAAGAGGGAAGAGATATGGGGACATATGTATATGTATAACTGGTTCACTTTGTTATAAAGCAGAAACTGACACACCATTGTAAAGCAATTATGCTCTAATAAAGATGTTAAAAAAAAAAAAACCTCACCGTATAATTCCAGAGGCCCATCCAGGTGTCATAACCTCTGGTCTAGATACTAATTTGATCATTAATTATGTAATGTATCAAGTTGTCCCTCCTATTATTTTGGTCATGTGACTTTTGTGATTTAATTTGAGTTTTCAAGTCCTTATGCTTAATTTTCCAATTAGGTTATAAGCTCCTTGCAAGTAGGGATCTCATCCAACTCATCATTATTTCTCCTTCCTTACTGCTGAAATATCTAGAATAGCACTTTGCATATATAGTAAATGTAGGTATATGTCGATATGAAATATGAAATGTAGGTATATGTTTATACGAAATATAAATTACCAGATATCCTTCGTATGATGTTCTTAGTCTCTCATATCTTTAAAGTCATCATTACTTTCTAAAGTTTCTAAAGGCTAAAACTACACATAATTTCAAGTATGATAGTACAAACATTGCTTATACAGAACTCCTGGTTTCACACAGTTAACATCTAACTCAGGTTTCAGTGTTTTCCCCAACTTGATAAGCATGCTGTTCTCAGTCAGGAAAAATTATAAAAATTATATAAGCTGTAATTTTTTAAAAAAATTTTTTCTGCCTTTGTTTTATTTTATTTTTTTTTAAATTTATTTATTTATGGCTGTGTTGGGTCTTCATTTCTGTGCGAGGGCTTTCTCTAGTTGTGGCAAGTGGGGGCCACTCTTCATCGCAGTGCGCAGGCCTTTCACTGTTGTGGCCTCTCTTGTTGCGGAGCACAGGCTCCAGATGCGCAGGCTCAGTAGTTGTGGCTCACGGGCCTAGTTGCTCCGCAGCATGTGGGATCTTCCCAGACCAGGGCTCGAACCCGTGTCTCCTGCATTAGCAGGCAGATTCTCAACCACTGCGCCACCAGGGAAGTCCAAGCTGTAATTTTTTATATTTGTATATTATAGCATCTACTCAGCAACTCATGGTCCTCTAGAGAGTCTTCTCTAAAGTCTTCTGTAAAAATAACATTGCAGAAATGAGCCCCTCAGTTCTCTAATGAGAGATCTTAGAGGTTCTGGGCTGAAAAGCAAAACAAACAAACATACAAACAAAATCCCTCCTCTTTAGCAAAGCACAAAATAAGGAGAACTCTATTTTCTCTCTTTGTTACCAACTTCAGCCCCAACCCCTCCTCCCCCCACATCTAGTCAATATCTGTTCCTCTGAGAGAACCATGCTGAAGCAAAAAAGAGCAAGAAAAAGGGAACTCAAGAAGTTTTCTACTTTTGCTCTGCACCTCCACATTATTATTAATTTAACATATCTTCAGATCTCTCTCGTCAGAGAAATAAGATGATATAATCTACAAGGCATCTAACATCATTATTCTTTAATGACTTAAGAGATCCTTAACCGATCCTAAAGAGGAAAAAGCTGCAGGCCCCTTTGGTAGCTTCCAGTTTTGTTTTTGTTTTCCTTTCTGCTTTTTAGTCTTAAAAGGCTCTAATCTCCTAAAGATTATTGAAGATTTTTATTTTTTAATGACACTCGGGGTCCTCAGTTAAGTACAATCTCACCTGGCAGTCTATTGCTAAGATATTATTTGATAGGTTTTAAAATAAGTTTCCATCTTATTTCAAAACTTATTTATAAATTTCCTTTTACTCTTTCTATAACTATAGAATTTGACCATAGAAAGCATGAGCGGTCATGACAAGTAGAAAGGAACAGGAACTTACATCAATGAGATAATACTGTTCCTCTTACATAGAGTGTGTGTCACAGTGCGCTTTTAGTCTGAAAAGCTGTTGATAGTTAAGCATTTTGCTTATCATAACAACATAATGGGGAAGTTTGTACATCTAAAGGAACACCCTGTTTCATACAGTTAAAAACTGCATTGTAAGGAGCATTCCCACAAATGAAGGGGTGGGGAACTCGCTGGGGTTCTTCAATCTCATATTTCAGTGATACATTTGATAAAGAGATTTATGCATGGAATGGAGCCACTGATAGTGTGTCAAAGCTAACTGTGGACCTATATTCATATCCCGAGCTCTGTGTACACTGTTCCTCAGTGTTACAGTGGCTGTTACAGTGTTACAGTGGCTGTTCCGTGGTACAGCCACTTAAAGGAAATATCCCTTCTTATTTTCTCCATAACATAATGAGGAAATAAGCATCAGCCCTTGGGAGATTCAAGTAGGTACACCTCTGTGCTTTGTGATTTTCTTGTTTTGCTTGCGATTCCTTGCTATCCAGAGGACAGCAAACAGTTTGTTTAGTTTGTATCCATATACAGCTTTCTCCTCCTTGAGACCCGCCTTGTGTATCTTTTCCTGTAGAATGGCTATGGTTTTTCATGCATTGGGATGTGGCTTTTGCTTTCAACTGCTGTTTTCAAATCACCACTTCCTCTGACTTCATCTATCAAGCAAATGTGCATGCTACCAATTTGTCCTCTTTTTTTTTTTTTTTAATCTCAGAAGAGGTTTGCTCAGAAAACTCAACATCCAGAAGTCAGTACCACCTCCATCAAATGGATCGAGTCCCATTGGATTACTATATCCTACTCTTGGTTCTCAGTGAAAGACAGTAATCCTACTAAAAAGCTTTATAACATTAAAATAAAATGCTCTAATATTTTATCCAAAGACAAATGTATTCATTTAAAAAACTGTATTCATTTGAAAAACAACCTTTTAAGCATATTTTATAGATGAATGTAATGCATACAAATTGAATAAACTTTTTGGTGTACAACATTGTATTATGAACAAGGAGCTAAGTACCATGAAACTGAATTGAGTTGAGAATTCCCCCTTTTGTGTGACTATTGGATTCAACCAGTAAATCTACTCCCTACTAGTGCAGCTTTTCTCAGACATCAGTGATAATTATTTTGGGCTCTAGGTCAATTCCTCCTTGAGTGCTTCCTAAAAAAATTTCCTTCCCATGAGGATGTGATCTATGATACTTTTTTTTTCTCTTCTGGATAAATTGGGCTATTTCCTATTTTATGTCACTGGTAAATCAATAACTTGGAAGTCAAGAAATTCTGAGCTACAAAAGGCAAATGAATACGTCTCCCAGGGTTCACCAGAATAGAAGCAAACGCAGACTCTGACCTTTTATTTCTTCCCATAATCCTATTTTTTTTTAATTTTTATGTATTTATTTATATTTATTTTTGACTGTGTTGGGTCTTTGTTTCTGTGCGAGGGCCCTCTCTAGTTGTGGCAAGCGGGGGCCACTCTTCATCGCGGTGCGCGGGCCTCTCACTGCCGCGGCCTCTCTTGTTGCGGAGCACAGGCTCCAGACGCGTAGGCTCAGTAATTGTGGCTCACGGGCCTAGTTGCTCCGCGGCATGTGGGATCTTCCCAGACCAGGGCTCGAACCCGTGTCCCCTGCATTGGCAGGCAGATTCTCAACCACTGCGCCACCAGGGAAGCCCCATAATCTTATTTTAAGAGCCCTAGAATTTTGTTATTGCTCAAATTATACTCTTAATTTTGTTTTCATTTTAAAAATAGTGCATGCCATTGTGAAATTATCAAGCATTTATTTTATGAAATAAAAAGTTAAAGTTCCCAAAAGCTGGCTTTCATAAAACAAATCCCAGTGTTCAAAATTTCTAACCTATTTCTTGTCCAGTTTTCTAACAGATGAGTTTTTCTGCATTTACTGTTGGGCTGGAAGTATTAATCTCAGTTAACATCTGATCTACTTGGTCAAAATAGCATAAATTTCCCTTTGCCAATCCTTATGCATTTTCCTGTTATGGCCTGCCTAGCTCTGTCTCATCATCTTCTCCTAATTTGTTTACTGTTCTCTCAGATGTCTGGAACCGACATGACAAACTTTCCTGTTTATGTAACAGGAAAACTGCATTGAAACTATTATTTTCCTATGAAAAATTTGCATAAGCATAATTACTGAATTTTTTTAAACACCTGATTAAAATAATTTATTGACACCACATAGTGTTATTTGGAGAGTTCTGGTCTGTCTCCCAACTGGGAGACCAGCATTAATAATGACACTTAGAAAGTAGTAGAATATAGATCTTAAGAGTTCAGGTTTGGGGTCAAACAGACCTGGTTTGAATTCTGGCTCTGCAGTTTACTCACCAGACTTTGAATGAGGCATTTAACCCCTCCAAGTCTTAGTTTCCTCATCTGTAAAGTGGGTATAGGAATTTCTAACTTGCAGTGTCCTTTTGAAGATTAAATGTGATCATGTATTTACAGCCCCTCGTACGACGTAAGCAATAGAAAGCATACAACAAATTTAAAGTAATATTGTATTAGTAATCTGTCCTTCACTTCTTTATTGTATCACAAGGACTCAGTTTAAAGTAATTTACCCCTAAATTTACTGATTCTCAATACCATTATCCCTAAGACTGATCATATGCATAGATGGCATCATGTGATTCTATGGACATAGTTAAAATACAGGAAGGGTATCTTGAGTTCCATGATTAACTTCTGTGTAGGAAGGTTTTCTAGTGTTGTGCTTATACTATGTCCTATGGGAAGCTTTGTTCTAAAATTTTTTACATGTATGTGATGAAACCAGCCTTGACTGCTCCCTGCCTGCACAGAGGACTGAGCCTTCTGGCTCAAGGTTCAGTACAAATTACTGAGGGCCAAACATCATGGCAAAGTCATTGACATAACATTTTAGAAGCCATCCAAAGTTGAGTTAAAACATCTTCTCAGGCAGTAATCTTCTCGTAGATCTAATGAGAGGTTTGAGATATTGCTACCTAGGACAGTAAGGAACACAGATTCTTAGTCCCTGATATCTATTCTACGGCTTCTGCAGAAGAAGTAATTGCTGCTTATGTTTTATGTGAATGGATATGCCAAGATGTAGTAGTGTATAGGCTTTTGACATGTACATCCTGTAAATGTCTAGTTTTCACATTTTCCATGTGTGGAATCTTATAACTGTTAATTTTTAAATAACTATACAGTCAATCACTTAAGATAAAATAGGCCCAAAAGAAAAACCCTCATAGCTAAGATAAGTTTAGATTCTCTTAAAGTATTACACCCAGGTATTTGTTAAACCACTTTCCCATAAATAAAGTTCCTTGATACAACTTTTCAAGATTTCCCAAATTACGAATATGTTCATCCACTGGATATTCATCCGAAGCCTTGTATTTTCTGGCTAACAAATGATTCAATCAGGGTTTTCAAACCATTTTCTTACATGAAGAATAACCATGTTTTAGGTATGTCTGTTCCACTATTGATTTTTGCTATATTCTGTTGCATTTATCAAGAAAAGAGTTCAGCAAAATGTCATCCTTCTTCAGTAGCTCATCATATGTGGACTCTGTGTGGACCAAAGAAAAATATCAGTATGGATTCCAGCCTCAATGCTTTTCCCAAACTCAAGAGAATAATAAGCCATTTCTAAAATCATGGAGAACAATGCATTACCATTTGTGATAGCACAAAATGGTTTTCAATGAAATATGATTTTTACATATATATTTAAATTTCTAAGTTATTAGTAAATCAGAAGCATTTCTTACAAAGCAAACAAAACACACATCCCCTCTATGTTAATAATGTATTTTTTTTTTCTTTTTGGTCTTTCGCAGTGGGTTTAAATAGTTATGGAAACTGTCTTCAGAAAAATTTACTTGGCTAAAGTTAAAATCTCCTTATTTCATGCACATTGTCCTACATACAAATGGGTACGTCCCATTGAATAAGTCATTACTCTCTGTTCCTTGAGGGTACATTTTACAGAAAACATTCTTGCAGACCCATCAGGGTGCCACTATACCAAAAATCAGGTATCTTATGTGTCTGAATTTTATAGCTTACAGTAGAAATGGCATAATATTACCATCTGTGCTTAAAATGTTTAAAAACATCTCGTATTTTTCTACCATATGTTTTCTTACACACTTTATTCCAAGTCAAGTACAAGCTACATGAAGTCAAGGTATGTAACTTACTCATCTTTTTTAATCCTCATGGGACCTCACATCTTACATTGAATAAAGTGGGTGTTTGAGAAATATTTGGTAAATAAATCAATTTCATAGCAATATATTTGGGACTTAATGATAGCACCTAAAACTAT
The DNA here is from genome assembly GCF_028021215.1 of Eschrichtius robustus. Classification (NCBI taxonomy): domain Eukaryota; kingdom Metazoa; phylum Chordata; class Mammalia; order Artiodactyla; family Eschrichtiidae; genus Eschrichtius; species Eschrichtius robustus. The sequence continues at coordinate 39,283,167 of NC_090828.1, forward strand.
TTATCCCAAAGGGCAAATAACTACATTTCCAGTACACAAAATCACATATATAAAGAATCCATCTTTTTAATACAACAATTTATATATCTTTGTATATCCCAGTATGTTATTTTAGATCTCAGGAAATGATAGCATAACAATTATTTATTTTGAAAACTTGGCTAAAATTCTCTAGCACATAGCATTATTTTGAGTATTGAGATGAAATTTTAAATACTGTTCTCAACTTTTTAAATTACATTGGGATTTTGATGGGGATTTTTTTTTAAGTTACTTTGGATGCGATTAGAATATTTAGTTTTCCATTTTTTATTCTACAACTACAGTTTTTTTCATGTGTTCAACCCCTTCATTTCCTACAGTAAAATTTTCTTATTTATTTATTTAGGAACTGAATGTTTCTTGTCTAGGTTTTCCCAAAGTATTTTATGTTTTTGTTTCTGTTGTGGGTGGACTTTTTGTTTTTAGTTTTCTAAATAATAACTGCCAAATCTAGAAAACTACTAGTTTTTGTAGTACTATTTTCCAAAAATTGGTGCCTGAAGTTCTTTTTTCCCTTACCTTGACATTTTATATCACTGTTGAAAAAATACTGCCTTATCCTTGTCTATCCCTTTACACGCTCTTTAACTGACTTGTCCGTTCTAATGTCTTATATTATAACCAATTGGGGTTTTTTGTTTTTTATATATATATTGATTTTAAAATAAAATATATTCATATATAACATAGTTTCAATTCCTGAATATATTTTCAGTTAAAACACTTGTTATCAAATACATAATAAATTATTATAGTTCATAAGAAAATATAAACCACCAGTTATGCATTCTAGTATACCCTAGATACTAATTCTTCAGAATAATGATGGGCTTACAGTGCAAGCTGTTAGAATACCTTAGGTAAGGTGTCTTATAACCACATGTTTTTTTGTATAATAACTAAATTCCTTTTTTAGAGTCCAGAATGGTTTTGCTTTACATAGAATTTTGCTTTACTGAGAATAATGTTTCCCATTATCCATTGAATTATGAGAACTGTAAACCCTTCATATGTATTATCTCTTTGGTACTCACAGCATTATTTCAGTTTTATGGAGAGGTCAGGGTCTTATCTACTACATGTCATAGAAGTACTCAATAGATATTTGTGGAATTAACCAAGGTAAATAGCATGGTTAAAATAACTTGCCAACAACAGACACAAAAAAAGGAGTATATGACTAGACATCTTATTTTGCTCTATTTTCAGTAGATGATTCTGTCTACTGAAAAAGTAATAACTAATTATGAGGCATATCTTATAATATACTCAATATCTTAAAATGGTTGAGTGCTACTATATAATAGTTCTGTGCTAAACATTTTATTTGCATTTGTTCATTAAATCCTGTCCACCAACCTATGAGGCAGATAGTATAACTATACTTACTTCAAGATGAGGAAACGAGCAGAGAGAGAGTTAAGTAACTCTCTGAATTCTCAGTGCAGAGTTGATTTATATCCATTTACAACAAATATTGCCTCTACATATATGGCTAATTGATGTCACTTCTATGCGTCCATAAGAATCACGAGATAATAATGGACCTGTATCTCCAAACCTAACCTGTGTAATGAGAAGTAGAAAGAAAAGTTGACCTTTCTAGTGCCTGGCTCTTACCCTTCAAGTCAGACCATGCCCTGTGACTGTAGTCAGAAATATGAATGATCATTACTAATTTTCCTTTCTTGGCGTTACACCATCAGAGAAGTCATGGGGATTTCTCTAAAATTGCCCTAAGGCAGTTTTTAACGACATATATATTTTTGAAGGTTTACTAAACTGTATCTACAGGAACCATATGTGTGCAGAGTCTACAATCCAGTGAGTGTTGTGGTTTAGAGGCATTGCTGCTTCTGATTGTTTTTGATCACGTGCCCTACTTTAATTTCACCAAAATGTTGGTTGGTTTCAATGAGGGTATTTTCTGTGGGAATTCTGGTCTTGAGACTATGTTCCTTATCCTCAGATGATCTTCTGCTTGAGGTGATCTTCTGGGGAGATTCTATGCACTGGAGGAAGTGGTTACCAAGGTCTGAAGGCCATGGGCATCTGAGAGACAGCAATAGCCAGCGACGTTTTCCTGAGGTTGTCACTATGTGTACAGTCTAGCATCTGTATAAATCTCTTAGTTATAACAGCTGTGTTTTCTTATTAAGAGGTTGCCTTTACCTGTCTTTGCGCTTCCTACATTGGGTTCTGTTTTAGTAAATAATCTAATGTTAGCTTTCTGATTCTCTTTTCTCCACCACAACAAAAAATGCTATAAATATAAGTTTATTCCAAATACTGAGTTGGACACAGGGAAATTTGTTAGGAGCCAAATCTGTTTTGGTGTTAACTGATCATGTGCCTGGTTTGATTTTACTGAGCACTTCTTGTGTGCACAGCATAGAGCTAGGTACTTGGAGGCACAAAGATAAAGGGGGAAGGGCTTTTGCCCTCCAGAATCTCACAATTCAAAAGGAACTGAAGTTATAACTGAGTGGCCGTGTGAGAAAGTGCGGTGGAGGAAATGCTGGAATGTGCTGTAAAGGGCACAGTGAGAAACATGCCCATGCAGAGACGGTCAAATGATAAAATGTTGTTTGAATATAATCTTAATTCTCATTATAAACCACTAAAATTGAATAGAATTTCTTCATTACGGTGATGGCAGTAAAGAAAGAAATTAGAGGACTGCCACGGATTCCTTCTAACTCTATAAATTTATAAAATAAACTTGAATAAATATATTAATGTAACTTTCAAATGTCCCTCTAATCAGAGTCATATGAATCATCAACAACATTTCTCAAACTTGTTATGTTTATTTCAGACACTGGGTGGACTCATGGAAATTTTTTAGGAGCCAAATCTGTTATTTTCCATCCTAAAAGGAAAAGAAGCATTGCAGATCTACAATGGTGATTTTAACCACTTTTATTTTAATGAAACTTAAATGTGTACAAATATAAAATATGCATAAACTTCTTATCCTTACAGCTTTTATAAGCTATAAAACCAGAAGAAATATAAATTAAGTAAAAACTAAAAAAATAACATTTGAATTAATGATATCGTGAGGAGGTTTTGTTTCTCAGAAGCCAGATCACCAATGTTGAGACCAGTGTCAGTGGAAAGATACATTTGTGCTTTTGGTTTCACTTGTGTTATGACTTGATTCTTTTGATTTTGCATCTAAGGGTATATCATGCATCTGTGGCATTATTGTGGTCATCACTTTTCTTTCTTAACAAATAGCTTATTTTTATCTATGTGAAGAGCCAAGTTCATTTAATGGTGCACCCCCAAGTACAATACTGAAGAAAAATATATCATTAAACGTACCCTGTGATGATTCTACCGCCACTTTTCTACTTCTAAACTATATTAAAACTTTTGTTCTTAGAATAAACCATAACATCTTTTTTGCTTTATTTAGCATAAATGGCATAATTCACTTCTTAAGTCCATTTATTTTGTTTTCTCTTTAACCTATGGCAATTTATACATACTTTACCTTGTCTCACTTCATCATGATCATTTAATTTGCAAATTAATACTTCCAAAGAAAAGTTTTGTCTTTTTAAATGGTGAAAGAATTGCATGTGAGTAGCAGACAGGGACTGTTACCATATTTAATATCAAGGCCCTGCTCATCAACACCCTGAACGTTCGCCTCTGATCACTTGGCAACAAGTGTTTTGTAAATGCAAACATGGGAGGTGAAGTCACTTAGTAATGTTGAGTCATGAATGTCGTCTAGATTGTCCAAAATAGCTTACCTCATGTTAGCAGTTTTGATCATCAAAGTAAAAACACAGCATTTTAAAATTCTCCCAGAACTCAAGATTATGTCTGTAGATTTCTAGTAGGCAATGATGCCAGTTTAAGAAATACCGGCCTGTAGAATATTGGGCAAGGACCTGATAACCGAGGAGTGGTTCCCGTTTTTTCCCCTTCAGGAAAGATTGGTGACATTTCTGAGGATAGCTACTGACTTATTTTTCTTCCTCAGCCTTGATCTGCTTTCTTGACAGTCAATAAACCAATGCCTTCTTTGTTTCTACGTGAAATAACTTTATGAAGGACTTATTAGAAGAAGAGTGGGTATAAGGCCTAAACAGAGCTCAGTTAAGTGAATGGAATAATTTAAATATTTTCGTGTCATACTGGAATTGCCCATGGACTGTCTCTCTTCCACTGCACCATGAACTCTTTGAGAAAGGGGCTGTGTCTTACACCCAGTTGGATTCCCAGTATGTGGTACCATGCCCAGCACACAGTAGGCACTCAGAAAATGTTTGCTGAATGAACGCATATTAATATAATAAAGTCCTTAGTGGTGTGATGTACATCAGATAAAATGCTCCAGTGTCTTGTTCCGGAAGCACATGACCCATTACTTGCCATTGTGATAAATTAGCTGGGCCCATAGAGAACTAGTCTCAGCCTGCCTCTGGTATGTTCTGGCCCAAAGAATCAGACCAGTTGCCTTCACTGCCTCATTAGGTAATATCTGGAAAATGATGAAAAGTTTCCCAATTGGCATGTTTACTCTGGTGTCTTTCCCTTTCCTTCCCTCACCCTGTCATCCTTCTGACTCAGGAAGCTATGATCTGTTCCTTATTCACAGGCTATCACAGGATACATACAAGCCATAGTCCGGAGCATGCTATCTCTTTGATCACTCAACCCCTTCTGTGTGGTTCCAGTTAAAGGAGTGGAGGACAGTGCTCAGCCCGTTTCTTTTCTCGTTGTGTTCGGTTTGCCTCGTTCTTTGTGGTGATAGACTAAGGAGATAAACTGTGTATTTATTGGAGACAGCTTTTGATTCTTCAAGATCAAAGCATATTGTTTTTTGGTTTTCTTTTTAAGGAATTCCTTTATTTTTATTGTTTATTTATTTATTTATGGCTGTGTTGGGTCTTCGTTTCTGTGCGAGGGCTTTCTCTAGTTGCGGCAAGCGGGGGCCACTCTTCATCGCGGTGCACGGGCCTCTCACTATCGCGGCCTCTCTTGTTGCGGAGCACAAGCTCCAGACGCGCAGGCTCAGTAGTTGTGGCTCACGGGCCTAGTTGCTCCGCGGCATGTGGGATCCTCCCAGACCAGGGCTCGAACCCGTGTCCCCTGCATTGGCAGGCAGATTCTCAACCACTGCGCCACCAGGGAAGCCCCCAAAGCATATTGTTACTGACCCTTATAAGAGTACTTCTTTGGTCAAGTTCATTTTTTTCTCCAAGATAACTTTTCTCTAATTTAGCTTTCTTTAAACTAACTTTTACGTCTCTTATCAAAAAACCATTTACCAGATAATGGGCCTTGGTTTCCGTCATGTGCTTCAGACATATGATTGTAACACTCGAGGAAAAATGTTCTGCTTGATTTGAGACTTCAGACTGAAATAACCTTAAGCAGAGAGGAGAGGCTGGACTTTCTCTTCTGAATAGTTTCTTTATATATATGTCTGCCATTCATCTATATGTATAGCTATATCTGTATCTGTATCTATATTGCCAGTAGCTAGCTACTATATAATATATAATATAGCTATAATATAAAATTTCATATTATAAAATTAGATCATATAAAAATTATATAAAACATATAATATTGCTACTGGCAATAAAGGACCAAAAAGAAAAGTTGATAATATCAAATATTAGGTGCATCGTATGCTAACAGGTTATGTAAAATGGATCTAGGCAGAAGAAGCCTAGGACTAAACTCTGTTTATCATTTCCAGTAAGCTGTGTGGCTAAGAGCATATCAGTTGACTTTTCTGTACATTAGGGAATTTTTCATCTCAACAATTAAACCTTGCCTTTCACCTCATTACTTTCAAGCCTGCATGCAATTGAATTAGAATTTGAAATTTGGGAATATAAAATTCATTAGAGCTTTGTGTAAATATCAAATAGGAAAACAAGATGCTCTATGGAAAAGAACTAAATCTAAATACTTACATCAGAGATTGATATTTTGTTTCATAGTATACAGGAATCAGAATATATTGTCATTAGCACTTAGAGTAAAATTGTATACTTGTGTTGGCCCCTATGTTCCTATCAAATGTAATGCTTTCAGTACCATAGTTTATGTTCTTATTTTTTGTCCTCATCTTATCAAAATTGATATGGTGTGCTTTGAAATGGCATGATGTAAATGAGGGGAAGCAACCAGGAAAAATTTTTACTGAATTTATATTCATACAAAGAATTGAAACTAGCAAAATGATGACTTATCAAACAAACAAAAACTGGTGTTATCACATATAACTATAATAAAATAATGGTCCAGATATCTCACATCGTTGCGTTTGGTGTGTGTATGTATATGTACATTTGCACAAGTATACGCACAATCTATTTCACCAACTGTAGTAACTGAAAATGGTTTAGGTTTCAGTTATTTGAGAGGGCCATATGCTTTTATATTGAATATATAATTTATAGATACTACCTGCTTCCAAGTAGGAATGTACTCATTACACATAATGTAGAGGTATATCCTGAGGAAAATAAATGAATATCCCTACACACTCCCTTTTTGGAATAAGAGAGAATCAGCCTGAATGGTCCAGACTGTTGCTTAGATTCAAGCCCACAACAAGGCTTTAACTCAAAGCAGAAACTGAGTTTTATTGGTTGGATGGTGCTGCTACCCACAGTAGTATTTAGGCAGCAAAAGGTGAAAGCAATAAAATAATTTTTTTTGGCATTGTTAGAACTGGGTGATGTTCATGCTTGCGAGGTCCTCCTTGAAGGCAAGGACCACGTTTTTCTTGGATGTGTATTCCTAGGGCACAGTAGCTGCCATATAATAGTCCCCCCAAAAATGTTGTGACCATTGTTTAAAAAAAAATGGTGCCTAAACTACTGAGTTATGTCCCAAAAGTCTACTACACATATTTGAGCTGTTTCTTTGCTTGAATAGGGAGAAGATCCAATTTATCCGAACTGAAGGGACCCCAGGATTGGTGCGTCTTTCAAGTGATGCCGACCTTGTTATGTTGCTGAGGTACGTAACCGCTTCTTGAAGTGGGAAGTCTCCTATCGTCAGACGTCGTGGAGCATTTTAGAAAATAACGTGCCAGTATTGGCAACCTATATTCTTAAAGACTCGTGGAATACTCATGTTGAAGGTATAAGATGCTGATTTAGTGATAATTCATTTCAGATTTCATTTCTTATCACTGGAATCAGTTTGATTTTGTTCTCACCCTGCTGGCAAAGGAGGTGGTATTGGAGAACGGAAAGTCTGTAGAGGCCGATGAGTAGAATGTCCCATCACAGAATGGAGCAGGAGGTTATACCTGGCTTGCCTCATCAGAGTAGAAGAGAGGTTGTACTTATATTTTCATCCCAAATTTTTTTCTCAAAAGCTGTTTTGTCCCTGTTTGCTGATTTGACGTTATCTATTTACTTTATGGTTTTGAGAATTTAAGATGGGAAATCAGATAAGAAAGTTGAAATTTGGTCACTGGTACTCACTGCCAACTTGATAGACCTTCCTAATACTGACCAATTATATTTTCTTTTCTGATGGTTAGGTGAGCTTTAGTTTTAAACTTTAGAGTAGCTTAGAATGGCAAGTTTTCAAGAGGCTTTTTCATTTTTGATATTGTCTCTCCAATGTAGGAGATCAGAGTAAAATAATGCTTTGCTGTACCTAGTGACTGGGGCACCTACTACTATAACCTCCATAGGCTTAAAGGGAAGTCATGCTTGGCCATATCAGCAATGTTTTATTTATCTCAAAGTGTTAATAGTCTCATTCATATTATTCATGATAATCTTAACTCTAACCATTTCTACTGCGTGCTCGATAGTTGCCATATTTGTAAAACTAAAGCCAAAAAGTTATTTTCTTTTACTCTGTGGTTGGAGCATAATTCAAAGGGATATAATCACTTTCCATAGATATTTCACTTCATTTTATCCTGAACAAGTTGTATTGGTGGTTGGGCGTCACTTCTCAGCCCAGGTGGTGACCCTCAACTTGTGGTGTTCTGGCAGTTCTGAAAGCAGGATGTAGCATGCTAGATACTCATGAAGACTCTTGGGCAATTAATATGGAGTATGATGTTTCTACCATAGTTTGGTTGTTGATAAAGTAGTAACATTTATTACAGAATTCTGGCTGGGATAGGACTCTCTTGGTTCATTCTAGAAGTCTGTGTTTTTTTATTTAAAGAATTCTACTTTTGGAGTTAGTAAAAACGAAAATGATTGCAAAACAGAAATCATGATTATTGTTCACCTGTCCTTAGTTAAATAATCTTTAGATGGTATAGTCCTAAATATTTTGAGTTAAAATATAGTTTATAATATTTGTACAGTGTTAAACACCACAGTTGGCATGAATTTCTATATGTTATGTGGTTGAATTTTAAAATATTTGAAAACTGATTTATATATAAAGAGCAAGGCTACATTTTTGCCCTTTTGGGAAAATAAGCATGTTTTCTGAAGTTGAGCCTTTGGAGAAGTGTGAGAAATTTACTTACATATAGTAGCTTTATAATTATTACATACAAATGACAAATGATGTTATTTAATTCTAGACTTTTACTTCATTTGGATGAGCAAATAGTTGTACGCTGTGACACAATATATTACATGTGCTTGCTTAATAAATAATATTTAATGATTATTGAAACATTTTGGGATATTCTCAGCTCTTTATTTTTTATTTTACTTTGGAGTTTGAGTCATTTGAATCAGTAACTATAAACTCAGGCAGTGGACTTGCTGGATATGTAGATGGAGTCTCTGTTTCTGTTTTTATACTTCTCTTTCTTTCTTTTTTCTATTTAAAAATATTTATTTTCTTGGGTGAATTTTGTAGTATGTGAATTACATTTTAATAAAAATATTTTTATTAAAGTATAATTGATTTATAATGCTATATTTATTTTAGGTGTACAACATAATGATTCAATGTTTTTATAGATTATAGTCCACTTAAAGTTATTATAAAAATATTGGCTATATTTCCTGTGCTGTACATTATATCCTTGTATCTTATTTAATTTTTACTTATATACATTGTCTATTTCTTAAAAAGGAAAGTCACTCCTGGTACAAATGGACTTGAATATCAGCAAGCTGCAATGTAGAAATGATATAGCTCTAGGAAATTATTCATTTTAAAATAAACCCATGTAAGGTTATTTTCCAATACAGCTATTACAAAACTCAAGAATTTTAAAATAACTTTGTTGTATTTGTTATTGGTTATTCTATTTCATGTATTCTGTCACTAACTCAACTAATGTAAGAAGTGTGCCTTTAACAGAGCTTATATAGGAAATGACTGATAAATTTGGCTACATTAGTATTCTTAATTTTATGTAATGAAAGACACCACATATAAAGGCATAAAAAAGGCAACAAACTAGAAGAATATATTCACAACACATAAAACAAAGATATCATGAATACATAAAGCATGCCTTTAAATCAATTTGAAAGAAAATAACCCAAAAGAAAAATGGATAAAGAATATAAAAAGGCATTTCAAAGGAATTGAAACATGAATAGCCAATAAACTCATGGAAAGATGCTAGTAATCATAAAATGCAATTTCAAATATTGAGATACTATTTCATACTATTAAATTTGAAAAAATCAAAAAAGCTGGTAATACCAAGTGAGAAGTAGGAACTCCATATTTTCTGGACTCGGTGGATTGCAATTTCTACAACCTCTTTGGAGGACAATTTGACAATATCTTGTACAGTTAAAAAGACATATACACTGTGAGTGAGCAACGCTGCTTTTAGCTATCCTGGAGCTCAATATCAGAAAAACAAACAATTCAATTAAAAATTGGGCAGAAGATCTAAATAGACATTTCACCAAAGAAGACATACAGATGGCCAAGAGGCATATGAAAAGATGCTCAACATCACTAATTGTTAGAGAAATACAAATCAGAACTACAATGAGCTATCACCTCACACCAGTCAGAATGCCCATTATAAAAAAATCTAGAAACAGTAAATGCTGGGGAGGGTGTGGTGAAAAAGGAACCCTCCTGCACTGTTGGTGGGAATGTAAATTGATACAGCCACTATGGAGAACAGTATGGAGGTTCCTTAAAAAACTAAAAATAGAGCTAACATATGACCCAGCAATCCCACTACTGGCATATACCCTGAGAACACCATAATTCAAAAAGAGACATGTACCACAGTGTTCATTGCAACACTGTTTACAATAGCCAGGACATGGAAGCAACCTAAGTGTCCATTGACAGATGAATGGATAAAGAAGGTATGGCACATATATACAATGGAATATTACTCAGCCATAAAAGGAAACGAAACTGAGTTATTTGCAGTGAGGTGGATGGACATAGAGTCTGTCATACAGAGTGAAATAAGTCAGAAGGAGAAAAACAAATACCGTATGCTAACATATATATATGGAATCTAAAAAAAAAGGTACTGATGAACCTAGTGGCAGGGCAGGAATAAAGATGTAGACATAGAGAATGGACTTGAGGACACGGTAAGGGAGGGGGAAGCTGGGGCGAAGTGAGAATAGCATCAACATCTACCGAATGTAAAATAGTTAACTACTGGGAAGCAGCAGCATAGCACAGGGAGATCAGCTCAGTGCTTTGCGATGACATAGAGACGTGGGATTAGGAGGGTGGGAGGGAGGCTCAAGAGGGAGGGGATATGGGGATATATGTCTGCATATGACTGATTCACTTTGTTGTACAAAAGAAACTAACAGTATTGTGAAACAATTATACTCCAATAAAGATCTATTAAAAAAAAAGATATATACACTATGACTGAGCAACTCTGCTTTTAGATATATACCATATTTACACTAAGAAACTGTATTACATGTATACAAGGTGATACATACAGGATATTCATTGCACCATTATTGATAAAAAGCACACAGTTGGGAAAAAAGTCAATATTTGTCAAGAAAGGTATGGATAAATAGACTAGTACATTAATAGAATGGAATACTACATAGCAGGTAAAAGTAGTAAACTAGACCCTTATATATCAACACAGACAGATACCAGAAATATATTGTTGAATAAAAAAAGTTCAAGAATTCAATATACTTATAAAGTATTTAAAAAAATTTTTAGCGCATAAGGCAAAACTGTATATTGTTCGTCTGTACGTATGTTGCAAAATATCAGACTATGGAAGGATATGTTAAAGTCATGATAGAGGCACTCAAAAGGGACTTCATATACATAACATGCATACACACAGATATATAGATACATCTATATATAGATATATACACATCCCTAAGTATGCATGTGTGTTTGAAGCAAAAGTAATAGGGTTAACATGTACTAATCCTGGATGATATGTATTGAGTGTTTTTATGTTATTCGCTATCTCTCCTATACTAAATATTTCAAGTAAAAAAATTTCTCTCTTGGTAAGAACGATTTCTGCATATTGGTTGTATTTAAAGGAAGTAAGTGTCATAGAGCAAAGGACACATGTATAGATGTTTGAGGAGAGGGTGCTAATTCCTACTTTTCAATTAATTTAGCTATGAATTTCTAGACCTTTATGGTATCAACTGTTTATATGGCATTTTTCCTTAGCAATCAACTTAAAATTCACATTATTCCAATGGTTATTGATTTATTGAGAAAGAGAATTGACTGTTTCAGGGCTTAATTTGGTATTACAAATACAATTACTTATTGCTTCTGTTTCTAAATCTTTTGACTTTTATAGTTTAAGAGTGGGAAGATGGCTTAAAAAACTATGGTGTCTAAAAATGTTTTTGTGATAGTGGTTTATAGTGGTTTAGCAGACGTGTGCAGGTGAATGAAGAACCAGAGAAAGAATTATCAAGTTGTTATTGCATTGCTGTAACCCAGGGTCCCTCAGCCTTAAAAGTATTCACATTTTGGGCTGGCTGTGTCTTTGTTTCAGGGAGCTATTCTGTGCCTTGTAAGATGTTTATCAGCATCCTGGCCTCTACCCATTAGATGCCAAAAGCACCCCTTCTCCCAGTTACGACAACCAAAAACGTCCTCAGACATTGTGTGATGTCCCCACAGAGTGTGAGGAAGGGCAAAATAGCCTCAGTGGAAAGCCAGTGCTATAACTCTTAGGAGTTCTTTCCTTAAATCTCCGCAAGACTAAACTGTTGCCACTTTTTCTCAATGTTTTTTGAAAACAAGTAGCAGGTTTCTAGATGTGACCAAGTTTGAGGGAAAGCTACTTCTACTCTTAATTTAAAAACACAAGTACTCTTACTTATGTTGTTGATTCTATTTTGTCAAGTGTTTGTATATTTGATAATCAGTAGTACATTTCTTTATCATAACAGTTAATGAAAAGTCTAGGATTCCAAGATCTCAGATCCCTGGTTACTATCTTTTAGGAGAGTATTAGAAACAGAAATTTCAGTATGGAGGAGAAAGAAGACACTAGGTTGAATAACATCAAAATCCTCACATTTGAAAAACATTATAAAGCCAGACTAAATGAGGAAGCTTATTATTTAGCAGTTGTAATTATTTAAGAGGTGTTTTGTTTTATTTTGCTTTTAATTCTCCAATGAAATCCCGAGCTCTTTGAAGGCTGAGACCATGTTGTATGTGTCTTGGAATGAAGGTATGAACATACTTTGTGTATTTACTATGGGTCTTCAATAAACATTGTCTCTTGTGTTTGGCTCTTATTCCTAGACGTGAAAGCCCAGGCTATTTTCAGATGAAACGTGCAAACTCAAACTCATTTAAAGTAACAAAATAGAAATCATGCTGTCCAAAGTTGGTAGGAAAACAGGCAAATAACTACAGGTTTCACAAAAGATGCAAGAGCCAACTGTTTTTGTCCCACGAATTACCTGCAGGAGAAAGGGGACAGGTGCTTTCTTTGGGACGTGCACTGGACCTCAGATGAAATTGGTCGGAGCAAGAGATTGACTTACTCATTGCGGAAACAAGGCATTTACCCACCTCTTTGGCTGAAGTATGCATTTTATTTCTTGTCTTTCCCCAGTTTATTTGAAGAAGAGATAATGTCATATGTGCCTCCACATGCCTTACTCCATCCCAGCTACTGTCAGTCCCCACGTGGCTCTCCTGTGTCCTCTCCCCAGAACTCGCCAGGTGAGTCCACCAGCTGCCTGCCATTTCTCTGAGGAGTGAGCCCTGAAGTCACATGTTCTGTCCTCATAAAGGACAGTAAGGGAACACTTTGGGTACATCTGTACTGTTAGCACAGGTACATATTCTGTGGTACTTCCTGTCTCTTAAAACTGGCTTGTTTCCATGGGGATTTATTTTGACAGGAAAATAATGACATTCCAAAATAGGATATAAATGTTAGCAGTATGAAATACTCAGATGTAGAATTTACTTTTCATTATGTTATGTAGTGCTTAATATATCTTGGAAAATATTAGGGCACAAAATACTATGTTAGCTTTTTGGATTTAAAAAGTTCTAGTTAGGAGATTGATTCAAAGAATAATAAAGAGAAATCTCTATTTTCAAGAAATATTATAGAATTAGAATTAATCAGTTTAATGGTCTTGGATAATTTTTTTCCCTTCAGTAGTTACTAATTGCATTAGATAGGAAGACCAGAAGTACGTGAGCAGGTAGAACATGCTGATAGATGAAATTAACTAAAAATTTTAAGTTTAAATTCTTTTTGAAAGGTGTATGGTGTGAATGGAGGAATGAATGGATGAATGAATAAATAGTAGATAATGCAGCTTAGCAAATGAGTTTCTTTTTAAGGAAGGTAGTCATGATGTTGACAGAACATCAGCTCTATTTATCCTTATTATAAGCCATATATTGTTCACACTGTAGCAGTTATCAGAATTTAAAACTATTTTAATAGAAATCCAAACTCCGTATGTGTCACTAAAAGCTGCTCTATGTTCTCTGATATATAACACCTGTTTTCATATATTGGTATCATAGTGAAGCTACAGCCTAACTGAATACCGCAAACAGAAAAAGGTCTATTAATTTGTTCATTTAACAGAGATTTATTGAGCATCCAGCTATGATCCAAGCCCTGAATTAGACCCTGGTTCTATAAAGATGAATAATACAGTCTCTGCCTTTGAAAATTCACGGTGGGGCAGTAAGTCAACAAGTGACTCCAAAAGCTCTGTGTTTAGTCCTATAATGAAGAAATGTATGGGAACACAGATGTGGGAACAATTCTTCATTCAAGATGGGGGTGGGGTGTTTGGGGAAAGGTGAAGACAACAGGTATAAAGGGAAGCCTTGAAGAATGATGAATAGGATTTTACCAGGTGGACCAAAGGAACGAGGACATTCTAAGGAGTAGCATGAGCTAAGCCACAGAAGCATGAAAGTAGTTTAGGACAAATTAATAGATACAAGTAAAGGCAAGCTCTCAAAGCTCAGGTTGGAAAGATAGGCTAGAGTTGGTTGGCCACTGAAGCATTACTTTGTACTCCATGTGGAGCCACTGAAAATTTATAAACAGGAATATCCTGTTTTATAAAGTTCAGTTTGGTGGCCATGTGGAGGATGTATTAGAAGACGAGAGACTAAAGTTAGAGAAACCATCTGGGAGGCTGTTGCATTAACCCAGGTGACATGATAAGGGCTGGACTAACGGTGATAGAGAAAAGGGCGTTAATTCAAAGGCTATGTTGGATGTAGAGATTCTAGAACTTTAAGTCCAAGTAGGGAAGAGTCAAGGCAAATTCTAAGGTTCTCAACTCATAGACTGCTAAGACAGATGGTAACACCATTTACCAAGAAAGGAAAAAGGTTAGACTGGAGAGGAGAGGTGAAAGGAGGCTGGTTTGAGACATGTTTTGTTGAAGAATCTTTGGGCCATCCAACTGGAGATGGAAACCCAAAGACAACTGGAAACAGAGTCTTGGAGCTCAGGGGAGGTTAGCAGCTAGGAATACAGGTGTGCTGGCGGCAGTTGAAGCCCATTGGGTAGATAGAGGAAGTAGGGAGGACAGGTCAGTGAAAAGAAGAGAAAATAGGGGATGGTGACCTGAGTAACCCCAATATTTAAGGGAGGGGCTGAGGGTGCAAGTGAAAGTGAGAGAGCCAGTGGATTTTGGAAGAGAACTAGGAAAGTCTTTTCGGGGAAGCCATGTTTCAAGAAGGAAGGAGTGGCCAACAGGGCCAGGTGTTCAAAGGAGTCAAGAAGGATGAGGCCTGAGAAGAGGCCATTAGATTTGAAAATCATGAAGTTATATGTGGCCTTTGCCAAAGCAGTTTCTATGAATTAATAGGTCATGAACTGGAATGTTACCAGTTACAGGATGCTAGAAGATGTAAAGTAGAAAACAGGCATGAAAAATATTCTCTCCATGAAATATGGAAGTGAAGCAAAATAAGGCAGTACTTAGAAGAGGAATTAAGGAAGGGGTTTTAGGATGGGGAAGTTGAGCATGTGTGTGCGGAGGTCAGATAGTGTGGGTGGAAGGAAAGTGGTTTGTTGAATGGGGCGAAGAAGCAGTGGTCAGCACAGCACAGGCCCGTGGGAAGGCAGGACACTGGAGGCAAAAGCACAGGTCAGCTCTGGAACAAAGTAGGGACACTTATTTTGATGATACAGGATGAAAAGAAAATAAGTATATGGCTCTACGGGTAAGTGTAAAGGTGTAGGGGAAAAATTAATGGAATTCACAGCTGGCCTCGGTCATTTACCAACTGTGTGTGACTTTGGGCAGTTTACTTCCTTTCCTGAATTTGAATTTCTTTCTCCTTAAAATGGGAATGATAGTAATCACCTCCCATGGTTATTTGGAGGAGAATGCCTCACCTGGTACCTAAAACATGTCAAGCATCCAATAAATGTTAGTTTATCCCTTTTTCTCTCTTTCTGGAAATCTGAGAAGTCTAATTTGTCAGTATTTGAACCACTAATAACTGATACATATGAAGCTATTTCATATTTGCAGAACTGGCTGCCTAGATATTTAATCATTCTGACTGGCCTTAATCTTAGCTAGAACCTACGAGGGGGTTTAAATGGGTTGTCCCTCCACCTCATGCTTTGTGGCTAAAGGAATGAAGCTCTGTGGAGTATTGCTCAGTCAAAGCTCTCTTTTCCAGACCTTTTCTGTGGCCCCTCCTCCTAGAGAAAAAGGTAGATCACCAGATTCTGTCCCTTCTGAGCCCTGCAAAGGCATGTACTCTCGGTGATGGGCTGGACCCTTTTGAGGCTCTGTGAATATTCTAAATGGTGACTAAGTTTCTTCTTTTCAAGTAGCATCACAAATGTACATAAGTAACCCATGGTGGTAATAAGTGCATTCTGGAAGCAGATTGAGAGTTAAACGTTTTCCAAAGACATGTCTAACCCAAATATATCTAAATTGCTAGCAGTGTTTGTGGTGGTTTTAATTTTCAGGAAGAATCATCTCCATATTCTTGGCCTACTCTATTTCAGTGGACTTTATTTGATCTTGAAATTGGGATGTACTGCCTAATATCAATGGAAGTAACTATAACTAATTCCACATGAAACAAGGGCAGGACTAGCCTCATTTACCCTGTGGAGGAATCTTCTGTTTCTTTGAGTAAAATAGCCTCTTCTGCCAGTACTCCTAAAGTTCTTATGAAAACATTTCTAACAGATTTTTTCAAGTTATCTGATCCTCCTTCTTGTGACTAGAATTTCATCCCTTTTAGTGGTATGAGAATAATATTGCAAAAATTACGACAATCGTAAATTTTAATGATCTTCTTTCAGAACACCCAGGAACCTGCTAAACTTTCCACATTTTTCCTCATTCCAAGCCCATTTACATGTCTTTTCAAGTGCAGGAGAGAGAGGGGCTTTGGAAACTTGGACTCGCTGCTTTTTGCAGCTGTTAGAGTGCTCACCTAAAATTTGTCAAAATTTTGGAATGTGAAGGTTTGTTTTTCTAGGACCATTATAATGCCAGTCCCAACCTTAGCGATGCCAGAAGGAAAAGATCTTTCCAATTACCATATGGTTTATTATGCCAAATATAGGACCCAGAATTTTATTTAAGGACTTTTTTGTAGCTGCACATTTCTAGGAATTGAAATGCAAGAACACCTAATTTATCTAATATTGTTGGAGATGTGCTTACTTATGTGAATTTTCCACGTGACCATAGCTGTGACATTAGACATCTGAGAATTTGTTTAACCCACCATTTGCTGAGACTCTTTCATAAATACATTATACTTCTCCCTGCTTCCCTATACACAGTGCCTTGAGGATATTTCATGGTTCGGGGGGGATCAGCATACAGAGCTGTTATAACTTGACTAGAACTGGACACTCTGGAAGCCAGTAGAACACCAGATCACACTCAAGAGAAGTAAAACAGACCAGAGAGCACTGAAGAGCTATGTGGGTCTTTACTGAAGGCTGTCTTAAGGGCAGTTATTTCTCTCAACACACAGTGCACCTCCTTAAGGACATTCTTTTCCCCTCTTTTCCTCCAAAGTCTTAGTATCCCAGCTGCTGCTTATCTCTTCTGCTCTTTTCACAAATATTCTCTCTTCCTTCCCCTCCCCTCCCCCTTCCTTTCCTCCTCACTTTCCCCCTCCATCTCTCCCTCCCTTTCTCCCTTCCTTTCTCTTTCTCAGTGTCTCTCTCTCCCTCTTCTCCCTTCCTCCTTCTTTGACTTCCTCCCACCCTACCTTCTCCCTCTTCCATCCCTCCCCTTACCCGCAGTCTCTGAAGCAGCTTTATACTTGTTTTTAGAAAAAGTGTTCTATCCCTTCTCTTTGCTAAGCCCCACAGAGATGATCTAGGAACCAAACAGTACAAATGAAGGATGCTCTCTGGGTAGGTGGGGATGGGGGAGTTATGATTCCAGAGACTGCAGGAAAACCAAATACTATCTCTGTCACAATATACAGGTATTTTTATTTGTGTGTTTTTTGTTGCTGTTACTCTCCCTTGCTTCCCACCCCTAACACTCTCAGAAGATGCCTGTCACTGGAATGCCCTCCAGCTTTCCCCTTTTAATAAATTGCTTTTAATTTGCCAACATTTGAAAAATCAGATTATCAAATAAATAAATGGTATGTAAATGGAAGCATCAACAAGGTCAAAACAATGACCTGAGGGCCTTTTATTACTCTTAGAGAATAAAGCAAAAATGCCAGGACTTCCTTGCTTGTGCTTTGTGCCAGCTATTTTTGAGGTTTTGTTTGTTTGTTTTTTGTTTTTTTTTCTTAATTTCCATTGTTGATCTATGTTCCAGAAGATAGAGTTTTCCAGAAATTATTATAATGCTTGATAATTTGTTCTCATTCACTAACAGGGAATTATTGTTTTAAAAATGTCATAGAGTTGATTTGTTTTAGAAAGTGAACAGAAAAGAAATTCTCTTCTGAGCCGTCCCAGTACATAGGCCTGGAACCATGCTGAATTAGGCTGAACTTCATCCGCCTCCATTGCAGACCAAGAGCAAGTCATCAGAGCATTCTGGGTTCTGGGTGGCACACCCAGCATCAAAAAAGACCCAGACTTCTTAGCTGTTTGATGCCAAGATTTTTCTAGTATCACCTAGAAAAGAAATCCTTTGCCTGGTAGAATTCTTTAGTTTGTATGTGATTGTGCAGTTTTTTAACAGTATGTGGAAATAGTGTAACACTATATGGAAGTCCTTTAGGCCTGCCTAGCAATGATTTTTAAAAAGTCTAATATCTGTTACTGAAATTTTTTCCTATAAATAATTAACATAATACTGGCTATCCATAAAACCAGCCTTTCATTTGATCACTTCCTATATGTAACATTGACCTTTTCGTATCTGACTTCCTTCTTTAAGACCATAAAGACTATGACATTTACTCTCTCTGTAAGAGAATTATATTCTAGAACTTCACTTAACAGTTACGGTTCTTAGTTCTGTGAGCTCTGTCTCCAAGATAATTTTTTATTTCCAAAGTGGAAGTAATATTGTTTCTGCCCTGGATTTTCTGGCAGTTGCACCTGACTTGCATTAAGAATTTGACAAGGGCCAACAGCATAATTTATTGTAATTTTTAAATCATGATGTAATGTGTGAATGATTTTTTCATAATAGAACTATTGGCAAAATAATTTTTGCATTTAACAGTTTCTGTCTCCAGAGTCCCCATACTTGAATTCCTTTACCTAGAGCTTAAAAGGAGTCAGAGCTAATTTTTATTAAGTGTCTGTATTGATACTGATGGAATGCGTTATGGCATTTGACACATCCTTTTAAGCATCTCAAATTATATAGCAATAGTATATGTGCTGTTTTTTAAAAGTAATCAACTCTTAAAGAATCGGGTTTCTTTTCAGTCCTGAAAGATTTTCAGTCTTTCGTTCCTGTTTTTCCTCTTCCCTATCAATGATCGCGCTCTTGAAAGCTGATTCATTATGGCTGCTTTCTGAGCTGTCTGGGTTTAGGAGTCTGCAGTTACTCAGACTGCAGCAGCAAAAGCTTTATTCTGCCACTCTAACTGGACTTGTGCTGCACGGCTCTGTCCCTCAGCCATCCAAGAGAGGAGCCTGGAGTCCTCGCAGATCATGCTCCTTCATGTTGCAAATGATACCTTTCAAATACATGGGAAGTATTCCCCCTGTGTTGGTCCCTGGATGATGCCCAGGTGTTTCATTGGTTACCTTTGACCTTCTTGTGGGAGATAATGGTTCTCAGACTTGGCTGCACGTTGGAATCATCTGGAGAGCTGCATGGCACACTAATGTCTGGGTCTCACCCCCACCGATTCTGATGTAATATGTCCTGGCTGTGGCCTGAACATTGGGATTTTTAAAAGCTCCCTAAGTGATTCTAATGTGCAGTCAAGATTGAGAACCACTGCCTAGGAGTCTTCTGCATCCCAGACCTTTTAAGGTCAAGTTTATTTGTTTTCCTTTATGGCATAGCTCTTAGCTCTTTGGGTAAAAGATTCATAACTATGCCAGCAGAACTCTGGACATATTATTCATCAATAGCCCATTTTATTAAATTCCATTCCCCAACCTCGGTACATTTCCCCATGTGTTCAGTATTCACAACTATGCAGATAATAGCAATAACAGCTAACATTTACGTGGGGCTGCTTATGCAGCCGGCACTGCGCGAAGTGCCATACCACACATACGCTAACTCATTTAATCCACAAGTGTGGCCCGGATCTCGCACTGGAACTCCAGTACTATATTTTCAAGTGTCTGCAAGGTATGTCCACCTGAACAGCTGTCCTCTCCAGCTTAGTATGTAGAAAGCCTCATATGCTCCTGTCCACCAACATCATTTCCCATGCTGCTTTAGCATCAGACGGACCTGGCTCAGATCCTAAATCTACTATTCACTGTCATATGACTTCAGTTTCCTTAGTTACAAAGTGGTGATGACAGTAATAATACTAATGCCTACTTCTTAGACTTGTGAGGATTTCCCAAGATCCTCTCTATAAAGTGAATGGTCCTTAATGCGTAGCAGACACAACAAATGACAGCTATTGTTATTGTTTAAAAAGCTTTATATCACCATGAGAGCTTCCTATTCCTCTTCCTTACTTATCTACTCTTACCAATTCTTACTTCACATTGTAAAATTTCCTCTGAGTCACCATAGTCCAGGCTAGTCCTCATCCCCTCAGGCCTCCATTGCTTCAACTACTCCTAACTAGGTCTTTCCTCCTTCCCGCCCTTAATCCACTCTGAAAATCATTTCTGAAATAAAACGCCACTTGTTTGTTATTCCCTTGCTTAAGAACCTATAAAGGCTTCCCACTGCTTGCTGCATCATGCTCACACTTCTCAGCTAGGTTTTTAAAACTTCTTCTCATAATTTCATACCAAACTTCTGACCAATTTAATTTCCTACTTAACGCCCTAGCACTCCCCCTCTGCTCTAGGTTAGTGGGGTCTCCTCCGTGTCTTCTGAACATGCAGGCAATGCTTCTTCCAGCTCTTGCTGCCCTGCCCCAGTATAGACTATAGTTCTCCCATGTTTATAAGGCCTGGTTCCAATAACATCTCCTCCCTAAAGTCTTTTCCATTTTGATCTCTGCTTATCCTCATTTACTATTACTTTTCTATAACACTGATCTCAAATGCATCCTCACTGAGTGGCGGTGGCACAGTGGAGAGCACGTGCTTCACCTCATGGGGCAGCTGCCCTCTGTAGCCCCAGGGAGATGCAAGCCAGTTGTTGCAAGAGTTCCCAACTGATTTTCACGAGAAATCAGGATTTTTTTTTTCTACTTGAAATCTCCTAATTTTTAAATGTTGGCAGTTAATTTAAAATCTTTAGAACA
Organism: Eschrichtius robustus; assembly: GCF_028021215.1. Classification (NCBI taxonomy): domain Eukaryota; kingdom Metazoa; phylum Chordata; class Mammalia; order Artiodactyla; family Eschrichtiidae; genus Eschrichtius; species Eschrichtius robustus. Next base: position 39,304,449 of record NC_090828.1, read on the forward strand.
TTGTGTGGCAAACAAAATAGATCTATAGGGCTGGGTATAGCCCCAGGGCTATCATTTTGTTCCTTCTGCTTTAGAGTTTGTATACCACCTAGTTTAAGACTTAAATATTCTCTAGTTGTTTGATATGTTCTATTTCTGTCTTCCCAACCAAGATATCCACTCCAGCAACCCGACCTTATCCATTCTGAGCGTCTGTTGCTGAACCTAACACAGTATTAGCAAAAAATAATCATCACTTAGTTGATTCATGCATAAAGATGTATTTAAGGAGCTTACATGGTGTGTAATGCACGAGACATCACAATTTTTGTTTTCTGGTTTCTTTTATTGTGTTGTGAAATATTTCTTGGAAATATCCAGTGTTTTTGTCATGGCGCTGATTCCCATATTCATCCTCAGTTTTGTATCCCGGCTTGTTGGTTAGTCACAGTGTGACACAAAACCAGATTTTTCTGTGGAAAGAAGAACAAACTATGTTGCTTTTATATTTTATTAATGATGCTTGCCGTGGAATGACATGTAATGACATGACATCTTTAGATAATCTGTAGATAATTACAGTACTTGGCATATATTAAGAGTGCAACAAATCACAGTATTTTTACTTTGCATAACCAGGAGACATGTGCCTTCTGCAATTATGGCTGAATTCTGTTTTCAAATCAAGATTATTCTACCCTGTGGTATGAAATGTAATGTTGTAGGTTTTTCATCAAGTATGGAAACTCACTGTTCTTGCTTTCTGTACCACATACTTTCACACTGTAACTTCCTGTCTGATTGCTGTGATATCATCTCAGCCGCAAGCAAAGATATTCCACCCTGAACAGTTACCATTAGACATGAGTACCTGTTTGACTCATATTGATTTGGACTGAAAAGAGGAACATATTTGACTAACACATGGGCACCATTGTAACTCTTCAAACAGGATTTGAAGGCCACAAAGAAGACATCTTGAGATCCTGGTTAAGCTCTGTGGTAGCCTTTGACTTGGAGAGGTGAAAAGTGCAGGGACCTAAAAGTATTGCCTCCTTTTACTTGTTAACTGTGGTCTCAGCCCCATGGTAATATTCTTCATGGTGATGTGATGAATATAAGGACATCGCACAAATCCACACCCTTGTCTCTTTGTGGTTTGTTGTAGGTACTCAGCGTGCCAATGCCCGTGCTCCAGCTCCTTACAAGCGAGACTTTGAAGCCAAACTAAGAAACTTTTACAGGAAGTTAGAGACTAAAGGATATGGACAAGGCCCAGGGAAATTAAAGTAAGTCAAAATAATACAAACCCCAGGATTAGTAGATGGTGAAAAGATGGGATGCAATTTGGAATGTAGGAAATGGATTGATTTGGGATGACCAGCCTTCATTTTAGTCAGCATAATTATTTTGCCATGTGTAAATTACAGGATCATCTAAAACAGTTCTTGAATTAAGCACAATTAAACTTAAGGTTTTAAAACAGACAGGAAAGAGACGACCATGTTTCACATAAAAATAAGGCAAAATTGAAAGCTGATTTATTTTGTTCTCCTGAAAAGTACCTCTTTGTTGACTTATCGCATATTCATTAGATATAAGGCTGTCACGGTGTCTTGTATTGCACGTCACTGTCTCCTGGGCTGACCTGAGTGTAGGACTACTGCCCAGCTCTGTTTCCTTCTGTGAAGTAAGCTTAACTTGTCCAACGGAATATGTCATGAACGTTGTTTCTGCCTGTCTTTATCCACCTCCCTTTAAATGGGGAATTGAAACATCATCATGTTGTTTGGCCTAGAATTATCTGAATTTCCTACTTACCCATACTCCCTTCAGCCCCACCTCCACCCCTGTCCCATGTCCCCACTAGAGATCACTATGCCACTTGAGAGAGGACAGAGGAGAGTGGGTCTGACTGCAGAAGTGCCAGGACCCAGGTGTGTGAGAGAATTGCCCAGCCCAACAGGCACACGGCTCACTGCCCCCCATACAGGGCTTGCTCTTCTGAACTCACAGGTTCCCCTTTCATCACCCTCGAAAACATCAACCTGCCCCAAACACCATACCTCTCTGAGCTTCACTTATTAAGGTCTTGCTGATCAAGCTTTCATACCTTCAGCCTCCCTATCATCTCCCTTTCCATTACTATTTGCATTAAGGGCAAATTGACACCTGTTTAAGGGTGACTTAAATTGTCATTGTCACAAGTAGATTAATCAACCACCAGCATCATTCATTTGTATCTGTCACTTAGGGAATCTCAAGATTCACTTAATTTTAAAGTTAAACTAAGCACAACAGTAAACTCTACTGCTTTGGAGGACACTGAGAATTTTTTTGTCCTTCTTGTTCTCACTGTTATCTTTCTAGGTACTTAAGAATTGAATTCCTAGGTGCATTCAGGCTTAAAACATTACCTCCTAGGGTTGCTCCCTAAACAAATGTTTTGTGTGTGTGTGTGTGTGTGTGTTGTTTTTTAATCATTTTCCTTCTGGGATAAATTGATGTGACCATTCAGAAAGGACTCTTGCATTGGTTTTACAGGTCTTAGGTGGGGTGCTCTATTTACCAATGATTCTCTGGTGTAACTTTTGTTAATGCCATTAAGAGTTACAGACAGATGTGTGCTTTATTGCAGACAGCGATGATAGTAAGTCACTCCACTTTTCCCCTAGTTAATTGTGGTAAGTGGAAATTAAATGGCAAGTGCCCAGTTCTGGAAAGATAAGGATTAGGAAATAATCTGTATTTTTCAAATTGTCTTTTTCTGGACAGGTTAATTATCAGAAGAGATCACTTGCTCGAAGATGCTTTTAATCAGATTATGGGCTACTCCAGAAAAGACCTGCAGAGAAATAAGCTGTACGTCACATTTGTTGGGGAGGAAGGGTGAGTAGCACAGAGAAGTGGCCTGTGAAGCACAGGCTGTGGCTGCCGGAGGATGTTTCCCCACACTGTCCCCTGCGGTTGCCTGAAACAGGAAATCCTTCTGACAGGAAATGCTGTTCTCATACATTTAAACCTTTCAGTTTTTTTTTTTTTAAAAAGCTTCCTTTGATTTTTAAATCATTTGACATAGAAATTCTTTAGTTAAAAACTCATAACTATAGATCATTTTTGAGAGCAGAAACTTAGTTTCGTTTCTTCTCTCTGTAACTCTTTCTCTCAAAGGGAAAACATGTTTGTTTGTTTGTTTTATTGAAGTATAGTTGATTTACAATGTTGTGTTAATTTCTGCTGAACAGCACAGTGATTCAGTTATACATATATGTACATTCTTTTTAAAATTCTTTTCCATTATGGTTTATCACAGGATATTGAATATAGTTCCCTGTGCTATACAGTAGGATCTTGTTGTTTATTCATCCTCTATATAATAGTTTGCATTTGCTAACCCCAAGCTCCTCCCACTCTATCCCTCCCTCCCCCCCCCACCACCGCCCCGGCAACCACAAGTCTGTTCTCTATGTCTGTGAGTCTGTTTCTGTTTTGTAGATAAGTTCATTTCTGTCATCTTTTAGATTCCACATACAAGTGATATCATATGGTATTTGTCTTTCTCTTTCTGACTTACTTCACTTAGTATGATAATCTCTAGGTCCATCCATGTTGCTACAAATGACATCATTTCATTCTTTTTTATGGCTGAGTAGTATTCCATTGTATATATGTACCACATCTTCTCTATCCATTCATCTGTCGAAGGACATTTAGGTTGTTTCCATGTCTTGGCTATTGTGAATAGTGCTGCTATGAACATAGGGGTGCATGTATCTTTTTTGAATTAGAGTTTTGTTTGGGTATATGCCCAGGAGTGGGATTGCTGGATCATATGGCAACACTATTTTTAGATTTTGAGGAACCTTCATACTGTTTTCCATAGTGGCTGTACCAATATACATTCCCACCAACAGTGTGAGAGGGTTCAAAACATGGGCTTTGAGATAAAAAAAAGCAAGGAATTGCATTTTAACATCTATGATCTTGTTATGTGCACAGGAATACTAAGTAAATCATAACTTCACCTGTTAAATAAGCTCAGTTTCAGAATCACGAATTAGAAACTAGTGTTTGCTAGAGAGTAGGGGGCGTGGGGAGGATGCAGGATGGGCGAAATAGGAGAAGGGGATTAAGAGGCACAAACTTCCATTTGTAAAATAAGTAAGTCACAGGATGTAATGTACAGCAAAGGGAATATAGTCATTAACATTGTAATAATTTTGTATGCTGACAAGATGGTAACTAGACTCACAGTGGTGGCCATCTCACAATGTATCAAATTATGGAATCACTATATTGTATACCTGCAACTAACATGATATTGTATGTCAACTGTACTTCAATTTAAAAAAGATAGAAAAAGAGGAAAAAAGAAGAATCCTTCTGTTCTACCTGGAAATCTCCCCAGCAGTATCTCTTGGGCCTTGGTTCTTATTTCTGTGTCCCCACTTTTTCCCTTTCTTTGGCACACCTACCAAAATAACTACCTGCCATAAACAGAGTCCAGCCTTCTATGACTCTTCCATGAGTGTGCTCATAGAGATAAGGGTTAGGAAATGAAGGAGTAAAGACTCCTACACGGTGTTTATTGCATTCAAATAGGCATAACGGTGGTTTTATGACTCTTCAGAATATGACAGCTCTCATCTCTCCTAGACCCCTTACTCTTTCCTCATTTCAGGTTTAGGTTTGGAGTCTCAGCACCTTCTTTGTAGACATCACTAGAGTGAATTTTAAAAATACCACATGATTGTCTGAACTCTGGTTGTCTTCTCTTTAACTCCTTAACTGCTGTTAATTTGGATCATTTTAAGGCTACCCCTCTCAGTCTTGCCCAGGAATAAAGTATATTAGATTATGGAATCATAGCAATCATATTCAACAGATTCAGCCATTTGGTTTATGGTTGATGAAATGGAGCTGCCAAAGTATAAAATAATTTACATGTGCTAGTAGAACTAGATAATAGTAAAATTGAGATTTAAAATTAGGCCTCTTGTCTTCCATCCAGGATTCATAGACCAGCACTGGGATTTAGGCAAAACTCCTGAACTCTGATCTATCTGAATTTTTTCCTACCCATGGATCTTTTCACTATTCCAGCTAGTGACTGATAACTTCTCTTGTCACATATAGTGTTGTATAGTCTCCCAGCTGTGACTAGATTAAAGTAAAATATTACATGGGAAAACAATATAATGTGACAAAGTTTGAGAAGCTTGCCTGAGACTTGAGCCTTTTGTTGCTGACAAGCCTTAATGGACTTCTAGCTTTTGTTAGTTGCCTTAAAGATGCAGCTGTGCAATTGAAAATGAAGGCAAATGTTTTTAGCCTAATCACAGGTATGCATGGGATTCCAGGTATTTCCATACATAACCAGTCTGGTTTAGATGAGAATACTTTTCCTCCCCCAGAACTCCAGCTGCCTTCCTTCTTTGTTGGACCACAGTTTGTTGAGATCTCAGAGATGTAGGCAAGAGTCTTTGGAAACCATGGTACTTAGGTTTGAATAGAACAGATGCTATCATGCTTGATCATCCTAAAGCTGTCTCCCCATGATCTGGACTGACATCCATTCCTAGGAGGAGGCCCAGGCAGAGTGGGGCCTGAAACCTTATTTAATTGAGAATAATGTCCAAATGTTTCCTGCCTCCATTTCTTGTCTTCTTCCTGTAACCCCAGAAGGAAAATAAGAGGGAGGATATGTTGAGGTGTGACCTCAGTCCTCAGGGACAATCTCTTAATCAGGCCCCTCTGCATATGGTTTATTGAAACGGGAATGGGGCCAGATAACTTCTGGTCTCATGGCTTTATCATGTCAGTATCATACATATAGATTATTAGTTATAGACTTCATTTTGCTATTAAGGCATTGGGAATACATAACACTATTTTGAAAGATTAACACAGAGCAGAAGCAAGAAAAACTACAATCCTGCAGCCTGTGGGGAAAAAACCACATTCACAGAAAGATACACAAGGTGAAAAGGCAGAGGGCTATGTACCAGATGAAGGAACAAGATAAAACCCCAGAAAAACAACTAAATGAAGTGGAGATAGGCAACCTTCCAGAAAAAGAATTCAGAATAATGATAGTGAAGATGATCCAGGACCTCGGAATAAGAATGGAGGCAAAGATCGAGAAGATGCAAGAAATGTTTAACAAGGACCTAGAAGAATTAAAGAACAAACAAACAGAGATGAACAATACAATAACTGAAATGAAAACTACGCTAGAAGGAATCAATAGCAGAATAACTGAGGCAGAAGAACGGATAAGTGACCTGGAAGACAGAATGGTGGAATTCACTGCTGCGGAACAGACTAAAGAAAAAAGAATGAAAAGAAATGAAGACAGCCTAAGAGACCTCTGGGACAACATTAAATGCAACAACATTCGCATTATAGGGGTCCCAGAAGGAGAAAAGAGAGAGAAAGGACCAGAGAAAATATTTGAAGAGATTATAGTTGAAAACTTCCCTAACATGGGAAAGGAAATAGCCACCCAAGTCCAGGAAGCACAGCGAGTCCCATACAGGATAAACCCAAGGAGAAAAACGCCGAGACACATAGTAATAAATTGGCAAAAATTAAAGACAAAGAAAAATTATTGAAAGCAGCAAGGGAAAAACGACAAATAACATACAAGGGAACTCCCATAAGGTTAACAGCTGATTTCTCAGCAGAAACTCTACAAGCCAGAAGGGAGTGGTATGATATACTTAAAGTGATGAAAGGGAAGAACCTACAACCAAGATTACTCTACCCGGCAAGGATCTCATTCAGATTTGATGGAGAAATCAAAAGCTTTACAGACAAGCAAAAGCTAAGAGAATTCAGCACCACCAAACCAGCTCTACAGCAAATGCTAAAGGAACTTCTCTAAGTGGGAAACACAAGAGAAGAAAAGGAGCTACAAAAACAAACCCAAAACAATTCAGAAAATGGTCTTAGGAACATACATAGCGATAATTACCTTAAACGTGAATGGATTAAATGCTCCAACCAAAAGACACAGGCTTGCTGAATGGATACAAAAACAAGACCCATATATCTGCTGTCTACAAGAGACCCACTTCAGACCTAGACACACATACAGACTGAAAGGGAGGGGATGGAAAAAGATATTCCATGCAAATGGAAATCAAAAGAAAGCTGGAGTAGCTATACTCATCTCAGATAAAATAGACCTTAAAATAAAGAGTGTTACAAGAGACAAGGAAGAACACTGCATAATGATCAAGGGATCAATCCAAGAAGAAGATATAACAATTATAAATATATATGCACCCAACATAGGAGCACCTCAATACATAAGGCAACTGCTAACAGCTATAAAAGAGGAAATCAACAGTAACACAATAATAGTGGGGGACTTTAACACCTCACCTACACCAATGGACAGATCATCCAAAATGAAAATAAATAAGGAAACAGAAGCTTTAAATGACACAATAGACCAGATAGATTTAATTGATATTTATAGGACATTCCATCCAAAAAGAGCAGATTACACTTTCTTCTCAAGTGCACACGGAACATTCTCTAGGATAGATCACATCTTGGGTCACAAATCAAGCCTCAGTAAATTGAAGAAAATTGAAATCATATCAAGCATCTTTTCTGACCACAACGCTATGAGATTAGAAATGAATTACAGGGAAAAAAACATAAAAAACACAAACAAATGGAGGCTAAACAATACAGTACTAAATAACCAAGAGATCACTGAAGAAATCAAAGAGGAAATCAAAAAATACCTAGAGACAAATGACAATGAAAACACGACGATCCAAAACCTATGGGATGCAGCAAAAGCAGTTCTAAGAGGGAAGTTTATAGCTATACAAGCCTACCTCAAGAAACAAGAAAAATCTCAAGTAAACAATCTAACCTTACACCTAAAGGAACTAGAGAAAGAAGAACAAACAAAACCCAAAGTTAGCAGAAGGAAAGAAATCATAAAGATCAGAGCAGAAATAAATGAAAGAGAAACAAAGAAAACAATAGCAAATATCAATAAAACTAAAAGCTGGTTCTTTGAGAAGATAAACAAAATTGATAAGCCATTAGCCAGACTCATCAAGAAACAGAGGGAGAGGACTCAAATCAATAAAATTAGAAATGAAAAAGGAGAAGTTACAACAGACACCGCAGAAATACAAAGCATCCTAAGGGACTACTACAAGCAACTCTATGCCAATAAAATGGACAACCTGGAAGAAATGGACAAATTCTTAGAAAGGTATATAACCTTCCAAGACTGAACCAGGAAGAAACAGAAAATATGAACAGACCAATCACAAGTAATGAAATTGAAACTGTGATTAAAAATCTTCCAACAAACAAAAGTCCAGGACCAGATGGCTTCACAGGTGAATTCTATCAAACATTTAGAGAAGAGCTAACACCCATCCTTCTCTAACTCTTCCAAAAAATTGCAGAGGAAGGAACACTCCCAAACTCATTCTACGAGGCCACCATCACCCTGATACCAAAACCAGACAAAGATACTACAAAAAAAGAAAATTACAGACCAATATCTCTGATGAATATAGATGCAAAAATCCTCAACAAAATACTAGCAAACAGATCCAACAACACATTAAACGGATCATACACCACGATCAAGTGGGATTTATCCCAGGGATGCAAGGATTCTTCAATATACGCAAATCAATCAATGTGATACACCATATTAACAAATTGAAGAATAAAAACCATATGATCATCTCAATAGATGCAGAAAAAGCTTTTGACAAAATTCAACACCCATTTATGATAAAAACTCTCCAGAAAGTGGGCATAGAGGGAACCTACCTCAACATAATAAAGGCCATATATGACAAACCCACAGCAAACATCATTCTCAATGGTGAAAAACTGAAAGCATTTCCTCTAAGATCAGGAACGAGACAAGGATGTCCACTCTCACCACTATTATTCAACATAGTTTTGGAAGTCCTAGCCACGACAATCAGAGAAGAAAAAGAAATAAAAGGAATACAAATTGGAAAAGAAGAAGTAAAACTGTCACTGTTTGCAGATGACATGATCCTATACATAGAGAATCCTAAACATGCCACCAGAAAACTACTAGAGCTAATCAATGAATTTGGCAAAGTTGCAGGATACAAAATTAATGCACAGAAATCTCTTGCATTCCTATACACTAATGAAGAAAAATCTGAAAGAGAAATTATGGAAACGCTCCCATTTACCATTGCAACAAAAAGAATAAAATACCTAGCAATAAACCTACCTAGGGAGACAGAAGACCTGTATGCAGAAAACTATAAGACACTGATGAAAGAAATTAAAGATGATACCAACAGATGGAGAGATATACCATGTTCTTGGATTGGAAGAATCAACATTGTGAAAATGACTATACTACCCAAAGCAATCTACAGATTCAATGCAATCCCTATCAAATTACCAATGGCATTTTTTACGGAACTAGAACAAATCATCTTAAAATTTGTATGGCGACACAAAAGACCTCGAATAGCCAAAGCAGTCTTGAGGGAAAAAAAACAGAGCTGGAGGAATCAGACTCCCTGACTTCAGACTATACTACAAAGCTAGAGTAATCAAGACAATATGGTACTGGCACAAAAACAGAAACAAAGATCAGTGGAACCAGATAGAAAGCCCGGAGATAAACCCACACACCTATGGTCAACTAATCTATGACAAAGGAGGCAAGGATATACAATGGAGAAGAGACAGTCACTTCAATAAGTGGTGCTGGGAAAACTAGACAGCTACATGTAAAAGAATGAAATTAGAACACTCCCTAACACCATACACAAAAACAAACTCAAAATGGATTCGAGACCTAAATGTAAGACCGGACACTTTAAAACTCTTAGAGAAATACATAGGAAGAACACTCTTTGACATAAATCACAGCAAGATCTTTTTTGATCCACCTCCTAGAGTAATGGAAATAAAAACAAAAATAAACAAATGGGACCTAATGAAACTTCAAAGCTTTTGCACAGCAAAGGAAACCATAAACAAGACGAAAAGACAACCCTCAGAATGGGAGAAAATATTTGCAAACGAATCAACGGACAAAGGATTAATCTCCAAAATATATAAACAGCTCATGCAGCTCAATATTAAAGAAACAAACAACCCAATCCAAAAATGGGCAGAAGTCCTAAATAGACATTTCTCCAAAGAAGACATACAGATGACCAAGAAGCACATGAAAAGCTGCTCAACATCACTAATTATTAGAGAAATGCAAATCAAAACTACAGTGAGGTATCACCTCACACCAGTTAGAATGGGCATCATCAGAAAATCTACAAACAACAAATGCTGGAGAGGGTGTGGAGAAAAGGGAACCCTCTTGCACTGTTGGTGGGAATATAAATTGATACAGCCACTATGGAGAACAATATGGAGGTTCCTTAAAAAACTAAAAATAGAATTACCATATGATCCAGCAATCCCACTACTGGGCATATACCCCGAGAAAACCGTAATTCAAAAAGACACATGCACATGTTCATTGCAGCACTGTTTACAATAGCCAGGTCATGGAAGCAACCTAAATGCTCATCGACAGATGAATGGATAAAGAAGATGTGGTATATATATACAATGGAATATTACTCAGCCATAAAAAGGAACGAAATTGAGTCATTTGTTGAGATGTGGATGGATCTAGAGACTGTCATGCAGAGTGAAGTAAGTCAGAAAGAGAAAAACAAATATCGTATATTGATACATGTATGTGGAACCTAGAAAAATGGTACAGATGAACCGGTTTGCAGGTCAGAGGTTGAGACACAGATGTAGAGAAGAAACGTATGGACACCAAGGGGGGAAAACTGCGGTGGGATGGGGATGGTGGTGTGCTGAATTGGGCGATTGGGATTGACATGTATACACTGATGTGTATAAAATTGACAACTGATAAGAACCTGCAGTACAAAGAAACAAACAAACAAAAAGATTAACGCAGTATGCTTGCCAAAAAATTGAAACCTCAAAACAACATAAATTTAAGAAGTTATTTTAGCCTTTGTCATCTTACTACATTAAAATTAAAGATCATAACATTTCTTTCTGAATTATAATAAATACCCAAAGAGAAAAGCTACCTAGGTTTTTCTATGGAATTCTGAAATGGAGCTGAAAGTTTTCTGGTCAGTTTTCCTTCATTAATTTTAATGCCCTCAAAATGTGTCATTTTGTAAGTTCTTCATGTCTAGCTCTAGTAATAGGTATTAAAAAATGTATATGCCTAGTGCCCAGATGTTGGCTTGCAATATCATTCTTCAATAAAAGGGACTAGGGCTCCTTGGAGAAATGCGTGATTCTAGGACTGGGGCAGGAAATGTACGAGATGGCCCCTGAAGCATCTTGTGCCAGAAAGTATAGAGGAGCTCAGACAGCTCACAGTGATGTCGAAGGGACACAAGAACCAACTGAAAGAGCTGCCAGTGGTCAAAGCTGGAATAATTTGAGCAACAAAATAAAGTAGTATTGGATTAGAACCCCAAATTATAAAATAAATATCTATATACTGATATAAATAAAATAAATATCTATATACTGATATAAATACACAATTGAATAAATAAATGAATAACAATAGACATATCTGTGCAGAAGATTTCCAAATAATTCTGCATAATTCCCTGCTCCTTAATTATGAGTTGCACATAGTGACTTTCTTCCAAATAGTACAGTATGAAAGGGGGAAAAAGAAGTTAAGTCTACAGTGGAGAAGCCTGACAAACACACAGCCAGGTGATCAACGCTAAAATCTAAAATCAACAGTGATATATCCTGTTGATAGTATGTACCCTTGGTATGATGTGATGAGAATGACACTTTACTGCCTTCCTCCCCAAAACATGTAACACCAGTCTAATCAGGAGAAAACATCAGATAAATCCAAACTGAGGGACATTCTACAAGATTACCTTATCAGTGCCCCTTAAAACTGTCAAGGTCATCAAAAACCAAAAGCATCTAAGAAACTGTTACAGCCAAGATGAACCTAAGGAAACATGGCAATTAAATGTAATGTGGTATCCTGAATGGGATCCTGGATCAGAAAAGGGACATTAAGCAAAAACGAAAGAAATCTGACTAAAGTATGGGTTTTAGTTAATAATGTATCAATATCAGTTCATTAATTGTAACAAATGTACTGTACTTATGTAAGATGTTGATAAGAAGGAAACTTGAGTGTGAGGTATGTAAGAATTCTCCCTACTATCTTTGCAACTCTTCTATAAATCAAAAACTATTCTAAAATAGAACATTTATTAAAAGAAAGCATAGGGGCTTCCCTGGTGGCACAGTGGTTGAGAAATCTGCCTGCCAATGCAGGGGACAGGGGTTCGAGCCCTGGTCTGGGAAGATCCCACATGCCGCGGAGCAAATGGGCCCGTGAGCCACAACTACTGAGCCTGCGTGTCTGGAGCCTGTGCTCCGCAACAAGGGGCCGCGACAGTGAGAGGCCCGCGCACCGCGATGAGGAGTGGCCCCCGCTTGCTGCAACTAGAGAAAGCCCTCGCACAGAAACGAAGACCCAACACACCCCAAAAATTAATTAATTAATTAATTAAAAAAAAAAAAAAAAAAAGAAAGCATAGAGTCAGGATTTGGGGAGATTTAGAGAATGTTTCCCTGAACAACTTTTCTTATTTCTTTGCTGTCTGATGAGTGATTGCCACCAGGGTAATTTTTGGTATGTGTATACTTCCTTTTGCACTTGAGGTCAGGAGAGTAATAAGTATATAGATACAGTTAATTCTGTGGAAGAAATTAGTAGAGGTATTGGTAGGTATAGAGTATTATTTTGTGTTGCTAAAGTCAACTTTGTTATCTGTGAGGGAATAATACTTTGCAATTCTTATTGATACCATCTCGCTGATTGTATTTTCTACCTGCCATAATCAGGGTCTTTATTTATAATAGATTAGTGAGGGCATAAAGAGAAAGGGATTTATTTTTAAGAGTAATGCGTCTGCCTGCCCTCCACAAAGGTGTGAATTAGCAGATTCACTCAGAGACTTCAGCTCTGCTTTAAGATGTTTCTTTGTGTAGGTCTTGACACATGATATATAGGTTGTTCCTGAAATGGAAGAGCTGAGTCAAGAGAAATGATGGGAAATGTTATAGTCATAAATTTACAGGACGACTACAAATTCCATGTGAGGTAGAATTAACCCCAGGATAGTAGAGATGCCTGTATTCAATTAAAAATACAAAAATAAATCTAGAACCTATTAATGTAAATATACTAGTTGACAGCTAATTATTATATCTCGCTAAAATAATGCTTCATGTTATGCTTGGCTTTTTTATGAAAAGCAGACGGTTTCTAAGCAAACCACTGTGATATAATTTGGTCAGCGCTGAAAGTTTTGTTCTAGTCATTAAAATTTCCACCCAACTTAATTTGGTTATCTGCTCTTGCAAAGTGGGGAAGAGGAGAAGACAGCAGTGGTGGAAGAGCTTGGAAACTGAGGCATCTTGACTGAATGTGGTGGGAAATTGCACACTCTAGTTGCCTCTTTCTGTTGTGCTTCTGTCCGCCTAGAAGTTGCTTCTTTAGGAAGGGAGCCAGTAGAATACCGCATATTCTCCAGTGTATTATTTTCTTCTAAATATGTGGTGTCAAAACTTAGCTAGGCAGACTATCGTGTTCTGATGGGACATTTGGGGCCATTCACTTCTTTTTATTTATTTTTTATTGAAGTACAGTTGATTTACAATATTGTTTTAGTTTCAGGTGTACATTCACTTCTTAGTACCCAAAACAAGTAAGGAAATAATGGCCTGGATAAAGAGAGGATGTTTACACTGTGATTGCCTCGCCTCTTTTTTTCTCCATGGCCAGCTCCATAAAAGGCACCTTTCTTTAGGAAAGAATGAGTTCATTATATGTAAGGTGCCATTGATGTGACATTAGTCATCTGTCTTGCAAAGCCACACTTGGACCAGGGAGGGGATGCGTGCAAACAGTTTTAGTTTGGGGGTTTAAGAACAGGTGCGCTCTTCCTGTGATATTTCTACTTAGAAAAATGAAAGCAACTAGGGAGGATGAGATCTGAAAGGTTTTCTTGGGTCCCTGCTTATAAAATAACCAGCAGCTCTTAACATCTGACTGATTTAGAAGTTGTTTGGGGTCCTGGGCTTGATCATTTATTCCTCAAAAATTTGTAAAGCTTCAAGTGAAACTTTATGGTGCTGCTTGTTTTCTTCTAAAAAGAGACACTTGCAGGATAACCTAACTGATCCATACCATGCTGGAGAAGGGTGCTTCTGTATCTAGGCTTTGGCTTGGTATTACCAGGAAAAACTTTGTCATACTAATTGCTCACAAAATTCCTTACTCACCCATCAGGCCTTCTTAAGTGGCTCAAGAACCAAAGCCTTGCTGCTATAAATATCTGAGGCTGAATCAGATGTGTAGGCCATTTGTGCCTGAACCAACTTGTAAGAAAGCAGAGTCTTCCAGAAAACTTGTAGGAAATGATAGTGAGACTTCCCAATGGCACCATCCTCTTTCATTTTATAGTGTACTTCCTTTGGAATACTTTGTTTTTGGTCAATTTTCGTTGAAAATAAAGAACAGGAGAATAAAACTATTTATTTTAACAAATATTGGCTGCTACTAACAACTTGGGTGGTGTCAGCCCAGCAACGGGATGGTGTTTAAAATGCCTTATCAGCACTTCATGGGGCTCAAAACGACATTGCCACCCTAAGGACATCTGTGCTTATTCCGAAATGGCCTCAGATGCAGCTGTTGTGTGGCTATACACCCGTTGTCCGGAGTTTCATTATTTCCATGCCAAGTCTTTAGCTGTGGAACCAACCTAACTGGCAGAACAGGAATGTAACAAATGAGCCCTGTGATATGAGTCATATTAACTATTTATATGTAAGAGGTTGCTAAGACAGGAAGCGCATGCATAAGGTATCCTGCTGGGACACGTCTTGTTGAATTAGGTAGACATATGTAATGTGTAGTCAACAACCTGCCCTCAGATATGCGGTTCTAAATTTCAGATTATAATCAAATCAAACTTTAAAAACTGTCTTGGCTTTAGAGTGACTCTATCAGGGCTGCTAGAGTTAAAAAACAGCAGATAAAAGCCAGCAGTTGAGGAAGATACATTTCCCTCCTAGAGGAGCTGCTAGCTTTGTTCTCTCTTGGGAAAAAAGGAGTTTTACTCTTCAACTTAACTCCTCAGGGAACATTCATTGTATCTTTAGCCAGATTTAGTTATCATCATGAAAAAGGAACCAGTCAGTGAGGTCCATCTTTGTTGTTTTAACAAACTTTACCATATTAGGAGATATTAGACTTGGAAAAGACAAGATGCAAGCTTTCTAAGCATAATTCACTTGTGCGATTTCTAACAGTGTTTGCTAACTGGGTTGTCTGTTAAGGACTGGCATGACCCATTAATGCATTGAATATAAGGCAGACTTGTGCAAAACTGTTCACTAGATGTGAAATAACAATGTAAATTATATTGATTTCCTTTAGAGAGCATCAGACAGCTCCACTCAGTGATTCAACAATATAAACTGATCTCCTCCTATGTATCAGGCTAAGTACTCAGGATCCAAAAATGAGAAAGACATAGTCCCTGCCCTCAGAAGGGTTACAGTTTAGATGTGTGTCTGGTGGGAGGCAGACACATAGGCAGACAATTATAAGACACTCTGCTAAGTGCGGTATTATTAAAACACTGAGAGCTGAAGCTCAGTGAAAACCTGCTGTTTCTAACTGAATGCCACTGTTTAATTTTAAGCAGCTAAAAACCCATTTTACTTATACCAGTTGTCTCTTTGTAAGAAAACTGACTCACAGAGTGTTTGGCTCATGTTTCAGCTGTCTCTGACCCTTATTCTCATGTGCCTTGATTGTGTCTGAAGGCTTCTGCAGAGCAGGGACCAGGGCTCACTCACGGTCTCACCCTAGGGTGTGTGCAACTCTCCTGGAGGTTGCATACACCCTAGGGTATCCTCGTCATTTTATCTTTCCTTGAAGTGATCCTCATTAAAGAAGAGGGTTTAGGGTAAGTCAGGTTTTTTAATAAAGCAGCATTTTCCTCCTACTTTCTTCTGTAGCAGGGGTTGACAAACTTTCTCTGTAAAGGGCCAGGTAGTAAATATTTTAGTCTTTGCAGACCATACATTCCCTGTTGCACCTACTCAACTCTACCATCATAACAGGAAAGCAGCCCCAGACAACACATAAACAAATGGGCGTGGCTGTGTTCCAATAAAACTTTATTTACAAAGCCAGGGGGTGGGCCAGATTTGGCCCTCAGGCCGTAGTTTCCCGGCCTCTGCTCTATAAGCAACGTTGTTTTGCTTATGAGCGTTTAAAATTTATTGAAGGGTGAGCTGTAAGGAGTAATGAACATTACACTTGGGATCAGGAAACCAGTGTCAAGACCTGGATCCTCCACTGCAGCTTTCATTTGATACAAGTCAGTCATTTTAATATTTATGTGTTTCTTTTAATGTGTATTAGAAAAGGTATAAAGCTAGCACATCACAGCCCCGGTCTTCTCAGTGAAATGAGGGGATGGACGAAATGACTGCTCAGATGCCATTGATGGCATTCTCTGTTTCTGAAAAGACACAGGGGTCTGAAATTCACCATCGATAGGAAATTTAGAGATGTTTTGCATCCACAGGGATCCAGGTAGACTGGAATCATGAACTCAGTCTCACAAAGTGAAATTTAGTAGGAAAAGTATAAGGTCTAGTACTTAGGTTTTAAAAAGATACAGTGACGTGCAGACAGGATGGGAGAGTCCTAGGTTAAAGAAGCATAGGTGAAAGGTTTGAGCTGATGACTAGTTCATGATGAGTCAACAAAGTCAAGTGACTGCCCCACAAGGCAGAGTGACATTAAGCTGCATTAGTGGGGAAAAGTGTCCAGGAAGAGAGGTCAAGAGCCCTTTCTAAGTTTTTGCTAACGAGACCACACCTTGAGTGTTGTGATCAGCATAGACACCGCCACTTAGGTCAGACTTTGACACCTGGAGAGTGTCCAGAGCAGAGGACCAGTGTGGTGAGGGAATTCCCTACCCTGCATTGAGAGGAGGTTGAAAGAAGTGTCTGTGTTCATGAGTGAGGAGGGGGCAGGGACCAAGGATATGGAAACTGCTGAACTTAGAGTTCTTGTAGAAAGTGACTTTTGAAAAAAAATTTACATCTTTAGCATCTAGATTAATACCCAAAACATAATAGGCACTCAAATATTTGTTGAAAGAAAACCTCTAAGTATGTGAAGAACGTTCAAGTGGAAGAAGTATTCTACTTGTTCTTGGTGGCGTCAGAGACCACAACTAGGACAGTGGAAAGAAGCCACAAGACGCTGCCTTGGTCTCGGCACCAAGAGGGGTAGCCTGCGTCACTGTACCTGGCAGGCAGCCGCAGGGCTGCTTTGGGAGCCCTCCCCAGGGTGATCTGAGCATAGTCCCACGGTTCCTGGTAGCCACAGTATATTCAGCTGCCCCAGAAGGCAGTTCTGTCATGTCACCTTAAGGCCTCTCTGGCCCTGAGAGTCTGCTATGTTTGCATTTTTCTGTACACATAGGTTTCTTGTCAGTCTACACTCATATCTCCCAAAGTGCAGTGTGGACTGGTGAGGTGTGAGATGATTGTAGCTATTACATAGACTGACATTTTTTATTTTAATATTTATGTGTTTCTTTTAATGTGTATTAGAAAAGATATAAAGCTAGCGCATCATAATTCCATCAATATTGTGTAAGACAAGGCTACATTGGAAAGGCAAGTAAAGCTAGAAATATTAAGGAAATGGCAGTGCGTATATCGCAAAAATTGAGAAAGTAGTTAGGTGGATAGCTGAGGTCTGTTCTAAGTAAATTCTATTAAACTCTTGTCTAAGACATATAAAAGCTATTTCATTTTTCTTACTAGTATTCCAACTCCCTCTTCTACCTATAATAGGATGCTTTTCTCTATCACACAATCCCATCACCACACAAGACTCAGATGATTTCTTTGTCATTAAAAAAAAAAAAAAAAACAGTAATGCCCATTGGAGAAAATTCCATTAAGAGGAAAAAAAACAGAGTGAACAAAGGAAGTCTTATAAAATCCCACCACCCCAACTTATCCGTAGCTTTCATTCCCCCTTCAGAATTCCTTCCTGTCTTTGAACCCTTGTGTAAACTTTTTATCATAGGGTAGATGTACTTTACATTTTTCATTTTAAATTGAGCATATCAGATTGCTTTATTGCAAACTCCTCTTTGCTGTGTTTTTTGCTCTCAGCATTGTTGGCCACTTGTCATTCCTCAAACCTCACACAATCATTTCTCAAACTTTACTTTGACCCTGATGTCTTTGTAAGTAAAATGGAATTTACACTGTAGTTCAGGCGCTGGAGTTTCAGCCTCTTCTCCAAATACCTTCCCAAGGAAGCTTTAGACACCCTCACTTTTCTTGTTTATAATTTTCCCTGGCGTTTTATAATTTAAAGTTTTCACGTGAACCCTATCATTCCATCTTTTGCCTCTGATCTCCCTAGGAGGCCTTGTATCTGTAATATCCTCTCACCACTTCACTAAAGTCTCTTTCCTTCCCCATTTAAAAGTGTTTCAGAAATCCATGAGGACTCCATGTCCCATGGATGTATGTAGCTGATGCCCTCTGGTTTAACCTGCTTAAATAAAGCATTCCCACTGTACTCTCTCTCCCCATAACCTGGCTCTGGGCATTTCAATTTACCTTTTTCTGCATATTTATACAATCAAATTATTAGCATACCGCCTATCTCATCCATTATCTGATATGTAGCTTTAGCTTTAGATATGCTCCATATAAATGTCCATTATGTTATTTTGGGTCAAAACATGTTTGAGATCAGGAATCATGACCATTCAATGTCCAATGTTTTGAACAATCCTGGTATGTGGATAATTAGACTTCTAAGGAATGTTCTGTAGAAAGTTGAGCACTGTAGAAAATGTGCCTAATAAATAGAAAAAAATAATAACTGGTTGTTATTTTTGTGAATTTTTTAAAGGCTGGATTACAGTGGACCTTCCAGAGAGTTTTTCTTCCTGGTATCCAGAGAACTCTTTAACCCATATTATGGCTTATTTGAATATTCAGCCAATGACACATACACAGTACAAATAAGTCCCATGTCTGCTTTTGTAGACAATCACCATGAATGGTAAGTATGTTTTTCTCCAACACTTTTCTTCAGCTGATTTTCTGTGATATCAGTTTTTATAGGAACCCACGCTTTTTTTAAAAACATTTTTTCCCTTGGAGAAAATCATATTTTCAGTTAACTATCTCATTTGACTCTTGTTTGTGTTGTCAAATTTAATTTACAGGCAGTCTCCAAGCTAGGAATAGATTATGTTCCATAAGACCAATTTTAAGTGAGTTGGGTAGAATTCAAAAGGTTTTTTCCACTGAAAGAAAGTTGCAGGTGATGTTAGGTTCCCAGCAAGACCCTAAATCCCTCTCTGCAGCTTTGGGCCACTCTGAGATCTGACGGGGGCAGGTGGGGGGTGAGTAGGGGAATGTCCTGACCCAGAGGTTAGGCAGCGTCTGGAGCAGCCCTTGGGGAAGTGGCTAACACTGGGGGCGGGGCAGAGCAGCTGGGCTCTTGGTGTTCTAGGGGGAGGGAGGGAGGGCGGGAGGGTGGGGTGCCCTGGAGGAACGGAAGGTGGAAGAGGATGCTGGCAGGCTGGCAGGCAGGCAGGCAGGCAGGAGTGCGGAGTCACAGCAGTGGCCCCTTTACCCTAGTGACTGTTTCAAGTTTGTAGCCAGGAATTGCCCCTTTCCTAATTTCTCACACAAAACCAAGGAAAACTGGGCTAGGATTCCCATCTGGGAATTATGTATTCTGAAAATCCCAAATTGCACTCTTTTCATGACATTTTTTTTTTTACATGCCTGCATTTATAGACTTGAAGTATCTTTATAACCCCTGTTTGCTTGTTCCTCTTCATTTTCACTATAGTAACAAAGAAAAGAACATGAGTACGACTCACGGAAACAATGTCTTTGAGTCATGAGGTTAACATTGGTGGGTGGAGGGCATTAAGTTTTAGGACTTATTCTTCAAATTAACTTCCGTTTAACTACAATTTGGAGTCCTCCTAAGAGTAGCTATGGCAGTTATGCTAACATAAGTGGATAAAGAAAACCAAAGCTGCTGGACCATTCATCTTAAAATGGTTGCCTAAGACTAAAATTACAAATGAATAGTATGAACCTCAGTGTGGATTTACACTTTCGGAAGGCACCAGGCTTTCAAAGAGCTAGAAACTTGACTACTTCCGAGAAAGAAAATACACGTACATCTCAGCAAACCCAGTCGTGACAGATATATTTAATAAATTTTCCGAAGTGATTCAGAATAGAATTGAGCACTGAAATTTTAAAGAACAGAATGTCCCATGAGGAAACTCCCTCAAATGTACACATGCATAATTCTTGGATGGTGAGTTATCATCAAGAGAGGGGTTTGAGAGAGAACAGAAATAGGAACTTTCTCACTCTGAGACTGGGCTTTTCCTCAAAAGGGAATTGCTACTAGGTTTGCATTAGAGAAATCCTGCTAATATTCATGCAAGCAAACTACAAGGGGACAACATTTTTCCCACCACCGCTGGTCTCATTCTGTCAACGTTTCTTAGAAGTGATTTAGGGAAATTTCACTGCCATGCTAACAGGAAATTCATGTTGGCCATGTAGGGTGCTGCATGGTGGACGTTACTGACATGGGGTGAAAGTGGAGAAGTATCTCCCTGAACATCAGAGCGAAACAGATTTCTTCTACAAGTAGATGTGAATATCAGCCTAAGGAAGAACCAGCCTGCAGTGCACACAAACTCTCATGGACAAACTTAGACGATTAGAGCTGGAAAGCATTCTTGAGAGCAAATAGAACCGTTCAGAAATTGCTCCATGACGTGTACGCCATCTCCTGCTTTTCCCTCACAGGTTCCGGTTCAGTGGTAGGATCCTTGGTCTTGCGCTAATTCACCAGTATTTGTTGGATGCCTTCTTCACACGGCCCTTTTATAAGGCTCTTCTCAGAATGTAAGAGTGTTCTTATTGCTTATGTAATTAGCATGTAAAGAATGTGATATTTCCTTTATCAAAAAGGGTCTTTTGACAATGTCATTTATCGGCTCACTATCTCAAATCTATTATTACTTACTTAATAGTGATTTAGATTTCTGAAACTAATCAACTAATATAATTTCAAATGTGGTTACTGGATTTTTCCAGCTTCTGTTCCTTTATTCCTGTCTTGCTCCCAAAGGCTTCGTTTTGCTCCACTCTGAATAATTCATTCTCATTTGTTGCTACACATGTTTCTTCAAAACAATTGTACTTCAAATACAGTGCTGGAATTCCTGTGGTATTAATGCCGATTATTAATAGAATAGTTGCGGCTTAGTCTTGGTGACTCACAGCCCCCCATCTTTCACAAGATGCATTTTACATTTCGCTTTATGCAAACTTTCAACTGTTTATTCTTGGTTCATATTTTCATTCTCCTTTTTTTTTTTTTAATTTGTTTGTTTGTTAGAGGTGAGCAATATTTTTAAAGTCCCATATTTATCTTGCGATCTCTCTATATGCAAGACAGTAATTGACGATGGCAGATGAAAATTTAGCATTCACAGAACTTTTTCTTCATTGTTAGCACAATGAAAGATTACAATTATTGTGAAATGTAGAGCAAACAGTTTCTGTCCTATAATCAGTAGTCATTTACAAGGCTGAACAGAAGAAGGCAACTGTCTGTGAGGGTAGTAGCTCAAACTTGCAATGAGAAAACACAGAATGATTACATGGCTCTGACCAGCTCATTCCTTAACCAAGGCCATGTATCTGCTTTCTGTAAAAATGGAAACCTAGAGCTCAATTGAAAGCAAAGTATTTCTAATGGTTCTTAAAGAGGGTCAGTAGGAAGACTTTTACCATCCTCCCTTTTGGTATATGGACCGATGAAGTCCTGGGCACCTGGGCACTGGCCTTCTGCCTCTCTGGTTCTTCTGGCCCATTTGCATCTTCCCATTTCATTGCCTTATCTCTCATTTTCCATTTAAGCTTCCTGAAAGAGTAGTCTATACTGACTGTTGACACACCCTCAACACATTTTAGCCTGGCTTTTTTTCCCACCAATAACCTATGGAAGCTTTTAAAGAATGTTTTTTAGTCTTTATCTTAATGGACCATTCTGCTGCTTTTGATACTGTTGACCCCCCCCAACCCCACCCATTTCTCTTGAGTTCTTCCTTCACTGGCCTATGTGACACTGTGCTCTCCTGGTTCTCCTTTTACTTTTATGCCTCCTTTGTGGATGTCCTGATTTGCCCTTAAACCTCGATGTTCCTGAAGCTTCCATTCTTGTCCCCTTGCTTTTCTCTCTCTGTGTGCTCTCATGGGATATCTCTTTACCTGTCTCATCTACTCTCCAATCCGCACCCACAGACATGATCTCCCTTGAGTCGTAGGCTCAAGCGGTCAACATTCCACTGAATATCTCCTCTTGTGTGTCTCACAGGCACCTCAGAATCAACATGGTTAAAACTGGACTCATCAATTTCTCCTGACCTAAAAATGTACCTTCTCCCTTACTCCCAGTCACAGTTCAAGGTGCCAACATTCTCAAGTCACTCTGGTCAGAAATTGGGCGTCAACCTTAAACAGGGATGGTAAATACACAGCACAGTTTCTTCTCTTCCCCACCTCCCACCCTGTTCCCATGGTACAGGTCACAAATCATTTAGGTACTTTTTCCTGCTGAACTTGTTGTGGCCTCAGGAGTTTTTCAACTTTTGGCCCTCAAGACTGGCAGTGAATCAGAGTTGTCTTGTAACTTGAGTTCATTTGCCATCCCGTTTTAGATATACTTCTTTATACTACCCAGTAAAACCATTTATGAATTTCCACATTCACCTCCTAGATAATTCTTAAATTCATCTTCTCTACCCTAATAGCTGTGCCCTAATTAAAATCCTTATCTTATTTATCTTATTTTGGCCAGATTACTGCAGTGATCTATTCATTGGTTTCCACCCAGTGATTACCACCGCCCCCCAGTTTTAAGTAATCCTCTACACTGCCACTTCCAGAAGAACAATTTAAAGTCACACCTCATGTCTCACCGTGTCATTCCCTGTTTTAAAACCTTTCAGTAGTTCTGAATCACCAAGCTCCTTAGAATGACGTTCAGACCTGCTCCCAGCTACCTTTCCAGCATCATTCTCTAGACATTCTGTCTGTGGTTAAGTCTCTGGTGCTGCCAGTATGCTTGGAAAATCTGTATACTCCATCCCTTTGTGCTTTGTTCAGGTTGTCTTCTTCTCCTGTCTCTCTTTTTCCCCTTCTTCTCCTTTTCATCCATTCCCCTTTACCTCTCTAGCTTGAAACATCCTGCAAACTTTAATATAGGTATCATCTGCTCCAAAAGGCTTCTTCTAAATCTCCAGGTCAAAGTAAATGCTTTGCATGTTTTCTTTGGGAGGTCCCTATATCTCTCTACCTTATCTTTTTTTTTTTTTTTTAACTGAAGTGTAACGTACATATAAAAAAGTGCACTAATAATAAGTGTTACCCACCCTAGGCTATCACTTATCACCTTATGTTAACTTATCTATTTGTGTCTGTGTCTCTCCAGCTAGACCATTAGCTCCTTGAGGGCAGTAACTGCTTATCAAGTAGCTATTAAGATATTTGGCACATACTTGATGCCTAATACATGTGTAGACTGAACTAAACAAAATGGTCTTTGAAATTGGACTGATGGGAGGAAGTTTCAAGACAACTAAAGCAAATCAATTGCTACCATCTTACAACAGCGTCATATAATAGTAACTCCACCTCATGTAGATCTTCTCTTAGAAAACCATTATAATTGTAGAGCAATTCTGTAGCTTTCAATTTTCAGAATCACAGAAAGAATTAGAACCATGAAGAAAAAAGGGACGTATGTGAACGTGGATCACAGAATCTAGTCTTTAAAAAAAGAAAAAAAAAGTTAAAGTACAGTATAGAAACATACGAAGAATTTCTAATTAGGAGAATGATAACTTAAGATTGTATAACATAGCCAAAGAATACTGAACCCAAGTTTGTCAACTCGAGTTCCATTTCCAGCTCTGGCATTAATCGTGGGTGACTGTGCAAATGGCAGCCACTCTTTGCACCTCCAGTTCTGTGTCTTAAAAGACAAAACAAACGGAGTGATTCCTAAGGCATTATATATATCAGAATTTTTCAATTTTATGTCAAATTTCTGAATTATTTCACTGGTTTGGTTACTGACTTTGACGAAGAAGATTCCAGAAATCACTGCCTATTTTAGTTGATCTTGTTCTTGTCATTATTTCTTAGTTTCTTTCCTCACAACTCTGGGTTTTTGCTAATAGCCATGACTACATATTTTTTTCTATCTGTTTATCATCTTAGTCTCTGTGACCTGAGTGATCTAGAATACCTTGATGAAGAATTTCACCAGAGCCTGCAGTGGATGAAAGACAATGACATCCATGACATCCTGGACCTCACGTTCACTGTGAACGAAGAAGTTTTTGGGCAGGTCTGTGTGTGTGAATAACTGGTGACTAAGTGTGGTAATTGAAGGCTATTGGTTGGTGAAGAATTAATTCAGTGGCCTAAGATCAGATGCTTATTTATTTGTGGTTGGTTGGGTGGTTTAAACCCAGGTTTATGTACAGTTACAATAATCTTGGTTACAAAGGTTATTCTAATGCCGACTTCAGATTAAGATTTTCTAATTTATAGACTGTACTATTTGTATGTTGTAAACAATCTTTTTATTTCCAGCTACAATATCCTCATAAGATATTAGAATGTGCCTTGTACTAAATACAGTTTTTAAATATCCATGCTACCCCAGAGTTGAATATTAAATTATTTAATTAGCCCTTGTACTTAACTCTCATTCATGTTTAACAACTGAAATGGATTGTTTTGAAGCTGAGGGAAAGTAAACAATATTTTGGTGAAGGTTTGGAAACATATTGTTTTTTTTTAAAGTTGGTAGAAGAGTTGGTTAAAAGATTTTCAGAAATTATATACTAGTTCATAATTAATATTCTTAGTTAAACATTAATACTTGGCTGGTCTCCTGAATTTCGTATTTTGGAAAAGAAGTTCTCAATTTAACATTCGCTTGAATGTAATTCTGCTTCCTTAAGGTAAACCTTTACCTAAATATTGGCTTTCTATATGTAGTTGATTGTGAATCCTAAAGGAATTCGTGAAAATGTCTTTTTGTCAAACATTCAAATAGCAGTGGGACAGCATCTGGAGCCCCTTTGTTTCCATTAAAAAGACTTATTTGTTTAATCAGGATTTAAAGCTTAACCTTCAGCACTTGCAACACATATATTTTTAACCACTGAGGCTCTCAGACGTCTGGTCATTGCTTAGTTTTCCCTGAGCATTGGTGGGTACCTGGGCTCTGTGCTGGTGCCACACACCCTGCTTGTGGGATTTCCCCGGGCCAGAGCAGAGACAGGTAGCTGGCTGATTCCAGCTCATTGGTAGCAGTGGTCTTACAACATCAAGAGTATTGCTTTATGGTCAGTGCTTTTGTTTTTTAATCGCAGATTACCGAACGAGAATTAAAACCAGGGGGTGCTAACATCCCAGTCACCGAGAAGAATAAGAAGGAGTACATCGAGAGGATGGTGAAATGGAGGATTGAGAGGGGTGTTGTGCAGCAAACAGAGAGCTTAGTGCGTGGCTTTTATGAGGTAAAGACCATCAGCAGGAGTGGGGTTCTCAGTCTGATGTCAGCAATACCTTGGTCCACCTCACTGTACTTCATATGTGTGCAATATTTCCATTTCTCTTTGGTGTATTTACTGTTGCTATTTCAATTCAAACACTTCAACATTTTTTCCTATGTGTTTTAAGAACACAAAAAAAGCTTATTGCCCTGTTACAAGAAATCACTGAAATAAAATGACCTGCATTCAAATAGCATTTGACGATTTAATGACCACTAATAACCTTTTAAGTCATGCATTTTACTCATGCTTAGATACGTGTAATCAGATCTCATGCCTGATAATGTGAAATGATTGTATCTGAGGGTCAGAATGAGTTGTAACAAGTATTCTGTATGACTTCTTCTGTGAAAAAGCCATAGCTGAAATTAAAATAAACTGTGAAAGTGACTGGAGCACTAGATCTTCTCCAAAAGAGAAAAAAAACTGGATTAATCAGTGACCAATTATAAAACAAAAATTCTGTTGAAAACCTCATCAACCTTGTACTAAAAATATATTTGTAGAGAGCTTTACATGTTTTAAAGTGCCTCCACAGAATACATCCATAGTGTTCCCAACACTCCCTGTGCCCTCCTTTTCTGATGAGGCTTAATTATAGCTGAGGCTTCTCCAGGTTCTTAAGCCATGTCCTGTATTCTTTTTATTCCACAGGTGGTGGATGCCAGGCTGGTATCTGTTTTTGATGCAAGAGAACTAGAACTGGTCATCGCAGGCACAGCTGAAATAGACCTAAGTGATTGGAGGAACAACACAGAATATAGAGGAGGTGAAATTTGACTTATAGATGGCTGGATTTAAAGTTTCAGGTTAGAGGGAAGCAAGCGGTTTGGCACATTGGCCTGGATCCAGGACAGGCAGAGGCACTTGCACTCTAATCATAGGTCTGATGCAGTCTCCTTTGAGACCTTGGGCAAGGTACATGCCCTTCTTTCCCTAGCTACCTCATCTGTCAAGTGGAAGGAGAACTGTTTACACACCATCTAAGGATGCCATAACTCTTAATTGTTAGTGAAGAAATGCGACCATAGGAACACTAATTAATTGTTCTATGGTGTTGTTAGTGAAGCACCAGGGAGCTCATATCCAGCTGGTCAAACTCCACCTATTCTGCCTTCATTCTCAAACCTGAAGAGGCATACCCTCTGAGCTTCTTAAAGAACAAACACAGTTTTTCTACATTTCACTTGAACTGCTTACCAGTTGTAATTCACAGTTGAAACACATGAATGGAGTAAGATATGGTTCTCAGATGTCAAGTTTCTTGAACAAGCCCTTCTAAAATTCAAGCATTCAGTTCAACTGAAAAGGAAACCGCTGTAAGATTAGTTAAAAACTACACACGTCACCAAATGGGAAGCTTTAGGACTGGCATTTCTGTAGATCAATACAAATTTTCAATTAGTAGTTGGCATCAGAGCCTTTGACATTTGACTGCTGAATCAAGATGCTTGGAAAGGGACCTGATGCTAACCCAGAGTTAAAGTTTTATCCAATACTTTTTTTTTTTTTTTTAATATTTATTTATTTATTTATTTATTTATGGCTGTGTTGGGTCTTCGTTTCTGTGCGAGGGCTTTCTCTAGTTGTGGCAAGCGGGGGCCACTCTTCATCGCGGTGCGCGGGCCTCTCACTATCGCGGCCTCTCCTGTTGCGGAGCACAGGCTCCAGACTCGCAGGCTCAGCAATTGTGGCTCACGGGCCTAGTTGCTCTGCGGCATGTGGGATCTTCCCAGACCAGGGCTCGAACCCGTGTCCCCTGCATTGGCAGGCAGACTCTCAACCACTGCGCCACCAGGGAAGCCCTATCCAATACTTTTAATCAGAGAAAGAGTACGTTTTCTGAAATTTATTGTAGTGTTATAAAGTGTTCAGAAAGTCGTGACAAATGACGGTTGGTTTTTGTTTTTGTTCTTGAACTCAGAATG
Organism: Eschrichtius robustus; assembly: GCF_028021215.1. Lineage (NCBI taxonomy): Eukaryota > Metazoa > Chordata > Mammalia > Artiodactyla > Eschrichtiidae > Eschrichtius > Eschrichtius robustus. Next base: position 39,332,191 of record NC_090828.1, read on the forward strand.
TAAGAGGTTAGCTAGCAGTGGTTCTGAACTTGGAGAGTGAAGAATACAACCTTTAAGTCACTGAATTAATCACTTAGCAGACTAAAATGAGAGCTGAGCAGTTCTCCAGTTATCTGTAAATTGAAACAGAGATTAAAAAAAAAAACAACAATTAAAAAGTTTGGAGTACAAAAAAATACCTTAACATTGGCTCAGTTGATCTGTTTTGGCCTCTGCTTGGCCCTTCCAGCCCATCACTGTTGCCCTGGGCTGGCCTTGCCCGTCCATTTTCTCTGAAAGACGATATTAAACTGCAGTGTCCATTGCTGCTATTTCTGAAGTCCAGTTGCTGTAATAACTCTTTTCCAATTGGCCCCGTGTATAATCCAAATACGACCTTGGCTATTATAACTTTGTTAACTATTTTCACTAACTAGAACACAGTTTCTCCAACATGCTACATAACTTATGTCTTACCATAAATACTATTAGCTCATTCCTTCCGCCCGTCCCCAACCCCCAGGAGATTCTAATAGCAATGCCATTCATCAAGTCAGCCGGTTTTGTATTTACACAGTATAGACTTTTATTCACTGTATATGACTAATCGAGTACCTATTTCTATGGTTATTGTCAATCTTATCAAATGAAATCCTTGGGAGGAGAGGGCTGGGGGGAGGGGGCAGGAAAATGGCGAGATGCCCAGCTGCCGTGTTTGCTAACCCAGCTAGTGGGCACTGAATGAAGGGGCGGCTTTGCTGCCATTTGCCATATGTTCTCAGGGCAGCTGTTTATAAAGAATAGGATGAGACATTTTCACTCCTCCTCCTTCTCCAAATGGTTTGGCACAGACAGCAAAGGAGAGGCATAAAAGGGCTGACTCAAAGGGTCAGACAACTTTAAAGCTATAAAGAGCCAATGCACTTATTTTATAGATTAGAAAACTATTTGCTCAGCACCAAACAGCTAGTCTTTGCCAAAGGCAGGACAAGGAGCCTGTGCATCTCCGTGTCCAATCTAGTTGTATTTACCCTTCATTTGGATCCCCTTTCTCCAAGGGCATCGCTGATCAAATGGTAAACAGTAAGGCAAGATTCTCCCCAAATCCTGCAACCACTGAAACATGTGAGGAAAAATTTGAATGAAAATGGTTTCTACCCACCTTCTGTTTAGGACTTACGGCTGCTGACTCAGAATTAGAGTAGCTCTCTGCACACTGAATATGTCAGCTAATTGGTTTGAATCACCAACTGTGCCTTAATCCTTGTCAGCCTTCTCTCTGAACTTAATTTTTCTCCACAGAAGGTTTTAGAATCCACAGCTACTGCCTTAATCCACCTGTGGGATGATACTTTTGACATTTTATTAAATTCTAGTAAAGTATGGAATAAAAGTAACATTTAGGTTGATGATTATTTGAGATTTATTAGTTGAAGGAGTTAAAGTAATAAACTTATTTTCCCTTTTTATTAATAAAAAGTAATTTGCTTTTAAAATATGAACGTAATATATAGTTTTAAAATGGTTTGCAATTATATATTGATTTGAATAATTATTTGATTTATGTCTCTCCTTTACCAGAAGCCCTGTGAGGGTCTATTTCCTTTGATGTTGTCCCCCAAACTTAGGACACTGCTTGGCATAGCAGTGCTAGAAAATTATTTCTTAAATAAATGACCAAAAGGGTTAAGCATTTCCAGTAACAGAAGTTATATTTTTCAGAAATGATATGGTTAAAATAACTCATTTGTTGTTCTTCTCTCCACTAGTTTCATTTAGTGACCACTAAATGGAAACAGAGGTTTCTTGGTTTCATTTAGTGTTTTGTTTGACTTCTGACACTCATGTGATCACATTTACAGTGTTATTCCTTGGTCTTAAATTATAAATAACCTTTAACGAATCCAAGACGATGATTTATGTCTGGGGGTCTTTCGTCGACTTGCCAGTGTCGTGGTGACTTAAGATAGAAAACTCAAAGTAACACGGGCTTTCATGATTGGTTTGATAGGATATCATGACAATCATATTGTAATTCGGTGGTTCTGGGCTGCAGTGGAAAGATTCAACAATGAACAACGACTAAGGTTGTTACAGGTAAGATGCCATTAGTTCATCTTTTTACTTCATTAATACAGTTATTGTTGGAATTGCATATTTTTAATAACTGCTAAGTATACTCAATAAATGTATTTAGGTTTATCTGCGTATTCGGGATATACTGTTTTCAGACTCTTCTGACTGCGAGGTTCTGTGGTTCCATCACTATGCAGAACATCCCCAGCCTAGTCCAAGCATGTCATTAGAGTTGTGAGGAAGTACCAACTCCCATCCAAGAATCCCAGCAACAACGTCTGCCTTTAGGGCACTTTGATCCCTTCCACAAGAGGTCCCTGGGTACCCTGCAGGCCAGCATCCCTGGCAACTGAAAGAGATAATCTTCCAGTCCCTTAAGAAGTGACCCAGTTCCTTGATAAAGAGTCCTTTCTTTTCTTCCATCTAACGTTCCACAAATTTGAGATAATATTGAAGTTTAAGAATACTGGGAAAAAAAAAAAAAAAAGAGAATACTGGGAAAACTAACTCATTTTCTTGTGGTGTTTATAGTTATACAGGGCAATTGCTGGTTGGCTGCAGCTAAAGAAATATCAGACATGAGGAAGCCTTTTGGTCACTCAGGCAAAGCCTTACAAGTAGGCTGGATCTTGGCTCCTTTGGATGACAGATCTGGGTCTCAAATTTGCAGGGCTAGAAGTTCTTTTTGTTTTTCATTCACCTCAGTTCGATCGGGGACTAATGCTGAGTTGACTTAGGTTCACTGATACGCCCACTTTATTAATCTCTAATGGGAAGTATACATGGTTTGAGCTTCTAAGCTGGTCAGCTGTACAGGATGCTGTATCTTCTGCAAATCCTCCACATCCCCTTTCTCTTTATAATGCTCTGTCCTTCCTTGGTATTCTCCAGCTCTTTGTCAGAATTCTCGTGTTATAGCTATTCTATGTCTATGAAGTTTTATCTTTTGAGCTTTTCCACCAGTGAGCAGCGAGCTGCTCTTCCCCAGCACCTCTGCACGTGAATGATGCCAACCTTTCCTGGAGCCTGGTCTCTTGGCTTCACCTTCTCCTTCTGTTTTCTTGGGTTGGTAGTTTGTTACAGGCACATCCAGCATTCCCTATGAAGGATTTGCTTCTCTCCGAGGGAGTAACGGCCCAAGAAGATTCTGTGTGGAGAAATGGGGGAAAATCACCGCTCTTCCCAGGTAAAGTAGAAAATATTTCTTTACTGTCACTACAGTGTTCTAGGGAGGACCTTTAGCTTATATATATATACTGATTTATTACCATTTTTATGCTGAAAATTTGGGAGAGTGGAAAAAACTTTTAGAATGAATTTATCTCAGATTACCTTTTTAAATGAAGGAAAAAAGGTCTTCCTGGTCATACTTGGAATACATAGATACATATCTTTTTTTTTTTTTTTTTATTGGAGTATAGTTGCTTTACAATATTGTGTTACTTTCTACTGTACAGCAAAGTGAATCAGCTATACATATACATATATCCCCTCTTTTCTGGATTTCCTTCCCATTTAGGCCACCACGGAGCACTGAGTAGAGTTCCCTGTGCTATACAGTAGATTCTCATTAGTTATCTATTTTATACACAGTATCAATAGTGTATATTCATACATACATATCTTAAAATACAAAACGCAACAGAACCAAAGCATTTGTTAGCAATAGGAAAAGCAACGTTGGTCATCACACTTGTGGCTTCTTATGATTGTGGCTCTAATTTACGTTTCCAGAAGCTCTAGTTTTAAGTTTATCATTGGTAACTATTTAGAATCCCTTCACTAAAAATGACCATTGTGGTTTCTAAGGAATATTAAATCATGTAATTGTGCTCTGTGCCTCTTCAGTCTCTATCATACATGCCTTACCTCCCTGGGAATGCTCTCTGCATTGTACTCTCATTCGTAATAAGATGATACATTTCCTTGGAGTGGAAAAATTTGTTTTCTGCTGCTACTAATAAATGTAAGAGACTAGTAAGGCAGTATTTGTGAGTTAAAAAAAAAAAGTGTTTTGGGGGGAATGGAGCAAACTGGAGCTGAAGCAAAAGAAAAGGAGGGAGCAAATGAGCAAAAGAGGAGTGGAGAACAGTTGGTTTCAGAACTCCTTTATCTAGTCAGCAGTAATATATTGAATTTTTGAGGTAAAAAGGATTGCCTCTCATTTTACTAATAATGAAATTGCAGTCTGGGGAGGTTAAATCTTCCCAAGTGATATTAGGTTCCCCAAGATGTTATCCTGAGTTTCTTTAAGTACAGTCAGCCCTCTGTATCCGCGGATCCAACCAACCACAGATTCAACCAATTACAGGTCAAAAATATTTTTTTAAAAAATTTCCAGAAAGTTCCGAAAAGCAAAACTTGAATTTTGCTATGTGACGGCAACTATTTACATACGTTTACATTGTATTAGGTATTTCAAGCAATCTAGAGATGATTTAAAGTATACAGGAGGATGTGCATCAAGTATATGCAAATAACATGCCATTTTATATTTGAGCATCCGTGATTTTGGTATTCCCTGAGGGAGCCCTGGAACCAATGCCCTGGGGATACCAAGGGGCAACTTTACAAGTGACTTTGAGAAACCTGTTAACAAAACTGTCTTCTTAGCAATTGCACGACACTGGTTCTTAAGAATAACGTTCTAAGCATCAACATGCGAAAAAAAGCAGTGCTGAAAATATAGATGCAGAGAGCAATGAATAGAGCAAGCTCAGGGCTGGCCTGAGCCTCCTCAGTCGCTTTGGGTGCATCTCAGTCTGTGAACAGAGGCACTGCATCCAAACACCTAAGTAATTAGCTGGCTTACCTGGTGTTCCAAATGTAAGAGACTTTAATTTCATTATTTAAAGAAGTATTTTATTTTGTTTATGTCTGAATCACGCTTTTTCCCCCTCAGACCAAATTTGCAACTCAAAAGCAGATTTACAGTATCTGAGTAGGGCCTTTCACTTTTCTGAGAAACTCAAGGATTAGCATTAAAGAGGCAGGAAAGGACAGATGAATTGTGTTCTTTCTCTTGAAATCTGTTTTTGTAAAGACTTGCTTATGTAAAGTAGATGGAATAAACTGTAACAATAGGCAGATATATCAGCTGTTCATATTTAATCACTGTAATTTTCACCAAACCTCTGGTGAGCAGAGAAAGGCAATTTGATATAAACAACAAACTTTAGCTTCAGAGAGACTGGACTCTATCCCAGTTCTGTTACTTGCCCACAGTGGGGTCTTGGAGGCGTTGCTTAATTGTTCTGAGCCTCTGTTTCCTCATCTACCTTGTAGGTTAGTAATTCTGAAGATTAAATGAAATCGTTTATATAAAACATTTACTGCTGACCCTTGCCCTGAGTAAGCATCCAGTCGATGATGGCTGCCATTATGATTTCTGTCACCATTGTCTGTAATATATGTCAGACTGTAGCATATTGGAAAGAGCGCAGGGTTGGGAGTTAGACCACCTGGGTTCTTGCCCACCTCTGCCACCAGCTAACTCTGGGACCTAGAAGATCACTTGATCTCTGGGCCTCCGTTTCTCCATCTTTAAATGGCCAGGGAAGGGCTGGTATATTAGGTTTAGTGGAGCAATAAGTAGCCCCAACAGGTTGCTGAAGAATCTTGGGTGTCGGGCCCTATTCACTTGTCTGCTTCCCCTTGGAGCGCCAGGAAGTTCATGTGCTGAGTCATCATAAATGGTGGGGTTCTTCACATTGTTGCATACATACGGTTGAGCAACAGGCGTTGTTGTTTCTTCCTTTCTGCATTATGACCTAAGGCTCTAGGTTCTAGATTCCTAGCTCTACCTAGATTATAAAATAGCCATACATAAGGATGATATGAGGCACATCAGGCAAGCAGACCATTTTCATACCTTGTCTCTAACAAGCCCTGACTTTTTAGGTCCAGCAGGAAGAAAGAGCTACTTGACTATTCTACTTCACAGTTCATCAATTTATAGAGCCTTGTTAGGAGGCATGAATGCAGACCTAAGCCCTGTGATACACTAGCAATGTGATCCTAAGAGCCTAGATCCACCTCTGAAGAGTAGGAATAACGATGCCATGCTCAAAGAGTATTTGCAACAAGTGAGTGAGATAATGTGTATGAAAGTTCTTAGGGACAGTATGTTTTCTTTGTTCTTTTAAACCTTTTATTGTGAATCTTCTGTGAGCCACCATACTGCTGAAACTATTAAAATGTGCTCCACAAAAAAAGTACATTTGGAGGAAAAGCACAAAAGGAGAACTTCAATGCATGACCATATAGTTTTATCAGAAGTGATTTCTTTACTGATAACGTTGTCATCACCCTTTATGAAATGTGGGGTGTTACTTAAGTGTGAAAAAGATCTGTAAGATTGGCTGTGGTCTCAAGAGATGGTTTTATATGACTGAGTCCATTTTTTCCCACCATCAGAATAGATACACTGAAGCCATCTTTCCGGCTAGGTTTGAGTTGCAGAACTAAAGGACTGGTCTGTCTCAAGCTGGTCAACCCCAATGTATTTCTTTTTTCTTATTAGCGAGATGATGTTTAACATTTAAAATGTGACATTGTACACACTGGAGACAAAATGGTTGAATGTTGTTCTTACTTCAAAAGTGTATTGCCTAAGAGGTCTGGCATCATCTCGTGTCAGGCATGGGAGGCTGTACCCTGGAGACTTGGAAGTGGCTATGAAGGATGAGGGCAGGTAGTACCCGCAGAAGGGAGGGCATCTTAGTCTTTCTAGAAATGGATGATTGAAGGCCTTTCAACCTTTCAAGAAAGCAAATGTGAGTCTCATTCTTTTCTCAGATTTCCTAGTCCCACACTGCGGTAGCAGTGAATAGCAGTACTCACAATGTGGGCCAAGAAGTGTATTAAAGTATATAGGGTTGTCTCTGAAGCCAGTACAAGTTGAATCCATGGCTCTTTTTTTTCTGTCTTGTGGTAATAAAGTAACTGGAGACCAGATGATAAATAATGATGGAGGCAGACGGATGTCTCTGTGGAGGCTTCTAGCCTGAACACATAACTGTACTTCCTCTGCTTCATGGTTGGTAGTTAGCTCTATATTTTGCATTTCTGTAGATTTCCTGTCCCTTGTGCTCTGATGGACTTAGGAGACTGTAAATTCACTTTACTGCGGTTGCTCTTAAACATTCCGAAAAACAGGCTGCTAACATGCCAGCAGGAAAATGCAGGTCAAATCCTCTCTCCAAGGGTGGTATAGACTTTATATGTTCATCTCAGAGATTCTTGCCAAGTAGGATGATGGGACAGAGGAGTTGGAGAGCCGCAGTCGTGATGGGGGAGTGTTGGTTTTGCCAAAGGGAGGAAACATTCATTTTTGAAAATGGCTGCATCTGGAGGTTATTACAAATGAAATGCTGACCCAAATTAAAAAATAAGAAGCAAGAGTTAATTGTGAAATGTTTCAGGGAGACAGCTTTTCCAGTGGAATAGAATTTAAAAAGATAAAGCTATTTTTTAAAGATGAGGCTATGCAAATAAGGACGTTTCCTCCCCACCTGAGACCAAGGTAGCAAGCTTAGAGGATCTGAAGCTATTTTTTCCAGAACAGAAAGAGCTGGTCAAGGATGGGAAACTTGAGAAAGAAGGGCATAGGGTGGATATAGAGACTTTTCCCTGATGCTTTAATCTTCACAGATGTTATGATGCTGTGGTCTAAGGACTAAGCAAAAATCATCAGAGGAGTGTTTAGTTCGAGAGACTTGTTCTGGGCCACACTGGGGAAGGTGAGGCTGCTCTACTGAAGAATGCAATGGCGATTTAGCCTCTGAGCAGTCGTTGAAAAGGAATCACCCTTCCTAGCTGCGCCACAGGACATGCGGGATCTCAGTTCCCCCGATCAGTGATCGAACCTGTGCCCCCTGCAGTGGAAGCGCGGAGTCCTGACCACTGGACCACCAGGGAATTCCCATTTTTGGTATTTTTTAAAGACATCACAGTGTCGATCTTTGTGGTGAAAAGCTTCAGAGGACTCCTGAACCTGCCCTTGACCAGAAGCAGTCAATGGGGCGCAAGAACAGCCAGCAGCAGAAAGGATGGAAAGATTGTATCTCCTTCACTGCTATCATTCCCATGGGATTCTTTGCTTGCTCCTTCTGGCAGCAGGCCCCCTGGGGAAGCACCAACCTCCCCCAAACAAGTGTGATTCAATGAGAGTGTGGAACTTGGAGACAGATGCCCCCTTATAGTCCCAGATCTGCTACCTGTTATTGATGTAACTTGGGCAAGTAACCTAACCTTTGTGTCCCAGTTTACTCATCTGTAAAATGGGGCGATAGCACCTACATTACCCTTGCTTAGATCAAATAGGAGAAGAGATGTTGCAATTTCTAGTCGTGGAGAAGAGATGTTGCAATTTCTAGTCGTGGATAAGATATTATCATGTCCCCCTTACACACGTGCACGCGCGCACACACACACACACACACACACACACCCTAATGCCAAGGCTCAAGGAGAGACAAAGGCTGGGGAAATTTTTCACACCTACATTATTCATCGGGGCCAGCACCCCTGTTTGGAACCCTTGTTTTGCCAGTCGTGGCTTCCTGCTTCCTCATTTCTGTGATCTGGAAATGCTAGAGGCTCCAGGCTCGGTCTCCAGGCCTCTCTTCTTCTTTATCTACATTTAATTCCTAAGTGATCTCATCCAGTCTCAGAGCTTTAACTGCCCTCTATGCTCTGACTCCCTAATATACATTTCTGATTGGGGCCTTGCTCCTGAACTCCAGACATGTATATACAGCTGACTATTCAACATCTTCTCATGTCCAAAAATAAACTTCTGATAACCTCCCCACCTCTTTCTCACATAGTTTTCCCCTTCTCAGTAAATGGCCACTATTAAGTTAGAATATATGAAATAACCTTTTTTTTTTTTTTTAAGGTCAAGAAAAGTCAAATATCAGCAACATCATTCGGTTCAACCAAATATATCCTTCCAGCTGCTCAGGCCAAAAGCCTTAGATTTTACAATCCTTGACCCCTCTCTCTAATTCTGTACCTTGAATCTATCAGGAAATCCTGTTGGCTCTACTATCAAATATATCCACAATCTTTTCCCCACCACCTCTACTAAGCCATTATCATTACTATATACAATCACTTTCCAACAGGCCTCCTCTCTTTAATCCCTGAATTCACTCAGATAGAAACCAGTGATCCTTTTAAACCATAAATCAGATCCCCACTATTCAAAACCCTCCAAGGACTTCCCATTTCACTCTATGTTAAAGCCAAAACCATTGCGGGCTTCCCAGGCCCTATAGGAGCTGCCCCTACCCTCTTGCCTGACTCACAGCTTTCTAGCCACACTGGCCTTCTAGCTGTTCCTCAGATATACCAAGTATGCTCCTGCCCCAGGGCCTTTGCACTTGCCACTCTCAGTCTGAAACATTCTTCACTTAGATTAAAAACATGGCTTTCTCCCTTCTCTCCTTTAGGTCTTTGCAGAGATGTCACCTTCTCTGTAGAGCCTTCTCTGGGCACCCGATTTAAAATTGAAATCCCAGGGACTTCCCTGGTGGTCCAGTGGTTAGGACTCCGCACTCCCAATGCAGGGGGCCCGGGTTCAATCCTGGTCGGGGAGCTAGATCCCACATGCACGCCACAACTAAGGGTCCACATGCCGCGACTAAAAGATCCCGCATGCTGCGACTAAAAGATCCCGCATGCCCTAACTAAGACCCGGCACAGCCAAAATAAATTAAATAAATAATAAATAAATAAATATTTTTTTTAATTGCAAAATAAATAAGTAAATAAAGATGAGGCTTTTTTCATTAAAAATTGTTTTAATTAAAGTACAGTAGATATACAATATTATATAAGTTACAGGTGTACAATATAGTATTCACAATTTTTAGAAGTTATACTCCATTTATAGTTGTTATAAAATACTGGCTATTTCCCAGTGTTGTACCATATATCCTTGTAGCTTCTTTTATACATAATAGTTTGTACCTCTCACTCCCCTACCCCTATATTGCTAGACATTATTTTCATGTTTAAAACTCTGCTTTTTATTCTTATGTAAAGAAAATATTTCACAAAAAATGCCAAGAAGTTAAAAATTGTAAATATTTGTGTATATAATACATATAATACAATAATATATGTGTGTATATGATAAAAATATACATGTATACATATATATATAAAGTCCACTACTGAGATAATCTCTAAATATGCTTCCACTCATTTCTACAAACATAACACACACACAACACACATTTAAAAACAAAATACAATCAGCGCCTATACTGTTTATGACCTGCTTTTTGTTTATCACATATCACTAATCATGAATAACTTTCCATGTCATTAAATACTGCTTTACAATGTTATCAATAATTCAGCTTTTCCTCCTCTAGTACAGAGAGCATTGTCTACTGGAGCTATCAGCTTGGAAATTGGAAAGTAACTGAGGAGCTGGTGCCACTTTCTTTAATTAAAAAAAAATCCAGAACAAGCGATGGGCACTGGGAGGACCCCTTGGTGACACCACCACTTTTCCGTATTGCGCCTGCCTTGGGACGTCCCCCCTTGGTCTCCCAGTTCCCCACCACCTGCTGGTCAGCCGAAGTGCCTTGGCTGAGAGGGAGTTGACAGAAGACTGTCCCACGGCAGTCTGCTCCATCATTTAATCTCTGATACAAGGCCCTCTTCCACCCTTTCCCTTTCTTCCCACCTACTCAATTTATACTATCTTATAATAATATTTTAAGGTTTTACTGTATTCTGCCATTGGATCAGCACGTGCTAATGAAAATACACCAGTGATGACTAGGAATATTACCTTATTAAAAATCCTTAAATATGCTACACCTTTTGGATTGGTCTTTACTTTGGGAAGTGGGTAAGATGATCGTAAAACGTACTTTGCCTGAAAAAGGACTCCAGTAATAAATGTAAAATACTACTGAAATAATTTGTAATTACTGAACGGAATGAAATTAGTTTGCATTGCTGCTGCCAACAGAATAGAGTCGTCCAAGTCACAACAACTATAAATCATAAAGTGTGTGTTTGTGAGTGACAGATGTTACAGCTGTTAAGGAATGGTTATCCCCTTCTCTTTGGCTTCAAGACCAAAAACTAGTTTGGGCTCATCTCCTTCCACCACCCTAGTCCACTACACCAGCCCCTCTCCGCTGGGGCTGCTGCCGCAGCCTGCTGGCTACACACCTGCTTCTGTTGGTACATCCTGTAGTTCATTCTGTGCTCAGCGACCAGAGTGAGCTTCTGAAATCTGCATATCACCTCCCTCTCCTGCTCATCCCCTCCAGTGCCTTAGAGTAAAATCCATACTCCTTGCCAAGGACTACCAGGTGGGTGGCCTGCTCTGGCCCACTCTTCTAACCTCAACACACACACTCTCCCGCCGCCAGCTACGGCCACCAGCCTCCTTCTTGAGGAGATGTGCCAAACTTAACTCTGCCTCAAGACTCTGGAAATTGCTGCCCAAAATTTTTTCTGCTGGTTCTGCACGGGGCTGGCTTTCTCATCCCTAAGGACTCAGCTCAGTGCTCAGAAAGGCCCTCCAGGCTTCTGCCCCCAGTGTACCTGCCACTCTGTCATACTTTAATTCCTTTATAGGACTTACTTCAGTTCAGTCATTGTGTTTAGTTATTGGTTTACTTGTTGACTGTCTATCTCCCCCTCTAGGATCTAACCCCATGAGAACAAGGACCTTGTTTGAATTGAATGTTGTTTTGCCCCTCGTGCTGAGTCGTAGTGCATAATTGGTACTCAGTATTTTTAGTGACTTCTTAAACTTCAGGTCTGACTCTGGACCACTCCAGGCAAGATATGCCAATATCGCTTCTGTATCTTTATGCCCTCATCTGAACAATAGGGATTGGTACTAATAATTACATTACAAAGTTGTTTTGAAGATTAAGTGAGATAACATGTACAAAGTACTTAAAATGATGCCTGACACATTATTCAATAAATTCAGCTATTTTGACTATTGGCCCTAATCCCTAGCCTTCAGAGCTGGCATGGCATTTTACAATCTTTAGGTGTTCAAGAAATGTGCTGCAGCCACCCAGGATATTTATATTTTGTTTGGGCTTCTAAGAGTTCTCATTCTGGAACTGTTCCTTACTGGGTTTTCTTCTATTGGGTTTAAATTCTTACATTTGAAAAGTATGTACTTTTCATCTATTCCCAGGGGGCATCCACAGGTGAGAAGTGACCTGATTACCAGGCATAGTTTGAAGAGTTTCTTCTGTTAATTATCCCCCATGCAGGAATTCCCACTGTGGGAACATTCCACATTGTATTTATAGATCCAGATGCATTTTAACCAAGACAGCCTAATGAGACTTTAGAATAAGATATTTATTAGTTAGTAAATCTAATTCCTCCAACAAGCCTTTAGATACTCATTATGCATTTATTATATGCAAAACTTTATGGGAGACATAAATTGACCTCTGTCCATGTGGACTTTAAAACACAGAGAAGGAAGTAATAGATATTTAAATGAATAGATAACCAACATCACTGCCACCAAATGGTATATGACACACGAGTAGTGGGCATAGTAAGTGCCGTAGAATTCCTTTCCATTGATTCACATTTATTGAACACCTGGTGAGGGTCGGGGTTGTGCTGTGCCACCATGGGTTACCCAGATATTTGTGAACTAGTCTTAGTGAGAATTCCTGCTCTAAATCTCATGGTCTAAGAAAGTATTAATTGGGATACTAAAGAAATTATGAATATTTTTAAAAATCATAACAAAAGTTATACCTTTATTTGTGTTAATAAATCTATCTAGGCTAACAAAACAATCACTGAATTACTTCCGTTGAATTTATCACTCTGTGTGATTGGTAACTTTGTATTTCTCATGTTGATTACAAGCTCCGAATTCATCATCTGCCATGCCCATTTCCTCTATTCCCTGGTGTGTTTAATGGCACCTGTGCCATATCAAGCTCCACACCCAGTCACTAGCTCCCTTTAATGCATGGAGTAAATGGGAAAGGTCTCTGCATGAGCACACCTCACTTCTTGATGTGACCCTACCTCCCTCTCTGTCTTCACGTCCAACCTTGGCTCCTATCACTCAAGCACTTGTAGTTCCTGATGATGCAATGCTTCCTCACACTTCCGGGCGGTCTGCTGGGAACGTCCTTCTTGTTGTTGATCCAGAAAAACCCTACACACCTATAAATCCTTCAAGGCTTGGCACAGATAGTGTCGTCTATAAAGCCTTTCCTGACTCTGCAGAGCAGACTTGTAACTCATTGTGTGCAGGGCCACTGAGAGCCCATATGAATCTTTTGGATTAGAGAAAGGTTTCTTACAGTTTTCTGGAGAAATGCAGCCCTGAGCTAGGGATTATGGGTTGGTGAGCAGAGCCAAAGGTAGGCTGGATTACAGTGCCTACTGGCCCCAGCCAGATCCCCTAGTACAGAGCACAGACTGCATAACCTTTAGTGGGTCCCATTTGCCTGCATATTTTGCTGTCAGAGTGCAAACTTCTTGTGGGCAGAGAGCAGACTATTCTTCCTCATCTACCAGGGGACAGCTCAGTGTCTGGCATGCAGTATGACCTCAGTAAGTATTTGTTCAATGAATGAAGGAATAAATGAAATGTAAGTTGAAAAATTAATTTTTGTTCATCAGGGTACTTTGTATAGGAATGACAAGCTTTCAAAATATGGGGTCTTCAATGGGGGACATAATAAAAGAGGGTCTGCAGGTGAAAGTGCTTGGGTGCTACCTGAACACTCAGTGGGCCCTGAATTAGGGGGCCCTGGAGAGCCCAGAGGGAGTCCCTCTTTGCCTACCTCATAGCCCAGCTCCAGGCCAACTCTGCTCCTCCCTCCAGCCTTCCCTGCCAACAGAACTGCGGCAGCACCTGATTCCCCTGTGGGGAAGCCTATAGGCGCTATCTCAGATGAGGAAAATTTGGACTTGACACGTAAACTCGGTCAGGAATGCTCACATTTCCAAAGAAATCATGACATTAAAAAGAGATAAGCTCTAGTATCCCTTAGGAATTTTCCAGAATGCTTTTAAGTATTTTTTTTAACATCTTTATTGGAGTATAATTGCTTTACAATGGTGTGTTAGTTTCTGCTTTATAACAAAGTGAATCAGCTATACATATACATATATAAGTATTTGTTTTTGATTGATTAATTACTTAATGAAAAGGTGGGAATAGGAGTAAGGAAACAAATTAGGATTAGGCACCACTGCCAATCAAAAAGAGAGAGTACTGATAAAACACATTCTAAATGATAATGCAAATAAAAAAAATTTATTCGATTTATATACATTTTATTTCTCGGGCTATATCTACTAGATAAAATGAGGCCCATGCTTTTCACCTCTCACTCTCTCTCTCTCTCTTTAAAATCCTGATTGTAATTTCTTCTTTGCCTCATATTTTGAGTCCTTATAAGCTACCAAAAATCACTTCTGGGGAAATGGAGAATAAATTAATAAATACATACACACATACAGAAATACATTAATCAGTTAATTGATTGATGAAACTTTAGATGTAATTGTGATTCTTTGGGCTCATTGGATTTGGATAATTGACTTGTCTATCTATAGGAAAGAAAAGAGGGTTGAGCATGTGACCTTCTGGTTACCATTTAAAGAATCCAGAAAGCACCAAGAGATCTATTAAGTCAGACCAGATGTCTGGAGGGCTTTTAAATCTTCTTTATATTGATGCCAGCATGATTTCCCAAAGACCGGTTCAGACCTGCCCTCCTTGAGTGTTTCTGGCTGCATAGATGAAAATGAGGTAAACTCATTACAGCCTTAGTGTGGCTGGCTTTGAAAGATTTGAAAAATGTTCTTTTATTGAGACTGAATAACTGGATGTGCTTTTGCTGCCAATATCAACATAGTCCAAGGGCCCTTCTGTTATTTTCTGCTAGAGTTTTCTTAGGACATGGAATGGGGCGGGAGAGGGGGTGTGAAAAGCCTCAGAGGATTGTGTTTTGTTTTGCTTTTTTTTTTTTCCCCCCTGTTCTTGGCTCATACAGCAAGTTGATGGTAAATATTGGGCAATTTATTTAACCACACTATTCCTCAATTTCCTTATTAGCAATGCTGTCTTGTTTATAAGGAGTTTTGAAATTTTTGCAAGCACACAAAACACTGGTACAAACAGCCAATGTAGTGTGATGAATTGGGAGATTGGGATTGACATATATACACTAATACGTATAAAATGGATAACTAATAAGAACCTGCTGTATAAAAAAAATAAATAAAATAAAATTCAAAAATTCAAAAAAAAGAAACAAATAGCCAATGTAGATATCTTATTTCTAATCCAATTGACGTCTCTCCGCTAGTGGAGCCTACCTGCATCAGACTCATTTGGGGTGATCGTTAAAATGCAGATCCCTAGGCCCACCCCAAACCTTCTAAAGTAGAATCTCAGGGGGTACACCCCAAAATCTCCATTGTAAACAAGCTTCTTGGGTGATTCTGATGAATTTCACCATATCTCTCTGAGTATCTCTGCTTTCTGGTGAGCGTGAGATAGAACTAGATGATTTGAGCACCAAAAATCCCCTGGTATCTCTCAGAGTTTTCTGGACTGACCCAATCTGGACCATTTTCCCTGGAGTACCCGTATATTTTGATTGAGTCATTCAGTTAAAAAATATCTGAAGCTTTATTTTGCTAATTCCTATCGTCAAAATGTATGTAATCTGGTAGGAGGCTGAGGACTAGCAGTTAAAAGTCAGGGGTGGGATGAAGTTAACAGTCAGGCTTCCAAAAGTGAAAGAGCATTAGTCTCCCTGCTTTCGGTTTAATGTTCGGCTTCCCCTAGGAACCCAAGGTTGCAGTCCTATTCCTGATTTGACCTTGGGAAAACCACTTACTCTTTCTGCACAGTGTCCCCTTCAACAATATATACTTTCTCCATCTTCATGATACATCTTCCAGGGGAGCTGTTCAGTTTATTCAGAAGGAAAGTTCTGTTATGGTAACCATCTATTATGCAACCAGATGTAATTTAGGAAGCATTGATAGCCTTAGGTTATGGATCAGTGATGGTGATTATGTCTTATGACCGAAGAGGATCAAAAAAGTTGTCCAGTCCTTCTTTTCGTGTTGAGAACTGAAACTGTCGAAGAAAGAGTACCCAGGCTTATGGATTTCATGGATGAGTTACTGAACAACAGAGACATGCAGAGTTCCTCTTTCTTTACTCAGAAACCTGGGAGAATGAAAGGACGGCTGTTGACTCCCAGCTTGGCCCCACTGCCTGCCCTTGATAGGGATGATGCTACTATATCACACTTAACTGCCTTTTCTTAGACTGTTGTACTACATTGAGACCTGTAGTGATTTTCCAGTGCTGCATAACAAATTACCACAAATCTAGCCGCTTAAAACAACACACAGTTACTACGTCACTGTTTCTGTGAATCAGGAGTCCAGGCACAACTTAGCCAGGGCTTCTGCTCAGCATCTCATAAGGCTGAAATCAAGATGTCAGCTGGACTGCATTCTCATCTGGAGGCTCAACTAGGGAAGGACCTGTGTCCAAACTCCCTTAGGTTGTTGGTAGAATTCATTGCCTGCAGCTATAGCATTCATGGCAGCCTACTTCTTCAAATCTAGCAACAGTGATCTCTAGATGCTCTTTTAAAAGTCTCACCTAATTAGGTCAGGTCCGTTCAGGATCATCACCCTTTTGATTAACTTAAAATCAACTGATTAGAGACTTTAATTACATCTGCAACATACCTTCACCTTTGCCATATTCCACTGGTTACAAATTACAGGTCCCCAGTCACACTCAAATGATGGGGATTATACAAAGGTATATAGGTCATGGCAGATCATCTTAGAACTCTGCCTACCATAAGACCACAGTGAATTAAAATTCATCATTCAGTTCAAGTATGCGTAAGAAGTTAATTGGGGAATTCAAACATTGCTATTTATGACTGCTCATTCTCATGTATGTGGCCATTTTGTTAATTCTTGACTAGGTAAAATTAACCTTCAGTTAAGGGAAGGTATTTGGTTATCAAGAGGGAAGGAACAGGCTTAACTACCATGTGATAGATATACTACACCTGTCCTGTCCTAAGCAAGTAAAACATTAATTATGGATTATTGCTTACCTAGATAAAGGGTTTGCTTGAATTATTTTATTTCCTAGTTTACCCACTATGATCCAGTTCACAAAAATGAATTCACACATATCTATTCAAGATTACAACTGTATAAAATGAGTTAGTCTTTTAAGAGTTGTCCCGAAAGTTGATCTGTCACACTCTTTCATATACCAGCACTACCAAAAGAAAAAAATAGACAATGAAAACCTTCTATTAGGTGTAAACATTAGAGATCATCTTTTCAACGTTTCTTATCACAGCAACATGCTGAAGAAAGACAGTGTATCAAAAATGGGTAACAAGTAACCAGATTAATATTGCTCTGTAAATAAAATGCATAACTAAATAAAAAGGTGAAGAGGCTGGAAAAGATTAGCTAGAGATAAACAAGAATTAATCTCTTTATTTTGTAGTGTTTCTTACAAATCAATAAGAAGTCCTGAAGTTTTAAATAATAAGTTGACTTCACACTCATTAGGATGGCTATTATCAAAAAAAAAAAAAAAAAAACCCCCAAAAATAACAAGTGTCAGTGAGGATGTAGGAAAATTGGAACCCATGTTCATAACAGCACTTTTTTACAATAGTCAAAAGATGGAAACAACCCAAGTGTCCATCAATGGATGAATGGATTAACAAAATGTAGTATACACAAACAATAGAATATTATTCAGCTTTAAAAAGAAGGGAAATTCTGACCCATGCTACAAAGTGGGCCTGGAAAATGCTAAGTGAAATAAGCCAGTCACAAAGGACGAATACTGTATGATGCCACTCACATGAGGTTCTTAGAGTAGTCAAATTCATAGAGATGGGAAAAAGAATGGTGGTTGCAAGGGCAGGAGAGAATAGGAGTTAGTGTTCAGTGGGTACAAAGTTTCAGTTTGGAAAGAGGAAAAAGTTCTAGAGATGGATGGTGGTGATGGCTGCAGAACAACGTGAATGTACTTAATGCCACAGAGCTGTGTACTTGATGATGGTGAAGATGATACATTCTATGTGATGTGTATCTTATCACAATAAAAACAATTTTTAAAGAAAATGTAAATAGGCAAAGGAGATGAACCTGTAGATCACAAAGGAGATGAACGTGTAGATCACAAAATGGGAAATGTTACAAACAAGCTGACTTGGGGAGAGATTCTCAGCCTTGTTGGTAACCAAAGAAATGAAAATGTTTAAATTTCACCCAAAAGAAGTACCATCTTTAGTCTAATGGGATAATGAATGTTACGTGTCATCTGACACACAAAGTCTGGATGATAATTACATTCAAAACATACTTCTCTTCTTCCTCCCCTTTCCCTATAACAGATTTAAGTCTTCAGTTAATATTTTTACACCAATGTTTTACACAAGATAGATATTTAAACCATTCCTAAGACTTTCAGTATGCTAGTTCAGTTCTTTTTTTTTTTTTTAAAGAATTTATTTATTTTATTTATTTATTTCTTTATGGCTGTGTTGGGTCTTCGTTTCTGTGCGAGGGCTTTCTCTAGTTGTGGCAAGCGGGGGCCACCCTTCATCGCGGTGCGCGGGCCTCTCACTATCGCGGCCTCTCCTGTTGCGGAGCACAGGCTCCAGACGCGCAGGCTCAGTAGTTGTGGCTCACGGGCCTAGTTGCTCCGCGGCATGTGGGATCTTCCTAGACCAGGGCTCGAACCCGTGTCCCCTGCATTGGCAGGCAGACTCTCAACCACTGCGCCACCAGGGAAGCCCCTAGTTTTTTAAAAAGTAAAACGTTGTTCTTGAGACCTAAGTTGAGGCTCTGGTGTAAGGAAGGTGTAATATAGATTATGTTAAATGCAATTCTGAAGTGGTTTATTATATCAAAGAAAGTGTTTGCTTGCAAAGATTGATTCGGTGATTTTCCCCCAATATATTCTAGAGTTTGTAATAACAAGAGTTGTAAACTCTGAGCCGGTTCTATCTCTGTGTCCTGAAACTGGTACAGACAGTCTCAGACTTATGAGGGTTTGACTTACAATTTTTCGACTTTACAGTGGTGTGAAAGTGATACACTTTCAGTAGAAATCATATTTCCAATTTTGAATCCTGATCTTTTCCCAGGGTAGCAGTATTCAGTGCCACACTCTCTCCTGATGCTGGACAGTGTCAGTGAGCCTCAGCTCCCAGTCAGCCACGTGATCACGAGGGTAAAAAAACTATACACATACAACCATTCTGTACCCATACAAACATTCTGTTTTTCACTTTCAGTACAATAGTCAATAAATTACATGAGATATTCAACTCTTTATTATAAAAGAGACTTTGTGTTAGATGGTGTTGCCCAACTGTAGGCTAATGTAAGTGTTCTGAGAATGTGCAAGGTAGTCTAGGCTAAGCTATGATATTTGGTAGGGTAGGTGTATTAAATGCATTTCTGACTTATATTTTCAGTTTACGAGGGGTTTATCAAGATGTAACCCCATTGTAAGTTGAGGAAGATCTTTATTTTTCTAATATAACAGCCCCTTTGAGTTACTGTTTCTAATAAGCCATGTGGCCACACACCTGTTTTATCATCTCTTTGTTATCTCATAGTTTCCACGAGTCATGATTATCTTTTGGCAGTTTAATGAAGGCAATTGGAGTAAATCTTTTTGATGGTAATGAAATGTAGCTAACAATATATATCTTATTAATTGGTCAAACACTGTGAGCCAGGCATTGTATTAAGCATGTTTCTGTGATTTCATTTAATCCTCATATCCTTCTGAAACAAATGATATGATTCTGATTTTATAGGTGAGAAAACTGAGTGGCAGATTTTTAATAACTCACTGCAAATTACACAACTCGTTGGCAGAGCTGAAATTCAAACCCAAGTCTGTCCAACTGTAGATCTCTGATCTTCCCATGACACTATGCTGCATCTAGGAGTATAACTATATTTCATTAGTATTAAAGTGATTTATAAGAATACAAACTTAAACATGTGACTTTGCAAAAACAGCCTGTTAAAAATCACAGCTCCCAAAATTCCATGTTAATTCAGGAGCATTTTTTAAAGTCAGAGTTGTTTAGCTCCCACAAACAAACTGTTGTACATTCCAAATAAAATGCTTCCTATTGCATGTCAAAAGTGCAGATTTACTTCCTGATAAGATGTACTATTTGGAGACTGTCTATTTTTTATTATGATTCAGGTGCAAATAACAGGAAAGCATATTTTTTTCCTATCTTGGCAAAAGGGGAGGTATTTCTAAAAAGAATGTAATGTAATGATTTAAATGGCCATTATTTTGCATTGTGAATTAGGAGAAAACAGATTATAGCACTGGAGTCAAAGAAGTAACAAGGGTCTACTGACTTCGACAGGAAAGTCCAGCCAGGGAATTTCCCAAAACTCTAAGCCATGAGGCGTGTCTGCGGGTCTTCAGAGACACTCAGTGCTCTTCCCTGACCAACAAAATGAAAAAATGGAAAACCGTAGATTTTTTGAGAGACTTTCAGGCAAATGCCAACTCTGAAAATGAATTACTTTGCAAGAGTTTATAGTCATGTCTTTTAGGAAAAAAAAAATCTAACATCAAAAGAGAAACAAAAATTCAAACTTGTCTTTGTAATTCTTAGACAACTAAACAAATAGTAATATGTATGTAATATGGATTTTAAACGGTTGTGAAAATGTAAGGAAAATATTTTTTAAAGATCCTATTTCCCTTAAAGAAATTCAATTCTGAATTTTTCAAGTCGAAACGTTTTCAAAGTGTTTCCAAAAGGAATGTGAAAATTGGCAACAAACCCATTTGAATATGAAAGACAAGCACAGGCAGACACACAGAGAAACAATATCGTTTCACTCAAAGCGTTCTGAACTCTGTACTGCTTCTTCTGTTTGCAGAGCTCACACTTGTTTTAACCGTCTGGATCTCCCTCCGTACCCATCCTTCTCCATGCTTTATGAAAAACTCTTGACAGCAGTTGAAGAGACCAGTACCTTTGGACTTGAGTGACCTGGAGGCACAATGCCCCACTCCGCGTAGACAGGCAATTCCGGAAGCTGCCTCTAGAAGAATGGCTGAACATTGGAAGTTTCAGGAGTACCGTTCCATTAGAGTAAAGCTGAGTGCTGTTATTTTCCAGGAACACGTGTTCTGTCACATTTGGGGACTGGATAGTGGTGATGAGTCCTCTTGGAAGGATTTGGGTGAGCTTGATGCCCAGGGAACCACCCAACAATCTTTCAATCAACAGTTCTTGACTGCCAAACTTTTTTCCATTTGTTATGTTCCAAGACAAAGATGAACCTGTACACGATCAGCTCCATGATGACTTTTAGAGACTCAGGAGAATCTTGAAACTTACCTTTGAACATGATTCAAGCCAAACTGGCAGCACTTGGCCCAGTCTCCAAATTAGTGCAAGTTAAATAATATAATAAAAACAAATATATCTCCTGAAAATACATTCATTTAAGCCCTAAGTTATAACAAAATATTCATTTTCTTGCTTATGAGTGCCTGCATGGTGTGCACCATAGGTTTCAGCTTTCATGGGACACAGTGAAAATGAAACCAAGTCAATATGAGGTAACCTTAAAGATTTGCAATAAGGTGGTCTGGTCTGTGACAATGTATATGCAAAGTGGTATGTGTGTATATGGCCGAAGACAAATTGTTATTCAGTGAATTACTAATGACAGATTTTATGCTTTATAATGCATGAAAACAGTTTTAAAATAACTAGCAATTAATCACAGCATATCAGGAAAAAGTACACAGTGAGTTCCGTTTATTTTTTATAAGTTCATTATATTTATGTTCTCTAAGATGTATATAAGAACCTACCTATCATACTGTACGTATCATCTGTTCCATTTTCATGTTCCATGCTTACTAGGGCATCATGCTAATATGTATCCTTTTAAGCACTCTCAAAGGGAACAAAAGGGCCTTTTATATTTATAAAGGTACAAAAAAATTCCCCAAAATATTTTGCACTGAATGTACCAAAGTTGAAGGGACATTACAATATGACTAACAGCAACTCCATCACTTGACAAGTATAATAGAAAATAGCTTCTAAATCAAACTTTCTTCACAGTGCCATGTTTACCACTACAAGGACTGTGCATCTAAGTAATAATTTTTTAAGATTCACTCTATGTGATAGTATGATATGCATTTATTTAAAATGCATTAGACTCTCTTCCATCCATCAAATACTTTGCAGGATGGCATTTAATACAGATATTTCGTATTTCCCCCACTGCTTTTTATTTGTACAGCATCATTAAACACTAAGCTCAGTTAGGGAGCCATCAGCAACACCCAAGAGATCAGCCCTCTTTAGTAATAAGAGTTCCATTTTCCCTCATCAGTGAAGACATCACAAATTGAAACTCTCAGTACTATATTTCTAAGCCTACATTTTCACTGATGCATAATTTTCTTATCAATATTAAGAAACAATTTTTCTATGACATCTCAGAAACTGCATGACATCACTAGTGTTATTTCTGCTTAGTTTATCAGAGGGTGTTCTTCATTTTTATTGCTTTGGGGTTATTCCACATCCTTGTTTATTTCTTGACTTATGGTCGTAACTAATCAGGTGTTCAATAGAGTGAAGTTAAATTGAGGGTAATAAAATCATTGGATTAAACATTTGGCTTGCCAGCCTATGGCATTACAGGCATTGCCCAAATACTTCTTCGAGAACTATATTTATAAGCAACCATGGAATTCCTATTACGAGGTGTTGGCAATCCTACATTTTATGGAGGTCAAATGCATGGTTTTCATAGGTGGTTTGTAAGAACTGATTTCACTGTTGGTTAAGCTACATTTACTATTGGGACCCTCAGGAGGAATACCACTCATGTTGCATTCCTGCTCTAAAGGCAAGTACTGTGGTGTGGAGAAACGTTCTGGGGAAAAGGTTACAGAAATCTGGAAATAAGAAGGAAAGATTTATCTGTGTACTATAATTGTATCAGAAAGAGAAAAAAATTTGAACTGGAAATGTTAGTTTGTACTTACTTATCATGAATATAAGTATATATTTAATCTTACAAACTATTTTTACTTGTATTTTTTTCACTATAAGGAAAAATAGTATAACGTGCTTTTTTTTTAAAAAAAAAAAACACATTTTTGATGGTATATAAGATGTTTCAGAGCTGGCATTCTCTAAGCAGCTGATATAGAAGGTTGCATTTCTTTCCAAAATATTTTCATAGACCATGTCAGCTTGCATTTTGGTTTGTGACACTTTTTTACCATATTACACATTATTAGGTAAAAGAGATTTGAAATAAAATATCTCTAATTATTTTTAGCAAATATACTTCTTTGTTAAGGCATCCAGCTTCTTTCCAAATACCAATATAATCGTCTAGCTGCTACCATTCTCAGAATTGGGAATTATCCAAGATGGACCTCTCACATCAGAACACCATGATAACTGATCTATTATTATTCATTAGTAAAACAAAAGAGTCCAATAATAACTATTTAAAATATTAAATAACATTTCCACAGAATAAATTAGACTTTAATATACTCTACAAATAGAAATATCTGTAAATATTTTCTTCTGGACTATGAACCTAGATAATTTGGCTGTCTGATCTTGTTTTCTTTAAGAAACTTATAAGTGATGCTTATACTATACCATCTTATACTATAAAAGACAGTCACGATACATCAAATGTGTATGCAGAGCTTCTGTTAGGTGAGAGAAGAGGCCCACTATTGGCATTCACTCTGTGCCAGCCGCTGTGTTTGACGATGGAGCTACAAGATTCAAAAATCTGCCCTCAAGAAGCTCACAGTCTAGTGGAGTAGATACCAAGCTTCAAAAAAGGTATTTTAAATAAAATTTGGTATGTTCTACAGTCAAGAAATGAGGAGAGAATGGCTTGCTCCATCTGGGGGTTCCAGTGAAGGGTTCATACATGGGAGATACTGTGGCCAAAAAAAAATCATATAAATGTTCTTTCTGTTGGTGACTAATGGCATGTAACAGTGTGATGATACTGGTCAAGTGTGGAAGCCCAGAGTATGTTTACACACAGAGTTTAAAGTGTGCAGGTGGGGAGCTGAACTGTGAAGGACCAACTCAAGGATCTTCAGATTACCCAAAAAATGCCAAAATTAAGTTCAGTAGTTTCCCTCTGTTTCCTTTCATCTGCACTACAATGTACCTTTGGTTTTCAGTGTGAAAAATCCCAATCCTTGAGCCCATCCACCACTGGGGTCAAAACTTTTTTCTTGTGCACAAAATGAATGGATCTTGGTCAAAGAAGTGTGCTCACAATTTTCTGCTATATATTGTGTTTATAATTAAGTAGAAATTCTGTAATAAATGAAGGAAAATTTGTTGTACTTGCTTAACAGTCAGAAGTTTAAAGAAAACCTGCATTCAAATGATTAACAGTAATGGTAGAATATGTTTGAACAGCGCTTTAGAGTTTCTAAGCACTTTTAAGTGCTTAGTCTCTCTTGATCCTCACACACTCTGTGGGGTAGAAGGCATCAGGTCCCATCTGGGTTGAGGCTGATTTTCACAGGTGGCTTGTGAGATCAATTTTAGTACTTTACAGCTACAGTTCTAGGTTTCATCTCGAGAAATGTGGAGACTAATGTTTCTACCAGCCTATTCCAATTTCAGTGAAGTTTACAAGCTGCTTTGTCTACCCAAACTCTCATTTTTTCAAACACTCTTAAAATGTGACACCTTCTGAAAAGTCCATGAAGAAATTAGCATATTCATGGAAAAACCCCCCATATTCTTAATGTTTCCATTTTACTAGTTGTTATGAGAAATTAAAAACAAACTGCAAAATTTGATTGCTTTTGGTGGATTTATATAGTATAGTAAGTTTAGTTTTCTCAAATATTATTTGGAAGCAAGGTAATGAAAAAACACTTTAATTAGAAGCCTGATTTTATTTTTTAATTTTGGACAAGGATGGATCTAGAAAACCCTGATAGCTGAGTTCCAGTGATGTGGATGAAGGAACTACTGCAGGTTCTCTTTCCCTCTCCGTCCTCCTCACACTCCTCCAACTTTTTTTTTTTTTCTATCTGCACAAATTGTATTTATGACTTGACTACTTCTAAGGCAAACATCTGATAACGAATAGCCTTAAAGTCTTTTTTCCAACCCAACCCAATTCTGAAAATTCCCGTTGAGGATGAAATGATGCTATACCATCATTACAAGATACCTATCACCCTGCGTAGAAAAAACGCAAATAAAGAACATGCCTCATCCTCAAACTGAATCTGACTTTCAGGCCCTTTTGTGCTTTCTTACCTTCTTTCTGATTTAATTGATGAATGAAAACACTCTAAATCTTAGACACCTTCTATAAAATTTGAGTTTAAAGTAATGAGAATGTCACTTTCAGTTAGATCCTAATTTTGCAAAAACTATTACCTTTCTAGTTCGATTGTGTTTTCTAGATAGATTTGCTTTTCTAATATGGAAGCAAAGAAATGTCAGAGACATCAAGCTTTCTAAATTGTGGCTTAAGGCCAACAACTTGCTGCCCACTAGAAGGATGATAGAAACAAAAATCAGAAAAGAGGAGCCCAGCAGTGGTGCCTCCCTCCCTCCCCCACCCCTGCCAAGAATGTAGTGCTAATTATCAACCAACCTTCAAGATTCAGGAGTGGTAACTGCATTCCAAGGAGCTGGCACAAAGGATATACTTAATGTGTGTGCACTACCCGTATCAGAGCAGTCCACAGGACTGTAGCAGAGGGAAAGTGAAAACAAAGATGGAAGGATCATCTTAGGGCTTGTTGGTGGGTGTAGGAACATATACTTTGGTTTCTGACTTAGAGAAAAAGAATGCCGTGCTGCCTATTGAGAGCACTGCTTGGTAATCTGCCTAGTGGGAAATACCCTTATTTTATAACTTAAGTAGGTTGATAACATTTTCTGTATTGCAAAACAGAACTTAGCCCCAAAGTATTAAAGCTAACCGTAGCTCAATCAGGAGATTCAACAATTTAGCATTAAATTACGTTGTGGACTATTTTTAATTTAAGAATTATCGTTACTATTACTGAACTTTGTATGGGAAAAATGAGAGAGGGTGTTGTTGCTTGACACATTTATTTTGCCTAATTTGTTTTTTAGCAGACATTCTTTGATGTTACAATCGTTTTTGAGACATTTTTCTTGGTTTCTAATGGTAACTTAAATGTTCACTGTTCATCTAAAAAGCAAAAACCTAAGAATTAGGTTACTGAATTGCAAATGGAGACCTAATAAGTGTTTCCAGTTTTTCGAGAAATTCATCAAGACTGAAATACATTTGCTTAGATTTAATCTGTTAGGTAGTTTATTGGGCTTTCATGATCGAACAATTCAGCAGAATTGGAAGGGCCTACTTGTATGGTTTCTGGGGAACACAGGAAAATTAAATTTAAATATGTGATTTTTACATCTAGTGGCCTTGGGCAGGTGATATCTTTCTATCCAATTTTCTTTTAAGATATTACAGCCCTCAGGAGTGTTGATAGGTATAGTGTATGATTCAAACTGAATCAGCTATTACTGATGCAGGTAAGAAACCATTAGTAAACTCTTGGTTACTATCACCTTCTATTAAAAAAAAAGGATGGATAATGTTCAAGAAATACCTTGGAAGGACTAACCAAGAAACACACAAAATGAATGTTCTTTTAGGACCCTAATGCTCTAAAAGATGTTATTACAACCTATTTTTCTTTATATAATATCATAAGTAAAATGGAGGCTGTTATATGTTGGAAAGTGCATAAGATTACATGTTTTTATAATAGGGATGCAGGCATTCCAAAATAAATAAATAAAAATACATGCATCTCTCTTGCCTCTTACTGAAAGTATTAATCTAATTTTATAATAATGCTTACTTTTTAATATTAAGGCTCTGTAAAAGAAAAACACATTTATTTCTAAGACGTAGAGCATGGGTCATGTATTTTTTTAAGCCTTCCAATTTCTTTTCACCAACTCCACCCATTGTGTCTATTACCATGTCACAATTAATAGTTATGTTTCTATTTTTGTTGAGTTGATTTAAGCTTTATATTTATTCAATGTGACTTTTAATAGAGAATAATAATGAGAAGTATTTGCTATTGACACTGAAATTATACAGCTCTCATTTCACCTTATATTTCAATTTCATCTTTATTTTTTTTCCCAAGCAAATAATACAGACTGTTGACATCCTAGAAATGAATCGTGGGTGGTATTAAATGGAGCCTGGGACTCTGAAATGTAGACTTGTTGTTTGTTTTCTGTATTCTTATCCTAACCTGAACCCCTGACTTTTGTGTTGTATTTTTTTATGACTCTGAAATGCTTTGAGGGAAAGATATTTTAATGTGTACAATTTGTTTTATTTTCATACTGATCTCTATTTTTGTTTAAAACCGTGTTGCATCATGAAATCACTTAATCCAAAATAAATCTTCTTTAAAAAAAAATAGATTATGATTTTTCTGTGATATATTTGGGGAAGAAAAAACTCAAGAGAGAAGAGAACAAAGTAGGGATAAAAGTCTCATGGGATTAGTATGCAGCTTTGTGGATACAGGAAGTTCTCTTTTCATGATATTTATAAGTAGGAATCTATTTTGTTTATCCCTAAAAGATTATTTTACTATTTGATAGGCCATAAATTAATGTTAAAGAAATGAATTAACACAAATCATAATCTCTGAAGTCACATGGGTTGAGACTATTTGTTGAACCATCTTGGTTGTATGCTTGTTTCATAACCACATATGCACACCACCACCACCACTACCACCCACATCAATCTAATCGAGGGGTCACATATTCACAAGCCTGCAGGGGCCAAGTAAGTATTTAATGAATGAAACTGTCTGGGTGTAAGCAACAGAGTGTGGTGGGGTTTACCTAAAGGAGGCATTCTAATATTTTGCTCCAGCAGATTCTAATCACATGAGATTCAGGTCAGTGTTGAAAGACTCAGGCCAGTGTTGGTTTATCAAGAGAAATCCAGAAATCTAAATTTTTATATGGCGTTTCTAGATCTCTTTAATACTGGGTGGATCAAAGCAAATAATGTCTGTAGGTTGAATTTGCTCGCAGGTCCCCCAGTTTGGAACCCTTGATTTACTCAGTAATGTTACTTTATACTTGATTGGTAATATAAATGAACTGACCAAATAAATAAAACCTTACTGTGATACGGCAGTTAATACAAAGAGATGGGGAAAGGAAAAAGGCAAATATATGCTGTAACGGCAGATAATCACTAAATGATGTACTTGAAAATGATCTGTGTTTACCGGTATCTTTCTTTCTTTCTTTTTTTTTTTTTTATACATTTATTTTATTTATTTCTTTTTGGCTGCATTGGGTTTTCGTTGCTGCGCACGGGCTTTCTCTAGTTGCAGCGAGCAGGGGCTACCCTTTGCTGCGGTGCATGGGCTTCTCATTGCGGTGGCTTCTCTTGTTGTGGAGCATGGGCTCTAGGCACGCGGGCTTCAGTAGTTGTGGCACGCGGGCTCAGTAGTTGTGACTTGCAGGCTGTAGAGTGCAAGCAGACTCAGTCGTTGTGGCACACAGGCTTAGTTGCTCTGCAGCATGTGGGATCTTCCCGGACCAGGGCTTGAATCCTTGTCCCCTGCATTGGCAGGCGGATTCTTAACCACTGTGCCACCAGGGAAACCCACGGGTATCATTCTGAAAATCAATTCATTGTATTAATTCATATAAGTTGAGGATCCATGTCAAGATTTTGTGAAACAGATGTGCCATTAAGCTAAATTCTGTATTTGAAACTAGAAATGAATTTCCTGTATCACATGAGAACAGTTAAGCAAAGACATCCTTT
Source organism: Eschrichtius robustus (assembly GCF_028021215.1). NCBI lineage: Eukaryota > Metazoa > Chordata > Mammalia > Artiodactyla > Eschrichtiidae > Eschrichtius > Eschrichtius robustus. The sequence goes on from NC_090828.1 coordinate 39,361,207, forward strand.
ATAACTGACTAAAGATTGACATTATTATTGAAAGAGAAGAGCAAGAGATTAATCTATGACACTGACTTCCTGGTTATTGTGTCATAATGTTCCCTGTGTATCCTTTGACCTCAATGTGCTTTCATTATGATAAATTTATCTACTTTCATTATATTGTTTTAATGAAACCTGAAACCTACTTAGTGAATGTTTTAACAATGCATAATTCCCACCATCCTGCTAATTGCCCCCAGGAAGTCTTTCTTGATGTTTTTTTATTTCACCCTTTAACCAGAAAGCATTTAACCCCTTTATCAAGGAATGGAAAAGCGTTTTTCTTCATACTTTCCACTTTTTCTTGATCAAAAAACTTTATTAATGACTTTTTTTCCCTCTAAACAGATACTTTCTTCTAAAGAGACACTAGATTGACTAGTATTCCATTTGTCAACCAAAGTAAACTTTGGAGTAACAATAATAAATTGAAATGAGAATATCTGATAAAAATATAATGTATATATTGATAGAAATGAATTTCACATATTTTATTTGCCCCATCATTATAGGTCATCTCAAAAGATATTTAGATGATGTCTAGTTTAATGAACTGATTGTTCATTTAGAAAGGAAAAGCCAGCAATTTCCAAGCCATAAATCATTGTCAAATATATATTTCTTTGACAATTTATAATATTGTTATAAAATACTACCTCTTGCAACGCAAAACACTTGGATAGTGTAATAATTCACGTCTAGTTGGTATTTAGTTGGCATTGGAAAATGGAACCCAAATCCAAATTTTTGAACCTTCTCATGACATTGCCAACATATCCCTCTCCCTGCCTCTCCCAGAACAAAACAACAAAACCATTTTCAACTGTTGGTTAAAGAACTGTTCACCAGTTGGTGAAGATTTACTGTCGTTCCAGTTTCAATCAGGAAACCATGTCAACATTTCTTTTTTTTTTTATACAGCAGATTCTTATTAGTCATCAATTTTATCCACATCAGTGGGTACATGTCAATCCGAATCGCCCAATTCATCATACCCCCACCACCACCCCCTGCTGCTTTCCCGCCTTGGTGTCCATACGTTTGTTCTCTACATCTGTGTCTCAATTTCTGCACTGCAAACTGGTTCATCTGTACCATTTTTCTACGTTCCACATATATGCGTTAATATACGATATTTGTTCTACTCTTTCTGACTTACTTCACTCTGTATGACAGTCTCTAGATCCATCCACATCTCTACAAATGACCCAATTTCGTTCCTTTTTATGGCTGAGTAATATTCCATTGTATATATGTACCACATCTTCTCTATCCATTCGTCTGTCGATGGGCATTTAGGTTGCTTCCATGACCATAGTGCTGCAATGAACATTGGGGTGCATGTGTCTTTTTGAATTACGGTTTTCTCGGGGTATATGCCCAGTAGTGGGATTGCTGGATCATATGGTAATTCTATTTTTAGTTTTTTAAGGAACCTCCATACTGTTCTCCATAGTGGTTGTATCAATTTACATTCCCACCAACAGTGCAAGTGGGTTCCCTTTTCTCCACACCCTCTCCAGCATTTATTGTTTGTAGAATTTCTGATGATGCCCATTCTAACTGGTGTGAGGTGATACCTCACTGAAGTTTTGATTTGCATTTCTCTAATAATTAGTGATGTTGAGCATCTTTTCATGTGCCTCTTGGCCATCTGTATGTCTTCTTTGGAGAAATGTCTATTTAGGGCTTCTGCCCATTTTTGGATTGGGTTGTTTGTTTCTTTAATATTGAGCTGCATGAGCTGTTTATATATTTTGGAGATTAATCCTATGTCCGTTGATTCGTTTGCAAATAGTTTCTCCCATTCTGAGGGTTGTCTTTTCGTCTTGTTTATGGTTTCCTTTGCTGTGCAAAAGCTTTTAAGCTTCATTAGGTCCCATTTGTTTATTTTTGTTTTTATTTCCATTACTCTAGGAGGTGGATCAAAAAAGATTTTGCTGTGATTTATGTCAAAGAGTGTTCTTCCTATGTTTTCCTCTAAGAGTTTTATAGTGTCCGGTCTTACATTTAGGTCTCTAATCCATTTTGAGTTTATTTTTGTGTATGGTGTTAGGGAGTGTTCTAATTTCATTCTTTTACATGTAGCTGTCCAGTTTTCCCAGCACCACTTATTGAAGAGACTGTCTTTTCTCCATTGTATATCCTTGCCTCCTTTGTCATAGATTAGTTGACCATAGGTGCGTGGGTGTACCTCTGGGCTTTCTATCCTGTTCCATTGATCTATATTTCTGTTTTTGTACCAATACCATATTGTCTTGATTACTGTAGCTTTGTAGTATAGTCTGAAGTCAGGGAGTCTGATTCCTCCAGCTCTGCTTTTTTCCCTCAAGACTGCTTTGGCTATTCGGGGTCTTTTGTGTCTCCATACAAATTTTAAGATTTTTTTGTACTAGTTCTGTAAAAAATGCCATTGGTAACTTGATAAGGATTGCATTGAATCTGTAGATTGCTTTGGGTAGTATAGTCATTTTCACAATATTGATACTTCCAATCCAAGAACATGATATATCTCTCCATCTGTTAGTGTCATCTTTAATTTCTTTCATCAGTGTCTTATAGTTTTCTGCATACAGGTCTTTTGTCTCTCTAGGTAGGTTTATTCCTAGGTATTTTATTCTTTTTGTTGCAATGGTAAATGGGAGTGTTTCCTTAATTTCTCTTTCAGATTTTTCATCATTAGTATATAGGAATACAAGAGACTTCTGTGCATTAATTTTGTATCCTGCAACTTTACCAAACTCATTGATTAGCTCTAGTAGTTTTCTGGTGGCATCTTTAGGGTTCTCTGTGTATAGTATCATGTCATCTGCAAACAGTGACAGTTTTACTTCTTCTTTTCCAATTTGTATTCCTTTTATTTCTTTTTCTTCTCTGATTGCTGTGGCTAGAACTTCCAAAACTATGTTGAATAATAGTGATGAGAGCGGACATCCTTGTCTTGTTCCTGATCTTAGAGGAAATGCTTTCAGTTTTTCACCGTTGAGAATGATGTTTGCTGTGGGTTTGTCATATATGGCCTTTATTATTTTGAGGTAGGTTCCCTCTATGCCCACTTTCTGGAGAGTTTTTATCATAAATGGGTGTTGAATTTTGTCAAAAGCTTTTTCTGCATCTATTGAGATGATCATATGGTTTTTATTCTTCAATTTGTGAATATGGTTTATCATATGGATTGATTTGCGTATATTGAAGAATCCTTGCATCCCTGGGATAAATCCCACTTGATCATGGTGTATGATCCTTTTAATGTGTTGTTGGATTCTGTTTGCTAGTATTTTGTTGAGGGTTTTTGCATCTATATTCATCAGAGATATTGGTCTGTAATTTTCTTTTTTTGTAGTATCTTTGTCTGGTTTTGGTATCAGGGTGATGGTGGCCTCATAGAATGAGATTGGGAGTGTTCCTTCCTCTGCAGTTTTTTGGAAGAGTTAGAGAAGGATGGGTGTTAACTCTTCTCTAAATGTTTGATAGAATTCACCTGTGAAGCCATCTGGTCCTGGACTTTTGTTTGTTGGAAGATTTTTAATCACAGTTTCAATTTCATTACTTGTGATTGGTCTGTTCATATTTTCTATTTCTTCCTGGTTCAGTCTTGGAAGGTTATACCTTTCTAAGAATTTGTCCATTTCTTCCAGGTTGTCCATTTTATTGGCATAGTGTTGCTTGTAGTAGTCTCTTAGGATGCTTTGTATTTCTGCAGTGTCTGTTGTAACTTCTCCTTTTTCATTTCTAATTTTATTGATTTGAGTCCTCCCCCTCTTTTTCTTGATGAGTCTGGCTAATGGTTTATCAATTTTGTTTATCTTCTCAAAAAACCAGCTTTTAGTTTTATTAATCTTTGCTATTGTTTTCTTTGTTTCTCTTTCATTTATTTCTGCTCTGATCTTTATGATTTCTTTCCTTCTGCTAACTTTGGGTTTTGTTTGTTCTTCTTTCTCTAGGTCTTTTAGGTGTAAGGTTAGATTGTTTGAGATTTTTCTTGTTTCTTGAGGTAGGCTTGTATAGCTATAAACTTCCCTCTTAGAACTGCTTTTGCTGCATCCCATAGGTTTTGGATCGTCGTGTTTTCATTGTCATTTGTCTCTAGGTATTTTTTGATTTCCTCTCTGATTTCTTCAGTGATCTTTTGGTTATTTAGTAACGTATTCTTTAGCCTCCATGTGTTTGTGTTTTTTACGTTTTTTTCCCTGTAATTGATTTCTAATCTCATAGCGTTGTGGTCAGAAAAGATGCTTGATATGATTTCAATTTTCTTAAATTTACTGAGGCTTGATTTTTGACCCAAGATGTGATGTATCCTGGAGAATGTTCCATGCACACTTGAGAAGAAAGTGTAATCTTCTGTTTTTGGATGGAATGTCCTATAAATATCAATTAAATCTATCTGGTCTACTGTGTCATTTAAACCTTCTGTTTCCTTATTTATTTTCATTTTGAATGGTCTGTCCATTGGTGTAAGTGAGGTGTTAAAGTCCCCCACTATTATTGTGTTACTGTCAATTTCCTCTTTTATAGCTGTTAGCAGTTGCCTTATGTATTGAGGTGCTCCTATGTTGGGTGCATATATATTTATAATTGTTATATCTTCTTCTTGGATTGATCCCTTGATCATTATGTAGTGTCCTTCCTTGTCTCTTGTAACATTCTTTATTTTAAAGTCTATTTTATCTGATATGAGTATTGCTACTCCAGCTTTCTTTTGATTTCCATTTGCATGCAATATCTTTTTCCATCCCCTCACTTTCCGTCTGTATGTGTCCCCAGGTCTGAAGTCGGTCTCTTGTAGACATCATATATATGGGTCCTGTTTTTGTATCCATTCAGCAAGTCTGTGTCTTTTGGTTGGAGCATTTAATATATTCACGTTTAAGGTAATTATTGATATGTATGTTCCTGTTACCATTTTCTTAATTGTTTTGGGTTTGCTTTTGTAGGTCCTTTTCTTCTCTTGTTTTTCCCACTTAGAAAAGTTCCTTTAGCATTTGTTGTAGAGCTGGTTTGGTGGTGCTGAATTCTCTTAGCTTTTGCTTGTCTGTAAAGTTTTTGATTTCTCTGTTGAATCTGAATGAGATCCTTGCTGGGTAGAGTAAACTTGGTTGTAGGTTCTTCCCTTTCATCATTTTAAGTATATCTTGCCACTCCCTTCTGGCTTGTAGAGCTTCTGCTGACAAATCAGCTGTTAACCTTATGGGAGTTCCCTTGTATGTTATTTGTCGTTTCTTAAATGTTGCATCAAATCACCAATAGTGATAGAGGACCCTCCAAATACAGAAACATAGCTTTAAGTCAGCCCTACCAATACAAAATCATATGTATGCTTCATTTACTTTCCAGTAAACTTTCATATATCATCAAACTTGGTTTTAAGTTGAAAATATAATTTTTTTCCCATTAGCTTTAATAACAACTGCTTGCCCACTGCCCCAGATATAAAAGAAAAGTGATGATCCAGTAAGATACCACTTTGATTTTGTCTGATCCCTGGCCAGACACTGGGTATCTTGGGGTGTGCACTCATTGGTTTGAATAGCAATGTCTATGTCATCAAAATCTCTTCCTCATACAATACTACTGATGATTAGGAGCTAAAATGTTTGGGTTTGTTTTCTCTCATCTTCAGTTAACCTGTCTGTTATAACATTCATAACAATGTTTAAGGAGGAATGAAGATAACAGGCTGTCTGAATCTTGGAACCAAGCAGGAATGCCAATAGTTTTGTGGTGGGAGGGTATGTATAGATCTTTTCTAACAAGGCACACTGTTTGGGTGTGGTTATGGTTGTACACGTACATACTAGTAAACTAATGTTTTCTAGCTGACTTTGACCTGTCCTGAGCTAAGGTCCTTAGTTAAGATATAAATCATATATATTAAATCATATTTCAAAAATTAGCCCTAGGACTTCCCTGGTGGCGCAGTGGTTAAGAATCTGCCCGCCAATGCAGGGGAAATGGGTTCCATACCTGGTCCGGGAAGATCCCACATGCCTCGGAGCAACTAAGCCCGTGCTCCACATCAAGAGAAGCCACCGCAATGAGAAGCCCGCGCACTGCAACGAAGAGTAACCCCGCTCGCTGCAACTAGAGAAAGCCCGCGCACAGCAACAAAGACCCAACTCAGCCAAAAATAAATAAATATATTTTTTAAAAAAAGTTACGGAAGAGAGAATAACATTTGTCTTAAAAAAAAAAAAATTAGCCCTACTCCTTGGAGAAATGACTGATTCTGGAAACATGCAAGATGAGCCTGGAGCATCTTGTAGTGCTGCAAAGTAAGGAAATACTTTAAAAAAAAGCGCCAACAATGGGAGTATATCAAAGGGGTAAAGGACCCAACTGAAATGGCTCCAAATGACCAAATCTAGAACAACCTGAGCAAAAAAAAAAAGTACTGAATTCTATTACAACATATAAAATAAATATCCATAAGTCCATATTGATAAATAAATGCTTGAATAATTAATAAATAAAGAAGAGAAATATTCCATGCAGAAGAATTCCAAGTAATTTGTGTAGATACTCCACCCTTAAATGTCAGATGTGCATAATGACTCCCTTCCATAGAGCATAGCATAGAATGAGGAAGGGGAAAAGAGAAACTTCACAGTGAAGACACTTGACAAACACCACCTCAGCCAGGTGATCAAGACCAATATCAACGGTCATAAATCACGTGGATCGTATGTTCCCTTTATATGATGTGATAAAAATGACACTTTACCTCTGTGGTCTCCCCAAAACCCATCACCCTAGTTCAACCAAGAGAAAAACATCAGACAAATTCCAATATGGGAACATTCTAAAAATAGCTGACCTGTACTCCTCAAAACTATCAAGGTTATCAAAACCAAGAAAACCCTGAGAAACAGAGAAATAGTCACAGCCAAGAAGAGCTTAATCGGACACGATGGTATCCTGGATAGGATCCTGGAATGGAAAAAGGGCATTATGTTAATGCTAAGGAAATCTGAATAAAGCATGGACTTTAGTAAATAATAACGTATCACTATCATATAAACTCACCTAACACTCTTGCTACATTAATAAATAGGATATTGATGAGAACCTTAGGGTTATTCTTGGATAAAAGAATGAAAATGCCCAGGTTTTAGAGAATGGTGTGAAGCAGTAGCTTTCCCACCTGGGTGTCATGTGGCAATAAAATTCAGCCCCATATACAACCCAAAAGAAAAAGACTTGGTTGGTGGGGGCAGGGGAATGGTTTAGTGTTATGAGCTTTACATATGGTTGAAAGGAACATTTACTAATAACAATTAGCAATTATCATCCACTCTTATTATACGAAATGTAATAAATTTTAACACCTACATGAAGAGAAAGGCAATCTCAGAATGAAGAACTATTATTTAAATGAATTAATCTTTGTTAATAATCAGGTTGGATTCTTTTATTTACAACTCAACAGTCCTAACTACTGCATTCTATAAAGTATGAAGTACTATGACTGGCATATAAAAAGTGCTCAAAATTTGATAACCGTGGTGGTAATTGTCTGGTGTTTGACCTGCTACATGAGGTGGGCACTTCCTTACATGAAAGAGTCCTGCTCTGGTATTCAAAACGTGGACCTGCTTTGATGAGACATTAGTAGCCCCTTTGCTGGAGGTGTCTGTGGCTCTGGCCAAAGGGGAAATGTTTTTCCCTTTGCTGTGACCCACTTCTCTCTCAGTGGGTCCATTTGCCTCAATCACATTCATGAGCCAGTTGTTAGAGTCTGTTCTATCCTTTGCAGAGAGTCTACTTCACCCACTGTGTGTCCAGACATGAGAACCCCATCTTCCTGAGATACTAGAGAGTTAGGAATAGAATCATGTCAGCTTCATCCAAGAAGCAGAAGCATTTGTAATAACTAGGAGCAGCAATTTCACTTCTGAGCGGATATCCAACAGAAATGAGTATGTATGTCCCGCCAAAACACGCAATCAAGAATGTTCATAGTACTTTATTAATAACACTGGAAATAATGCAACTGTCCATCAATAGTAGAATAAGTTGTGTTTATATCAATTCACTGGAATATAACTCAGTGATGAAAAGTAATCAATTATTGCTGCAAGCAACAACATGGATGTGTCCTGTAGACAGAAGCCTGACATATAAGAGGACATATTGTAAGACTCCATCAGTATAAAGTTTAAAAACAGGCAACAGGAGCCTGTTGTGTCCGAAGTCAAAATAGTGGTAGCATTGGGCAATCCCTATCAAACTACCACTGGCATTTTTCACAGAACTAGAACAAAACATTTCACAATTTGTATGGAAACACAAAAGACCCTGAATAGCCAAAGCAATCTTGAGAAAGAAAAATGGAGCTGGAGGAATCAGGCTCCCAGACTTCAGACTATACTACAAAGCTACAGTAATCAAGACAGTATGGTACTGGCACAAAAACAGAAATATAGATCAATGGAACAGGATAGAAAGCCCAGAGATAAACCCACACACATATGGGCACCTTATCTTTGATAAAGGAGGCAAGAATATACAATGGAGAAAAGACAGCCTCTTCAATAAGTGGTGCTGGGAAAACTGGACAGCTACATGTAAAAGAATGAAATTAGAACACTCCCTAACACCATACACAAAAATAAACTTAAAATGGATTAAGGACTTAAATGTAAAGCCAGACACTATAAAACTCTTAGAGGAAAACATAGACACAGCACTCCATGACATAAATCACAGCAAGATCCTTTTTGACCCACCTCCTAGAGAAATGGAAATAAAAACAAAAATAAACAAATGGGACCTAATGAAACTTCAAAGCTTTTGCACAGCAAAGGAAACCATAAACAAGACAAAAAGACAACTCTCAGAATGGGAGAAAATATTTGCAAATGAAGCAACTGACAAAGGATTAATCTCTAAAACATACAAGCAGCTCATGCACCTCAATATCAAAAAAAAACAAAAAAACCCAATCCAAAAATGGGCAGAAGACCTAAATAGACATTTCTCCAAAGAAGATATACAGATTGCCAACAAACACATGAAAGAATACTCAACATCATTAATCATTAGAGAAATGCAAATCAAAACTACAATGCAATATCATCTCACACCAGTCAGAATGGCCATCATTAAAAAATCTACAAACAACAAATGCTGGAGAGGGTGTGGAGGAAAGGGAACCCTCATACACTGTTGGTGGGAATGTAAATTGATACAGCCACTATGGAGAACAGTATGGAGGTTCCTTAAAAAACTAAAAATAGAACTACCATACAACCCAGCAATCCCACTACTGGGCATATACCCTGAGAAAACCATAATTCAAAAGAGTCATGTACCACAATGTTAATTGCAGCTCTATTTACAATAGCCAGGACATGGAAGCAACCTAAGTGTCCATTGACAGACGAATGGATAAAGAAGATGTGGCACATATATACAATGGAATATTACTCAGCCATAAAAAGGAATGAAACTGAGTTATTTGTAGTGAGGTGGATGGACCTAGAGTCTGTCATACAGAGTGAAGTAAGTCAGAAGGAGAAAAACAAATACCGTATGCTAACACATATATATGGAATCTAAAAAAAAAAAAAAAAGGTCATGAAGAACCTAGGGGCAAGATGGCAATAAAGACACAGACCTACTAGAGAATGGACTTGAGGACACGGGGAGGGGGAAGGGTAAGCTGGGACAAAGTGAGAGAGTGGCATGGGCATATATACACTACCAAACGTAAAATAGATAGCTAGTGGGAAGCAGTCGCATAGCACAGGGAGATCAGCTCAGTGCTTTGTGACCAGCTAGAAGGATGGAATAGGGAGGGAGGGAGGGAGGGAAGAGATATGGGGATATATGTATATGTATAACTGATTCACTTTGTCATAAAGCAGAAACTAACATACCATTGTAAAGCAATTATACTACAATAAAAACGTTAAATATATATATATGTATATATTTTGGCAAAAAAAAAAAAATAGTGGTAGCATTGGGAATACTGACAGAGATGAAGTGCAAAGAACCTCTGGTGGGCTAATAATGTCCTGTTTCTTTATCTGGATGGTGGTTTCAGGATGTATACATATTTAGATTTTATCAAGCTGTACACTTAAAATAGGATCAATTCTTGTATGTAAGTTATAGGCCAATAAAAAAAGAAACTTTTTTTTGAATGTTATTTTATTTATTTTTTATACAGCAGGTTCTTATTAGTTATCTATTTTATACATATTAGTGTATACATGTCAATCCCAATCTCCCAATTCATCACACCACCACCACCACCCCCACCACTTTCCCCCCTTGGTGTCCATACATTTGTTCTCTACATCTGTATCTCTAAGAAACGTTTTAAAGAAAGTGAATTTGCTTAAAAAAAAAGTATCATCTTTGACGTATGCCAATCTAGCTCCATATTCTGTCTCTGCCACTTGTTTGTTGCATGACCTTGGGCAACCTCACCAGTCTGAGTCTCACCTTTTTCATTTGTAAAATAGAAATAATTCTTTTTTCATACAGTGCTTTTATGTTAAATGAGATAATGTGTTTCTAGCACATTGCTTTGCACTTGGTAATGCTTAGCATATTGATTTCCCTTTCCCCTCTGTCCTGGTGACTGGCCTCACAGTTCCTGTATATTGTCCTTGGGAAGACACCAGCTCTCAGGCCTATTTGCAGGGAAAGGATGACTTACCCACCCTAGCCCCCAAAGTTATCCAGCCTTCCCTGGATCCGATTACCAACTCACCTATTCCTCAGATCTTTGGAAAATCTTCTGGGAATGATTCACATGTCTGTCCATCCATCCATCCATTCATCCAATCAACATTTATTGAATTGCTACTATGTGTCAGGCATCACGATAGGTGCTGGAGAAACCCTGCTGAATAAAGCAGGCATGATTCCTGTCTGTGGAGAGTTTACAGTCTAATGGGGAAGACAGGTAGTAAGAAATAAATCCATAATTATTAATTATGATAAAAAGTGCTAAAAGAACAGGGCGCAGCGATGGACAGGTGAGAACTGGAGGTGGAAGAGCAGCCAGTCACGGAAAGATCAGAGGGAAAGCTCCTGCAGTATCCTATCACTGAAGTCTTATAACATCCCAAATAATTACAGAGCATACGTAAAAGACAATCACCACCAAAGACAGCCTTCTCACATATGAACGCTTGTTGTAACATCTATTCTGCTTCTCAGAAGAGTTTTTTGCATACTTCCTGTTCCTTAGAAGTTGGACTGCGAGGTAAGTAGCTTTTCGCTACAGTAATACAAACTCATTATTTTGTAAGCTGTTATACAATAGAATTATTTATTCTGACTTTTCCTAATGAACTCTGTTGTACCTCCAGGCAACCAAAGAATGGATGATTGTAAATGTCTCTTTATAAAAGTTTTTCCAGCTAATAAACAAAGAAAGAAAAATAAAATTAAAATATTAAAAAACCTCATTTGTATAATGAGTTACGGAGATGGAAAACAAAGGGAAATAAAAAAATGAGAACAAGTAATCTACTACTTAGGATGTAGTGCAGTATACTGAGAAAGACATGGGATTTGTCATCTGAGTTCAGATTTTGTCTCCACTTCTAGCTGTATGACTTCAAGCAGGTCACTCAACTTCTCTGAGCCTGAGTTTCCTCATGTGAGAAACAAGAATAATAATGGCGACCTCGAGGCAGGTTGTAAGAGTTAAATGAAATGAAATATGCAGAGCATCTTGCACGAAAACATATTGCCATGCTATATTTAGAACATTCTTGTCATTTCGCTACAAAACTTAAATCCTTTGTATTTATGTAGTCTCACTACAGAAATGTCAACTTCTAAAAGCAGGTGCATTCCTTTCTCTTAAATTTCTTTGTCAAACCTTGGCTATTGATTTGGAATTCTTAGTTCTGTGCTAAATCTTATTACTTCAGGTGATAAATCATTCCTGATTTTCCTAATTCTCACCCAAAATGGCCTCAAGCAATCCAGGGAATGAGCATGGCCCGGCCAGTTGGGGAGAAGTGAATGCTAAGTTTTGGGGTGATAACAGGGCTCCTGGTGCTGTACGTGGCCGCAGGTAAGCTACCCAAGGGGCTCAGCCTGCCTTGCCATCCGGCCTTTGGGTCCTCCTTTCTTCCCCAGTGTCCATGGTTGCTCAATCGTAGGGCTTCCTATAATGTTTCAGAAAAGGGTGGGTGTGGGAGAGGAGCGAAAAACGGTCAGATGATTTTGCTCTCTGGATAGTCCTCTCTCTTAGCGGTGGCCCAGATGGTCTACAGTCTGCAGTTCTAGACTGAGCCCTCACCTCAGTTGGGAAAGTCACTCTCAGAGTCTAGTTTCTCATTTGTAACATGGGACAATTTTAGCCTTGCTTACAGTAAACGCAGGACTGTTGAGGCTCAGACAGAATGTTGCATGTGAAAGCTCTATATTCACTCTAAAAATGCTGTCTGGCTTTCAGGTGCTATTAATATTAGCCTATCCTGTGCCACATTCACATGCATGGCTGGCCCAGAAGCTTCTTACACCTGCTCAGGACGGAGCTGCTAGAAGGGGATTTTCCTAGGTCACTGAGTAATGGAAATTGTCTCAAAGGTGCCGCCTACTTTTACTTTGAAACAGCAACCTTCTCGAGATAGGCTTTTAATAGTGAGAAGAATTCAAGGCTTGGAAGATTAAAAGAGAGTTAAAAACTATACAAAACTAGTCTATTCTGATACATTGTGTAATTTATTCGGGCAAATATAAAGGTGCTGTTGGCCTAAGTTAAACTGAGCAAGTCTCATTGAGGTAATGGGAACTGACCAAATCTTTATTTTCTGCCATTTCCTGTTCTTAGCAAGTGGAGAAAAAGATGCCCTGGGTGAGAGACAGGAAAAAATGAAGACAAATGAGTTCGTGTCTATGCAGCTTCTCTCAAATACACTAAGATAATCACCTGCAAAGTGCTCAAAAACCTCATATTTTAAAAGATGCACCCCTAAATTAGGCTTGCAAGAACAGGTTATTATTGGTTATAATGTGTGCCTGTTTTTCAATTCCTTAACCTGTTCTCAAGGTGGGGTGTGCTGTTGTATGCTTTTCTGTTGACTTCTCCTGTTAACAGACCTTTCCTCTGAGAAGTTAAATGTGGAAATATCCAGATCCAAGAACCCCCACACTCAAACCTGGACAATCAAAAGCATAAGAGGGGAAAAAGCAATGGGTTACTTCCCTCGTATGTTTTCCCTAAATTATTTTGAGACACTACTTCAAAGGATCCTTAATCTGAGGTGGTATTTCAATTATAGAAGAAGATGCTTTTTCTAGTCAAAATTAATTTAAGCCCCTCATAATCTGAGTTAGCATAAAACTGGGAAGATGTGTAGGGCCTAACTTGTCCTCATACTGTTCACTTTTGAAATCTAGCAAGAAAGTGAGCAGAATAAAAATATTTTAAGATTTGCTTGCAAAATTATAAAAGGCAGAACCATTCCAGGCCCTAGGAGCTCAAACAGAAAAGCATTATATTTTATATATCACATTAAATAATAATGAAAGGTAACCTAATAGGAACCAGTTCCAAAATCCTTCCTGGATAATTTGGTACATTTGAAATCTAGTGTGCTTTTCTTGCCTGTCTTAAGCACTCTATAAAACAAGATACTCTCAAATGTGTTAGAACATTTCTGTTTTGATTGGCTTAGAATGGCTGGAGGGCCTTGAAATGACTTATAATGAGCTAAGCACATGGCATAGCATCATAAGTCATTCTCTTCAGATCCATTTGACTGCTTTATAGAAATTGCATAACTGGGAAGTAACACATGAAAATCTTACACTCTGCTGGTTGAAAGTTGGATCACAATTCCAAAGTGTAGGTAAAAGTTTAGAGCTAGAGAAGGCCAACATTTTTTTCATCTTTCAAAATGTTAAACATTTAAATTTATTTATGTAGTTGCTTGTTTTCTATAGTAGATAAAGCAAAGGGTAAGTTTATTTTGCTTTTTCTTTCCTTTAATTAACCTTGGTTGATTTGTGGGATTTCAGAAAGACTGATGTTAAAAGAGGTCAAGATATATAACTACAGAAGTTAACTAAGAAATCAATTTTTGGTAGGATAGTCAGAGTTATTAATTGCAAGCAATTAAGCATCTCTGGATGATTAAAGCTGAAAAGGAACGTTATTTAAAGGATATTGTGCAGCTCAAAGAACAGAAATCCGGGCTGGAAATCCAGGGTCAGGACAAGATAACCGTGAATAATATCCAGATTCACATATGTGGATTGTTCAGGTGAAGATACCACTGCTGCCCAAATACAGGATTGTACACTGCAATTTGTGCTGTCGACACAACTAACAGTGGACAAACAAGGTGCCATTAGAACTACTGCTAATAGGACCTGATCTCCTTGCCACTTCTGCTTCTGTCATAAACCTGTTCCTGGCCCCAGTCGCACTTTCTCCAGGCTCTAAGGCTCAAGTGCGTTCAGTTGGTTGGTAGGACCTAAGGTAACTGCTCCTGCCCTAGCTGCAAGGGAGGCTGGGAACATGAGTATTTGGCATATTCACTCCCATAGACTCCAAAGGTGAGGAAACACTGGAGGGGTTAAGATACAAGGTGACCATAGCATGGCAATTGTCTCAAAGCTGAAAGAGCAAACTGGTCACTATGATTAGTACAGTAGTTCTCAATCTTTCCAGTTCTCAAACTTTCTACACTCAAAAATTACTAAGGACCTCAAAGAATTTTTGCTTGTGTAGGTTGTATCTATCAATATTTACCACATTAGAAATTAAAAGAGGAATTAAAAAAATATTTATTAGTTTATTTTAAATAATAATTACACCTTAACAATAACAACAGTTACATGTTAAGATAAACGACATGTGTTATGAAAAATAGCTATACTATCCAAAACAAAAGAAAATAATAAGGGTGGTATTGTTTTACATGTTTGCAATCTGTTTAATTTCTGGCTTAATAGAAAGCAGTTGGATTCTCATATCTGCTTCTACATTAATCTTTTGTAATATCACACATTCTGTAATCTCTGGAAAACTGAATCATACACTTGTGAGAGAATAAGAGTGAAAAGGGTAAATATCATCTTAGTGTTATCATGAAAATAGTTTCAACTTTGGAGAATCCCTAAAAAGGTATTGGGGTCTCCCTACCACAGCTTGAGAATTGCTAGATGAAAGATTTACTTTGTGGTTGTAATTAGATGATATATATTATACTGAAACACACAATTCTCTGGATCTTCTTCTACATCCTGTCACATATATTTTTATCCAAGACTTTGACATTTTGCTCAGAGAGTGACAGGATTGAGCCTATATCAAATTACTATTATGATGATATTTTGAATAGACTGCAAAAATAATAGCAGGACCGTATTTTGGTTATTTTTTGGAGTTTTGTCCTCTCCTTTGATCTCAAAGCTTATTACCAACTCTAATATCTGATTCTATAGTTCCCTGAATTTGGATATTGTAAGCAATGATAGACTCATTTACTTTTTTTAAACAACCTTGCTATTTTTCAACAGTTTTAGATTTACAGAATTATTGCAATGATAATCCATAGAGTACCCCACAACCAGTTTCCCCTATTAGTGTCTTACACTAGTAGGGTACATTTGTCATAAACAGTGATTGATATTAATTCATTATTGTTAACTAAAGTTCATAGTGTATTCAGATTTCCTTAGCTTTTGTTTAATGTCATTTTTCTGTTCCAGGATCCCATCTAGGACACCACATTATGTTTAGTCATCATGCCACCTCATGCTCGACTTGGTTGTGACAGTTTCTCAGACTTCCCTCGTTTTTGATGACCTTGACAGTTTTGAGAAGTACAGGTCAGGTATTTTGTAGGATGTCTCTCAACTGCGATTTGTCTGATGTTTTTCTCATTGTTGAAATGGGGTTATGGGTTTGGGGGAGGAAGACCACAGAGGCCAAGTGTCATTCTCATTACAAGTGTCATTCTCATGACATCATATTATGGGTACCGATTATCAAAATGACTTATGGCTAATGTTAACTTTGATCACCTGACTGACGTACTATATGTCAAGGTCTTCACCGTAAAGTTACTCTTTTTTTCCTCCATTTCCATACTGTGTTCTTTGGAGGAAAGTCACTATGCACAGCCCACACTTAGGAAGTGGGGAGTTAGGCTTCACCAACTTGAGGGTGGAGTGGCTACATAAATTATTCATATTATTCTTCTGCATGGGAGAATTGTCTATTCTTTCCCATTTATTTATTAAATCATTTACATTTATCTGTACGCACTCATGGATATTTATTTTATACTTTGGGATATAAGCCAATAGTACTTTATTTATTATGTAGTTCAAATTGTCCCAGCTTTGGCCATTGGGGTCTGGTTCAGGTGGCTCCTGAGTCCCTTTGACATACCCCCATCATCGTGTGGCCATTTTGTTTGTTTCTTTGCACTCCCTTCTTTCTGATACTACACAATGTTCCAGGCTCACCTGTCTGTTTCCTGCCCCAGTCCTAGAAGCATCAATTTCTCCAAGGAGCTTTGTTTCCTTTTATTGGAGGAAGATAGTAAAAACCAAGACCTGAGTGATAGGTGTGCTTATTGGGGTGTCATTGCTTTTCCGTGCTCTCAGCTGACAGAGCAAGGAGATGTGTATGTATATTAACGCATGCACGCACAGATATCTATAAATAAATCTATATGTAAACATCTGCATCTATATTAAACTAAACATTAGTTCATACCAACGTCTCTAACTCTAATCCATTGCCACACGGATCATTCTACCCCCCGACTTCCTCTTGCATTTGTTATATATTTGTAAAGTTATTTTAACAGTGGAGAAATTTTGTAATGGTAGGTATGAGAGGAAACAAAAGGATGAAATGAGCAGGAACTCCAGCGACTAAGAAGAATTAAACATCCAAGAGCCTGTTCTCTATTGTTCATAGCTACAGTTATTAAATATCCACAGTAAAAGGCCTTATAGAGAGTAAGCTTAACTCTTGTTAGTACTCTACTAGTAACTCAGGTTACAGTGGGAAAGTATATAACTTCCCTGTCTCTTAATTTTCTTATCTTCAAAGCAGGCACTTTACTCACAGGAGTGTGAGGTTTAAATGTTAGCACAAACAGCAAATTTAGAACAGGGCCAGGATCAGTATTCACGACCTATTGTTACTATGTACCCTATGGGGTAAGTATATTATTATTTATATTTTACAGATGAAAAAACAGAGGCATAGAGATATTATAACCTGCTTAAAGTCTCACAGCTAGTAAATTACAGACCCACTCTCTCATAAACTATGCCCTTTAAAGGGTTTCTGAACAGCTCTATACTTATATCTCTTTCTTCTTTAAATGACGTTATAAAGTGCTACTCTATAAATCTAAAGGGAGGGCTAACTACTGAAAAGACGCAAGGATGCTTTAAATATTCTTGATGTCTCTAACTCAAATCCATTGCCACATGGATCATTCTAGCCCCTTCCTCCTGCATTTGTTATATACTTGTTGTATACGCAGTGATCATCATTATCATTTCCTACATTACCACCACTTTCATGCCATGAAAGGACTCAGCTAGTGGAGTAGATTGGCCTTCTCAATGCTCATGCTGTCAACTTAAGCCACTTGAGACAAAGGTCACCCAAGAACGGAGTTAAAAGTTAGCTCTGCCTTATCTATACCTGTGACTGCTTGTTGTAAGAAGACTCACATAGTGAAGGGTTCCTGGAAGCTTTACTACTTCTTACCTGCCATGTGCTCTGGGGAATGTGACACCAGGTCATGATTCATGGAATTTGCAGTTGGTAAAGGAAGTGTCTTAGAGGTGAAGAGGGAGGAGATTTGACGGGGAGAACTAGCAGACATTTATCTACTCAAATAAGTGACAGTTTTACACCCTATATTTATTTATTTGCTCCACTCCATATCTACTCCCCTTTAAACACTATGACTCTAATTCTTTTATCATACATAGCCCTGGACGTCACTATTTGTTGACCTTACAGTTTCATTCTGAGCCTGGGTGCCACCGCCAGGTAGATTCTGAAGGGGGAAGCAGCTACCTCCCTCTCCCCTTTCCTTATCACCATTTTCCCCCCAATTATCTCTCTTAGCATCCATTATAAGATTTGAGGGAAATCATAAGCGTCTTATAAATTCATTTGACAAATATTCATTTAGGACCTACTGTGTCTCAGGGGTTTTGCTAGTCACGAGGTGCGGTACTGAGCCCGAGAGATATACGTAGTCCTCCTCCTCAGGGAGCCCGCAGACCACTGGAAAATAACATCAGCTTGTACGGACGGAGGACTTACTGTTGTCAGGCACTGGGCTCTGTGTGCACTATCACACTGAAATCTCACAGAGGAAGCTATTACTATTATCCTCATTCCACAAAGGAGGAAACTGAGGATTGCCCAAAGTCACACAACTAGGAATGGGTGGAACTGGGACTGAAGTACAGTTGTGTCTGATGTCACACACTTAACCACACATCCATCCTTTCTCTCTCTCTCTCTCTCTCACACACACACACACACACACACACACACACACCTCTCAGGAAGCAGGGCCTCAGAACTTGGTGTGTTTGTGGCTGGAGAATAGTAGCTCTTCTCCAACTTTGCTGAAGTTTCTACTGAATATTTTGATTTGCAAATATAAAGGATTCTCTGAAGCACAACCTTAAACAAATTGTGGTAGACAGCTGGGAGAGGACAGCTGCAGACAGAAAAATGTGGCCGGATGCCCTGTGGGCGGGGGAGGGGGGGGGATACATGTGCAGTGAGGCAGCTCCAAGGAGAGGAAGCAGTGACGGGTGGAGGTAAGAGGGACTGACAGATTAGACCGCCTGGACCCCAGACCACAGTGGAAGGGGGCTTAAATATTCTAGAACGCACTGTCTTTATCAGGTTATGCAAATACAACTAGGATATAAGCATGTTTTTCTTTGCCTGTATCATTCAAGTGATTATTCGAATAAATTTAAAAATCTTTTTTTTTTTCCTGAAGTATGTCTGATATAATGAGGTGGAAAGACCTCAGGATTAAAAATCAGGAGACCTAAATTCTTGTCCAGATATGCACCAGTAGTTCAGCTGTGTGATCTTCTGCAAGTCCCTTAACTTCTCCCATTGTAGGTTTTCCTCCTAATATAAGAGAATTAATCTACTGAACCTTAAGGATTTTTGAAGTTCCAAACTGTTCTGATGCCATGATTTACCGAGAACCCACACTGTGTCTAGTACTGCATTAAACAATTCAAGGTTTAGAGGCAATTAGAAGGCATATTTCTAGCCCCCTGGACCTGTGCTGTCCCATACAGTAGCAACCAGCCACATGTGGCTGTGGAGCACTTGAAATGTAGTGTGACTGAACTATAATTTTATGTCATTTTAATTAAATTTGAATTCAGAAGCTAATACTGTATTCAGTTATTGAAAACCTTTATGTTTGAAACAATGTAGGGATATGAATCTTTTTTCAACAAATTTTGTACAATCTAAATACAGATCAGTTGTTTCTGATGAAAATTTAGCATCCGAATTGGGATGTGTTGTACAAATAAAATACACCAGATTTAAGACAATATTAAAAAAGGATGTAAAATATCTCATTAATAATTTCTTATTGATTGCATGTTGAAATGACAATATTTTGGATATATGGGGTTAAGTAAAATATACTATTAAAATTAATTTAATCTGTTTTTACTTTTTTAATGTGATTATGAGAACATATAAAATGACATACGTGGTAGACTTCCCTGGCGGTCCAGTGTTTGACTCCGTGCTTCCACTGCAGGGGGCGAGGGTTAGATCCCTGGTCGGGGACCTAAGATCCTGCATGCTGCGCGGCATGGCCAATATGAAAAAGTAAAATGACATATGTGGCTTGCATGATATTTCTTTTCTTTTTTTCTGGCACCACTGCATGCTTTGGTGCTTTGGGGAAAATAACAGTGTCACCTTTTGAGGAAGACATTTGTACCAGTCTGAGTCATTATTCTTGTCGGGAAAGACTTGCCCTAATTACCTTTGCTAATACGGCGTGTTTGAAGAGAGCCAGGGGATGCGAGGTCTCTGTGGTCCCCAATGCTTCCAAACTTGGGATGCTGTAGGCACCGTGGATAAATGTACCATGACTTACATCTGAGTGCACTCGGCACTCCTACCATCTGAGTGCGCTTGGCACTCCTACCTCCGGAGAGGGGATCTTTTTGGACTAGCCTGTCTCCATTCAACATGAGTACCCCTGCTGGGTGGAGGTTTGAGTCAAGTGCCTTCAGAGGCTGTTCCTGCCGCCACCCTAGCCCACACCCCGGCCAACCCGAGTCTGGCTGCTGTTAGTCTGGCCACAAATTTCTGGTTTATTCAATTGGAGATAGTGCTACCTGGAGACAGTAGTACTTGTTTTGCTCTTTCCACATGGATTGAATTGTAGGATCTTGACCCAGAAATAACAGGTAAGGCTTTCTTCAGAAGGAGCATGTGTCAAGGGCAGGAGTTTTGAATTTGGGGTCTTTTCCTCTGTTTAAAATTCTGCCCTCCTCTCTGCATCTGTAAGGAGTAAATGTATGATCAAGGAGGACCAACTTCTCTGGTCAGTGTGTGGTCAGCATGTGGTGACTGACCTGGTGTGATTGGGAATGGTCATTTTCCCTGGAGAGAATGTGGTGAGTATGGTGGCACGATCAGAAAGGACCAGCATCCCTGGTCACTGATGGGGATTCACTTGGGTTGACTGAGAAGCACCACTGTATTAGTTTGCTAGGGCTGCCATAACAAATACCATAGACTGGGTGGCTTAAGCAATAGACATTTATTTTCTCACAGTTCTGGAGGCTAGCAGTCCAAGATCAAGGTGTCAGCAGTTTTAGTTTCTTCTGAGGCCTCTCCCCTTGTCTTGCAGATGACCACTTTCTCACTGTGTCCTCACATGGTCATCCTTTAGTCTATGTTGTCTGTGTCATAATCCCTTTTTTAAAAATTATTTTTTAAATTGAGGTATAATTGACATATAACATTAGTTTCAGGTGTACAACATAAGATTTGATATTTGTATATATTGCAAAATGATCACCACAATAAGTGTAGTTAACATCTGCCACCTTACATAGTTACAAAAAAATATTTTTTCTAGTGATGGGAACTTTTAAGATCTACTCTCTTGGCAACTTTCAAATATGCAATACAGTGTTATTAACTATAGTCACCGTGCTGTACATTACATCCCCATGACTTATTTATTTTGTAACTAGAAGTTTGTACCTTTTGACCCCCTTCACCCATTTCTCCCATTCTCCATCCCCTGCCTCTGGCAACGATCAGTCTGTCTTCTGTATCTATAAGCTGGGTGTGTGAGTGTGAGTGTGTGTTGTTTTGTATTTAATTCTATGTATAAGTGAGATGATACAGTATTTTTCGTTGTCTTTCTGACTTATTTCACTTAGCATGATGCCCTCAGGTCCACCTATATTGGATAAATGGCAAGATTTCATCCTTTTTATGTCTGAATCATATTCCATTGCATATACATACAACATTATCTATTCATCCATTTATGGACATTTAGGTTGTTTCCATATTTTGGCTATTGTAAATAATGCTGCAATGAACATGGAGGCACATATATCTTTTCCAGTTAATGTTTTCATTTTCTTCAGATAAATACCCAGAAGTGGAATTTCTGGATCATAAGGCAGTTCTATCTTTAATTTTTTGGGGAAACTCCATATTGTTTTCCATAGTGGCTTCACCAATTTACATTCCCACCAACAGTGCAAAAGTGTTCCTTTTTCTCCCCATTCTCGCCAACACTTGTAATTTCTTATCTTTTTGATAATAAGCATTCTGACAAGTGAGAGGTGATATCTCATTATCGTTTTGATTTGCATTTCCCTGATGATTAGTGATGTTGAGTGTTTTTTTCAAGTACATGTTGGCTATCTGTATATCTTCTTTGGAAAAATGTCTATTCAGATCTTCTGCCCATTTTTTAATCGGATTGGTTTTTTTGCTATTGAGTTGTATGAGTTCTTTATGTATTTTGGATATTAACCCCTTATCAGATATATGATTTGAAAACATTTTCTCCCATTCAGTAGGCTGCCTTTTCATTTTCCTGATGGTGTAATCTTTTTGTCTCGGATTAGGGCCCACCTATACAATTTTATTTTACCTTAATTGTCTCTTTAAAGGCCCTGTCCCCAAATACAGTCATATTCTGAGGTACTGGGAATTAGGACCTCAGTGTATCAATTTGGTGGAAACATATTCAGCCCATAACAACCACCATTTCTGGTCAGTATGTGGCGTTCAAGGATCAATTTAATGAACTGTGCAGTCAGAGGCAATGACTACAGAATGACCATTAGGTCACATGGGGATTTCCCACTCAAGGGAAGGAGAGCAAGAACATGCACCTTTGACATGGCTATGAATGACTTTAGGTAAATGAGGTAGGATGAAGGGATGTGCTGACTCCTGAATTTTACTGCAAGGCACAGTAAAATGGTGTACATTTTACTGATGGTACAGTAAAGATGGTACAGTCTGCTCCTCAGCACCAGGAGTTCCTCGTTACTTGAACCACAGTGCCTGAGACCAAGTAAGTGTAGCTGAATGTCCCTGATATAGTGAGCTAAATCCTAGCTGGCAAATCTGACATCAGGCACAAGGGTTAACAATCTATTTAGGGGCAGAAGAGAAACACAGGGAACAAGTATAAGCCCTGTACCGAGGGACAGAGGGAAAAGAGGTGATCGGGCTGGGAGTGGAAAGTAGAAATCAGCAAAGATTTGTGATTTCTGGAGGGGGTAACTTCTTCAAGTTGGAAATTGATGAACAGGTGCTGATGAGGAGGATGGTGAAAAGTTGGAGCCTAGGCAGAGGCAGGAGAAAACAAGACATAAAAAGACCTATCAGCCTAGCAGGATGATTGGTTAGAGCAGAGGACTTGTGACCACAAGGAGGGTTGGTTTAAAGCAGTGACGGGAGAGAGAAAGGTCTGCATCTAGGTGTGAAGTGATGTGGTTAGATGGGATTAGTGACAGAAGGGAAGATAGACTGAGTGTGAGGAGATTGCTAAGAGCTGGCTATTGATCAAATGTTGATACTGAGGAGGTCCAGAGTTAAACACACACACGCGTGTGCACGGGCAAAACGGAAATCACCGCCATGCTGCAGTCGTGAGATTTCCGGAGGTCACTGGTTCCAGTGCTGGTGCTGAGACTTCTAGGAACCACCCCTGTGTTCATAAAAGAAAAGATGGGGACAGTCTGTTTGTGGATTCTTAGATAATAATAGCTGAAAAGTCCATTTCAGCATGCAGGGTTTTTTTCCCCTCCATCTTAACTTGTCAGTCCAATTGTTAGCAACAAGAAATTAGACGGATGGAAGCAATACTCTCCAAGTGACAAGGTTTAGGGACTAGACACATTAAACTGGGATGAGTTCGTTAAGTAACAGCAAGGAGACGAGTAGATGACTGTGAGGCATTTTATGCACTTATCTTGGGAAACACACAGTACGGAAGAGCAAATGGACGGCTTGATGGGAATTTGCTCGGCTTACTGGGATAGAACAAGAAAATCTCCTCTTTAAATGTTGACTGAGTGTTGAAGTCTTTTGAAAGAGAACGATTCCCCTCCCAATATATTTTCTCAATAGTCTTCTACAATTACTGTAAATATACTTTGCAACCAACCCTAGATTATATAAAACAAACAAAAAACCCACAATTGTGTCTTGCACAGGACTTTCAAATTTTTCATTCTCTTGAAGAGATAACAGATCCTGAGTAGCTTGCTGAGGAGCTTTCATCTTTTGCCTTAGTACCCTATATGCAAAAACAGCAATTCATCTTATTTGGACTCTCCCTTCACTGCCTTCAACCATGCCTCAGGAGGACTCAGTTCGCTGGAGCGGACTTTAGCGGTGGGGCCCAAGTTCCATAAATCCCCCAGCGATGTTGATGCTTGCCAAGTTAGAGCGAACTGGACTCTCCACTGGCCGAGTGTGTTCAGGTGATAAGACGACCGGGAAGAGTCAGAAAACAGGCACAGAAGTTTGGGAATGAGTCAGAAGCAGCGACTAACTTTCCTTCTTCCCTTTCCCCAGTTTCAGATATTCACACCGCGTGGACTGCCACTCGGAAGGCCGGGATGCACTAGGTCGGAGTCACAGCCCCATGCACAGTCAGGCTGGCGCCCTCCTCACTCCTTTCTCGCAGCAATTACGAGAGCGCGCCCCACCTGCTCTGCAGCTCCGCCCAGCTTCCGACCGCCGGGCGGCGGCCGCACCCCCTCACCACTGAGCCCCGCCTCGCAGCACGCGCCGCTGGCCGGCGCCCCGCCCTCTCCTCACGTGACAGCCCAGCCCTCCATGCACGCTCGGATTGGCTCTCGCGACCGGGGGGGTGGGTTCTAGCCTACAGCTCTGCCCCGCAACGCGGCTGCAGTTTTTAAACCTCAACTGTAACCTCCCGTCACCGTCTTTGCTGCCGTAGCCGGGAGCCACCTCACGGGGAGGTCAGGTCACAACTGTTGGCCGTTGTCCAGAAGAGTAAAAGTGGGTCCTGCCACGCTCGGAGCTACCCGGCACCTCACGGAGCTAGAGCTGGAGAACGCGTCTTGTCGTGCCCACCTGCGTGGGGCGGGACTGGAGCCCCCTTGGAGGGGGCAGCCTCGGGAGAACCTGCTGCTGCCTGAGCGGTCAGTGTCTTCCGCCTCGCGCGTCCGCGGTCCTGCCGGGATTGGCGGGTGGGCTCGGGGCTGCGACTCCAAACCCCTGAACCAGCCCCCTTTACCCGTGGAACAGAGACCCAGAACGTGGGAGGGGTCCCGAGGAGGGATCCAGGCGGTGTGGGCGGATCCGGGGTCCCCTCTGACCCCCGGCCTGGGGAAGATGGGCTCAGACACCGCCGCCCCCAGGTGGCCCGACTGCTCCGAATCCCTCGCCGCATTCCGGCTGGAGTCCTGATTCCCTGGTTCCCTCGGGTTCGGCGCTGGGAGCGGCGGCTGGTCCTCCCAATACCCTTCTCAGCCCGGGGAGCGCGCGCGGGCGCGCGCGCGCGTGTGTGTGTGTGTGTATGTGTCTGTTTGTCTGACTCTGTGTGCGCGCCGTCGCCTGGCCGGCACGGACTCTCCCTGGGTCGCGTCCCGCGGGGGCCCCCTTCGCGACCGGCCCGATCGCGTCCCTTCCACGTCTCGTCAACGTGGTCCCTTCAGGACCCTGCCGAGTTCACAGCTGTGGTGTAGGCACAGGACGTGTTCACATCTGGACTCGTGGACACGTCCTGCTCACAGCTGTCTTTCGTCTGGAGAGAAGTTTGTGCTCATCGTGTGGGGGATTTTCAGTTACTACTTGTGAACAGTTTTTTAACGTCAGTGAATAGAGAAGTCGAGTTGCAGTTGTTTCTGTGATTTCCAGCGATCTGGTTTTATTTTGACGCCATGTAAACCGCAAAGGCTACACGACCCATCCTCAAACTATACAACTACGTGACGGCTACGATTTTGACATTTACCCAGCTCTTTGTTTTAGTGTAGGGAAAAGCTCTTCATTTGAATTCCCTTCGAGGGGCAAGTAGAGACGAAGTTGAAAGAGACTTTATGGGCAGCTGGTAGCTGATGTTCGTTCTTCCTCTGTCTGTGATGGGACTAGAGGCCCTCCAACATCAATTTGCAAATTGAAATTAAGGAAAAGAAAACATTTTAAAGCCACATGCTGATCAGAATTCAATTATATTAGGTCTGTGTGTCACATTCACTGATTGTTTTGCCAACGTAATGTTTACATCCCTGATACTGATGGTAAGCAGTGATGTTTGATATGGTGTCACCCCTTTAGGTTCTCAAGCCTTTGAGAATGTGCCCTGAGACAGCATAGTCTACTGAGATGATTGGGCAATTGGCAGCAAATGTAACCCGGCATTTTGAGCCCGGGAGCACAATTTTATTAAAGGAAAAGATGATAAACCTACTTTGTCATTGATTCACCATTTTATAGTTTTATAGTAAACTGTCCAGAAGTAGTTTTCAACAACTTCCAGAATGTTTGTTTTATAAATGTTAAACCACATACCCGTAAAATTGTGTGTTTTTGAAAAAGCTAGCCCATAGAAGCAGTGTCCTAGTTTAAGACCTCTCTTCTTCCCCCTTCATCCTCCTCTGAGCAGATGTTCAGTTTTGTAAAGTTTTTCTTATATTTTAATAACTGAAGTTGTTAATAGCTGCTTTATTTTTGAGGTACATATCATATATTTTACATCATTTTTCTAAATTATGGATCTGAAATTGAAGTGAAATGTATTTACATGGCAATATATTCAAGTTTTAAAAGTAAAAGTTGTGTTATTGAAGGCCTTTCATTTTTGTGTGTGGACAGAATGGTTGTAGTTTCTCTTGGGCTCATTGAATACTGAATTACAATTTGGTTAAGATAGAATCAGTTTTTAGGAACGTTGGGACTTGACTAATTGATCACTGTGTCAGCATATTAATAGCAAAGCTGAAGAAGGTACAGGCATTTTATGGCATGTTTCCAATTTTATCTTTAGACTTGCACTGACAGTGTTTTACTGGTGTTAAGTAAACATTTAAATATGTTTTAAAAGCTTTGTTTTTGAAGCTGTTTGATAATTATAAGAGAGAATTTCCTTATCAAAATTTCCCTGTTTTTCTCTTAGAGACCTAATTTAAAACCCAGGAATCAAGGAAATCGATTGCTGACACTTTCACTTAATCCTAAAATTGTCTTACAGTTGCATGTATATTATATTGCGGTGCATATTTCCTGTAAAAAAATTGGCAGCTAAGTAGGACAGTGTTTCTAGAGGTACTGCTTTTAAAGGATTTTGATTAATTTTTTTTCTTAAAGAATTCTTTGTGTTCTGTGGGTATTGATTGTGTCAAAGACATTAAGTCATTTATGTACTTACTTTCCACTTGTGAAAACTTTAAATGTTTTAGTTATTTTAATTTTCCACAATACTGATGACAAAATTCAATGATTTTTTTAAAGATTTTTTTTTTTTTATTGTGGACCATTTTTAAAGTGTTTATTGAATTTGTTACAATATTGCTTCTGTTTTACGTTTTTTGGGTTTTTGTTTTTTGGGCCACGAGGCATGTGGGATCTTAGCTCCCAGACCAGGGATCAAACCCACACCCCCTGCATATTGGAAGGTGAAGTCTTAACCACTGGACCAACAGGGACATCCCTCAATGATTTTGTTTTTAAGTATTTTATATTCTATGATAGACTATTATCAAAGGGTATTTCTTTGATAATAGACAAATGTCTATTATCATAATAGACATTAATAGATAATAGACAATAATTAACAAAGGTACTTAGGAATTAAGTCTCATATTTTTATATAAATACGTTGTGACAAATGTAATTTTCAAGACATACTTTGTTCATTTTTTATTTCTTTAATTTATCCTTTTTCCCCCAAATATATTTAACCTTGAACTTCAGTGTCACTTTAAACATCTAAACTAGTCAGTTTCTTTTTTTTCCTTTTTTTTAATAAATTTATTTATTTATTTATTTATTTTTGGTTGTGTTGGGTCTTCGTTTCTGTGCGAGGGCTTTCTCTAGTTGCGGCGAGCGGGGGCCACTCTTCATCGCGGTGCGCGGGCCTCTCACTATCGCGGCCTCTCTTGTTGCGGAGCACAGGCTCCAGACGCGCAGGCTCAGTAGTTGTGGCTCACGGGCCCAGTTGCTCCGTGGCATGTGGGATCTTCCCAGACCAGGGCTCGAACCCGTGTCCCCTGCATTGGCAGGCGGATTCTCAACCACTGCACCACCAGGGAAGCCCTAGTCAGTTTCTTTTAATATTTATATGCAACGTGTCGTTGCACCCTGGACTCTTTGCAACTTCTTCAAAAGAGGGAATAGTTATACTTGAAGCATTTAAAAATCTTAATATTAACAGTGAGATGATAGTTTCATCTGTAATCCGAGGATCGTATTCCATTTTGCATTGTAATACTTACTGAATAAACAGTACTTCAGAGATGCTGTAAGTAAACAATGCTTTATTTTACAACAGAAACTTAATTTTCCATCTGATGAATGACAAGCACTGTATGTTTGTTGGCCCACTATTTTTCCGTTTTCAACATCTTTCCATCCTGGTCCATAATTATAGGGTTTAATTCTCCTTCTGAAGGTAGAAGAGACAGCACCTGGCATTACCTATCATGGCACAGAATCAGGCCTGGGGTCATTACCTGGGACTTTAGCCCTTGGATAGTATATACTAGACTGGTTAGACTAGAGTCAGTTAGCTGGCTTCCTGTTGTGATTTTCAAAGGATTAAATTCTTGAATTATGCTTTCTATTCAATCTTAAAAGAACAAACAAACCTGTTAGTAGAATACATATAAGGAACGGTCTCTTCCTTGAAATTGAAAATCATCATCATCCCTTTCCCTACACAAATACCTTTGCTTCTGATCACTGACTAATTAAAAATGGATCCTTCTGCCACACTAGCAGAAAGTTCTTCCTTTATTTTGATGGATTCTAGATAAATAAATCTCCAGTTCCTCTGTTTCCTAGGGAAAACTTGGTAGCTATAAATGCTAATGTAGAAAGAAAAAGTTATTTCCCTGTCGTCTTGTGCCTTACTTTGCTTTCCATTGCCTTTCAAATTTACTTCATGAAGATCTTGATTTATCAGTCCTTGGCAGGACAAGTATCTGGATTTCCTGATTGAGGCAGCTCTTAAAATATTGATATTCTTAGCTGAAGTAGGTATAGTAACATGTGGCCACCTAGTTTGCAAAGATAGGTAAATACAAAATAAATGGCCCGTTGGTATTATATTACAATATATGATATTATAATTTTATCCATGTTTCCAGACTATGACTATCCTGTTTAGAACTGAAGTTCTCTGATAGCAATTTAAAATATTTCTTATTTTATTTAGCCAAATACTGAATTAAGCAGAGATTAGCTGCATTTGAAGCTCCAATATGATAATTTCAAGATGTATCTCAAGTTCTGCTAAACCCTTGAAGATATGAGACGTACCTAAAAATTCTTCTTGCTATATTTCATAATTCTTAACAATTCAGTTCATCAGACATTTAAAAAAAAATCCTACCAGGTGCCAGACACCATGCTGGGAGTTTAGGCATGAAAGCAAATGGTTGCAATCCTTCAGACACTAAATATAATTGCAGTCTAACATGTTACATGTTGAGGTAAAGAGGTATGTCAAGGTTCCTCCTATTTGGAGCATAAAGGACATAAAGGCAACCTGTGGGTTTTAGGCAAAGCTTCCTGGGGGAGATGACATTCTTTGTTGAGGTAAGAAGGATGCATACGAAGAGTTTTTGCATTTAAAGAAAGGTAGAAAGGATGTTCAGACAGAAGAGTATAAGAGAGGTGTGGAGGCAAAAGATGAGCTACAAGTGTGGCAGGAAATGAAGCTGGTGTGTACCTGGCCTCAAAGGCTTTTGTGTGCATGCTATAAGGACTTGAACTTGCAGGTACTGGGAAGCTAATGCAAGGATCAGAGCAGATAATTTAATTCTCTAGATGTTCTTATTTAGTGTTATATGATGTATTCTATTTTATAAAACATTTTTATGTGATAACTTTGAAATGAATATCGTGATGAATATTTTTAAATAGAGCTATTTAGAGGTTTATAGGGACTGTTTGTCTTACTTTTGATCACGTCACGTCACATTTGCTTTCTCCCTTCGAGTAAATTAAGGCCCAGATCAAGCCTAACATTTCCTTTTTTCCTTCCTTCACTGATCCATATCTGAATTCTTATTGTGATTATTGTAATGGGAGTTAATGAAAAAAAAACTTTGCAAATAAACTTGAGGCGCCATTTTTCCTAGTATTGATAGTATTGTGTAATTGGAAGCTTAATTGTATCTTGCCTTCTTCTATTATCCTCTTACTGTTTTTAGTGCCTGATTGTGTCTATAATTGTGTACCTACTCATGTGTGCGCACACACACACACAAATTTACGTACTAAGTCCCTTGAGATTTTTTATTAGTATAGCCTAATAGTGTTATGAGATGAATTTCAAATGGAGTGAGACCTATTGGTAATTTAGAATCAGTTATAGGTCTGTGAATTATGGTAGAAAACAAGAAAAGGTCTGTGATTGTCGGAGTTAAAGAGAATTCAGTGGGAAGTTTAGGAAGATGCAAGGAAAGACAGCTGATTGACAACCTTCTTGTGCCCAAGGATTAAATCTTATATGAAGGGCAGCAAGCTGTTTGTGGAGGGATTGGTGGACAAAGGTGACATTCTTGCTCCGCTATATGCAAAATTGGCCAAAGGAGAGGAAATGGAAAAAATATCTAGGCTGTGGCAACTGGTGCAAGTGCAGTAAATAGAAGGAAGCTACACTTAAGGGATGCTATATGGATCCCTAAGGCAGTTTGTAATATAGGTACATTTGCAATAAGTAGATAAGCTTAAAGTTCAGCCTTCAGAAATGTGCTTTTCCTTTTTTCTGAGACATGGCTTGTGTTTCCAGCATATTCAGAGACAGAGTAAAATATATCACAATTCAGAAAATGATTTTTGTACTAACATGTATTTTAAAAACTGCTGATTACCCAATGCTGTTTTCAGCTGCATTTATAATCATACAAATATACAAATACCATGGTACATTCTACCATTATGATGACCAACAGTACATGTGAGGGGAGGAAAATTTGTTAGGTAAAAAATTAAACACAAGCCAATGTCTAGTATTAGGAAATGCTATTAAGTAGCTTGATTAATAGGCCCTGTTTGTATTAACACTATTTATTTCAATCCTTTTTTTAAAAAAGGTAAGTTTTTTTTTTTTTCATTCTAATATAACTGAATAGGTATTACAAAACTTAATACCTATTAGTATTATATTTTGGATATCACATTTTGGATTTTTTTTTTGGAGGGATCCCGGGATGAATCTGGATTTTCACCAAGTGATATCATAATAAAGGCATATGTCTTAAGGTTACAAATTATTATTCATTATATAGAATTATAACTATAACATTAATTCAGAATTTATGAAATTGTTCTTTCTATGCAGTATTAAACAAGGTATTAATTCTTGCTTAGTATTTACCCTAAATGCTTATATGGTCTTTGCATAAGAACAGACGTTATTTGGATAATGAACACCATATGCTCTAAATAAATGCAGAGAAAACGTTGAGGCCTTAAAAAACCTGAGCAATAATGGCTCATGAACTTCCAGCCAAGTAACACTTAATGTGTAAAGAGATATGTTTTGCTGTTAAAAATGGATAAGTTTCTGCGTTTAGAGTCTAGTCATATATATTCAAAGCCATCTTTTTTACCCAAAGGCATTTATTAGTTTTCGTCTGTACCTGCTTGGTGTAGATAACTTAAACACAGGAAAGTATAAATACTGCCATAATCTCACCACCCAAAGATAACCACTGTTAATATGTTGCCATAGTTTTCCAGTAGTTTCCTCTATTTGCTTTTATATTTAACAAAATTATGTAACATATATCAAAAATTATATATAACAAATACATATACTTTATATGACAAAATTATCATACTGTAGGTAAAGTTTTGTCTTCCTTTTTTCATTTAGTATTATATGAGTCAAAAATATTCTTTGAAAGCACAATTTTTATTAGGTATATAATATCCTATTATTTAGGTATATTTAGCCATTTCCCTATTGTTGGACTTTGGGATTCATTCATTCTACAAGCTTTTTATTTTTTTAACTATTATAAATCATGCTTCATTAAACATAAGTCTTTGACTATATCTAAGATCCATATTGATTCTTTTGAAACTTGAGAGCAGAAAATAATTATTTATAAAATATATCTCCATTCTACTAGATTGTTATGAATAGATCACTTTTTAGCTGATATATTACAGCATGAGATAAACATCTTAGATTCTAGAATCTAGATGAGGTGAACATCTTAGAATCAAGAGCCTGTACTCTCTCTATATGAGTGAATTTGACATGTTCTTGTGCTCATGTTTCCTAAGGCCTGATTGGGAACCATGTTGGGAATGTAGCCCAATTTGTATCTATAATACAGGTATATCCCTTCTTTCTACATATATGCTAATAACATAAATGTGGTCATAAGCATGCAAATTCATAGACTTAAATTTAGGGAAAAAAATCTTAAAAGTCCAAAGATGACCTGAAGAAAAAAAGGTTGAGCACAGAAATTGGTAACCGTATTGATTTTTCAGAGAAGAATATGTGACCGATGAAACTGAGTGCCATCAGAACTAAAAGTATACAAATAGTTATCAAAACAGAATAAAAAGACAGAATTTAAGAGTTGAGTTTAAGCTAACTTGGGGTGAGAGTTTTGTATATGGAAATATAGGGAACAGCTATTCAAAAATGGCAGAGGACTGTGTGGAGAGTATCTTTCATTAGAATATTAACAGTATTTATTTATTTTTTTTTATTTTTTTATTTTTTTTAAAGAAATTCACGTTCTTTATTTATTTATTTATTTATTTATTTATTTATTTATTTATTTATTTATGACTGTGTTGAGTCTTCGTTTCTGTGCGAGGGCTTTCTCTAGTTGCGGCAAGTGGGGACCACTCTTCATCACGGTGCGCGGGCCTCTCACCATCGCGGCCTCTCTTGTTGCGGAGCACAGGCTCCAGACGCGCAGGCTCAGTCATTGTGGCTCACGGGCCCAGTTGCTCCGTGGCATGTGGGATCTTCCCAGACCAGGGCTCGAACCCGTGTCCCCTGCACCGGCAGGCAGACTCTCAACCACTGTGCCACCAGGGAAGCCCAACAGTATTTATTTATTGAACAATCATGATGTGCTTTCATGACTAGCACTGTACCAGTGTGATTCTACATGAGTTCATCATATTTTAATTTTTAATATTTAGAGCACTGCAAGATACATTCTATAATTCATCCATACTTTAGGGGCAGCAGATTTGAAGCTGTCCTCACTAGTAATCACAGAAATGCAAACTAAACCACAAAACTGTCTGAATGGGGCAAATGTTGGCAAGGAGATGATAAGCTCTCCTACCCAGTGCTAGTGGGATGGAAAGAAGGGACCGACTCTGTGTCTATGTTGCCTTATTTATTTTTAATTTAAACAAAATGTGGCAAAGTAGTAAGATTGAAAACCCCAAGTTTGTTATATTTGTATCCCTTCCTACACATTTGAAATATTTCTTTCTTTTTTAAAGTAGCTGTATTACTTTGCTAGGCTGTCATAACAAAGTACTGTACATCGGGTGACATAAGCAATAGTAATTTATTTTCTTAAAATTCTGGAGAGTAGAATTTTGGGATCAAGGTGTCAGTAGGGCTGGTTTCTTCTGAGGCCTTTCTCTTTGGCTTGTGGATGGGCTTCTCCCTATGTTTTCACATGATCTTCCCTCTGCGTGTTTCTGTATCCTAATCTCATTTTTTTCATAAGGCCACCTGTCCTCTTGGATTAGGGCACACCCTAATGACCTCATTTTAATTTAATTACCCTTTCTCCAAATACAGTCACTTTCTGAGGTACTAGGGGGTTAGGACTTCAACATATGAATATTGAGGGAAGGGACATAATTCACACCATAACATTAGCAAAGTTAAATGTCTCATAGCTGGTATGATGGATAAATGGGATTCAGACCCAGATGTGATTCAGTCCAAATGTTATTTTCAGAATTCTACACTGCTACTTTTGGAATACTAGAGATGTACCTCAAAATTAGTTAGGGCTTTGTTTTTTCAAAGGACACAGAAACTGAAAACACTCCCCTCTAATCATACTGCATACTTGCTAAGTTGAATATAGGTGGCATTTGAATTTAGGAAGATAAAGAAAAGAACATGTCAAGTAGGAAATAAGGGGAGGAAAAATGTGTCAGAGAAGGAACAGAAGCTTAGGGGGTTCTTATAAGAGGGTGCTAGAAGAATAATACTGGATTTCTTATTAGATAGGCATAGCAGAAAAGTCAGGCATATCTTAAAATATATAGTCTACTGTTATTATATGAATTCAATTAATATGAAATAGTAGTTTTAATGTTAAAACTGAATACTCATAAATATCGTAAAGTTCCAGATAAATATGAGCTTCAGTTACAGATTAGAACTCTAGAATAAGGCTTTATATGTGGTCACTCACTCATCCAACGAAATTATAGAGCTCTTCATGCATAGCAGGCTCTGTGCTATGTTCTGCCTCTAAGGCCTATGAAACAAGTCCATTTCTTGTAGTCATTCACATGTCAGTAACATAACTCACAACATGTGATTTTACCGTCAAATTTGTTTGGCCATGTGAAATTAAATATAAAATGAATAATCATTACTGTGCTGTGTTAAATTATCTTGTTATGTGAAGATATAACTTTAAAGAATGAGAGTTTAAAAATGAAATTGAATGTTTGTATTACAATTTTATTTTAACTGTTTTTTTAAGAATTTGGAAGGTCTTACAGGATTTTTCAATAGTTTTATTCTGAAATGAAGTCAGTAACTTAGTTCAAGTACCATAGAGGTGATACCAGTTTACGTGTATGCTTTTTGTTTTTCTTCCTTCTGGGTAGAATATGCTCTTAAATCTTCTTCTTTTTTCTTTTTTCTTCTTTTTTTTTTTGGTTGTATCTTATAGCTATATTTGGAGCTGTACAATATAATGCACATCCTATCTGAGATAACATCTTTTTTTTTTCTTAATTGCATTTAAGTTATATCCTGCATCTTCTCTTTTTTTAAATAGGTGAAAATAAGTGACTGAAGAAGCCTACCTGAGAGTCATCTAACATGTCGAGGAGAAGATTTGAGTGTCGAAGTATTTCGGGCTTGCTAACTACAACTCCTCAAACTCCAATTAAAATGGAAAGCTTTAATAATTTTTATACACTTACATCCAAAGAGCTAGGAAGGTAAGGAAACTTTTGATGTGTATGTGTTTAAATTCACATTTAGGATTTCTGTGTCTATACTTTCATAAAACTCACTTGATTATTATTTCGCAATGATTAGAAAGAAAAGTCCTCATCTCTGCTGATGTTATACAGAGTTTAGTCTTAACTGACTTGGAAATCAAATCCGTGGAGGGTTAGTGAGCATATGTGATACATCCCACCTCGCTTCAGAGCCCATGGTAGGAAGTCAGGGTTCTTACTTGAGGCTGTGCATGGGAAGAGGCAGCTTAGCACGGTGGACTGCCACATCCAAGTTTGGGCTCCGCCATTTACTATTTAACCTCAATTAAATTACTGTACCTCTTGGTTCTGTAGTTTCCTCATCTGAGAACCAGGGATGAAGATAATTGTTATCTATTTTATATGGTTGTTGTAAGGATTAAAGTAGTTAATATTTGTAAAGTATTTAGTAGAATGCCATAGAAGTTTTTGTTGAATAAAAAAATTTTTAATTCTTAGGATATTGTGCTGGGCTAAAAAAAATAAATATGGAGATTCTCCTTCTCTTTTCTAAACAAAATGAATTGACTCATATTTGATAGTATAATTCTGTGTGACAAACAATGCATGTACTGTAAGTAAAACCTGTATTTATACTGATACTAATCTGTTTTGGTTTAACGAAGGTGTAAATTCCTTATGACCAAGGAGTGAACTGAGATTATGAGACCATTTAGCGCTACCATTTTAATATATGTGAAAGTTACAAAAGATATACCAAATAATTTGTTATATATTCAGCATTTTGAGCTTTAAATTAAAAACACTTAACAAAGGGTGGGAGGATGGTGATCATTTTCTGTCTTCAGTTTGATCTTTACATTAAAATGGTAAAAGTCCGTGTTTGTATTGATAGATGCACAGTAAAATAGCGTGAATGATTTTTTATCTTTGAAAATCTCAATGTGAAAACAAAAATTGACTGAACCATGGCAAGTAATTCTATTCTTGGTGGTCTTTTATGTCAAGGATAAAGGCTAGTCCTGGCTTTTTCACTTGTCAGATATTGGATGCAGTCTTTCTTTTGCAGAATAAGGGTGATAATATCTACCTCATCAGACTAAGAACTAAATGTGAAAGCATATTTCAGTATTCATGTCATATTTATTTAATTTTGTGTGCAAAATATTTGGGTCTTCTAATGGTTTTTTTTTTTTTTTATAAAATATAGTTTCAAAACCCTTTCAGAATGTTTTCAAGAAATAGTTTAGTTCTAAATCTATATTATTTCTCTTTGCATTATACAGGAAAGAGTAAGTGTTCTTTTAGTTGTATCTCACTATTCATTAAATAGTCATAGAATCTTTACATTAGAAGGACTTCGGTGGTCAGTGGCCTTCTAATATAATTTTTTTATACAGTGCAGCAGTCTTTTCTAAAATTTTCCTGACAAATTTTTTACCCAGCCTCAATTTGAATGCTTCAGTGATACAGAACTCACTACCTCAGAATGGTCTGTTCCATTTTGTGGGCACCTCTTGGGCACAGAATACTGTTTTCTATTCTGCTAACCTCTACCCACTATACATAGTTCTCCTTTTGTAGCTGCATATAATGTCCGTGTAAAAACCCTTCAGAGATTTGAATATAGCAAAATGTTGCCAGTTTCCTTAAATGGTCATCTTATGACCTGATTTTCAGACAGCCTTCCTTGATCCAGTTATCCTCTTCTGGACCACTTTGTATTTTTTCCATCATCAGTTTTAAAATGAGAAAGTCTAGAATGGACACAATATTGTCAATATCTCATCATCTAGAATACAACAAAACTTTATTGAGATAGCCTGTGTCGGAGCTAGAAAGACTAATTTTTTTTCTTTGAGGGTTTTGGAGAACTTAAACTTCGAGAACAATATTAATAATTCTAAGTTGTTTTGTAAATGGGGTGCCATCATAAATCACAGTCATAAACTTGGCTCAGTATACAACATGTTAGAGAAAAAATTCATGGTAGAATCTGGTGAAAACAAATTCAGATGGCTAGTATTTCATCTTCTAATACCTTCATGAAAGAGACCTAACTTTTTTCTTTTAATTGATATGGGCTAATGAGTTACATGGTAAATATTGATGTGTCTAATTAGTAAACCTTGATAAATTGGAAATCGTGCCCTTTCATCTGCCATGAACTTGCTTTAAATTCTTTCAGTATTTTACCAATTTTGATATTATCCCATACTTTTGCAAAGTGAAAATTAGGATCATAATCTTGTTTCTTCTGAGGCTCGTACATTTTGAAGCATACAAACATATAATTCTAGCATGTGATGATTACAAAATTACCTTTATACATCAGTTTTTTAATTAATTTTAAGATGTTAGTGTTTCAGAATTTATTTTTCTTCAGAAAATTAGAAGAAAATATGTAAAAGTTAATAGTTCATTTTTGATTGTTCTCAAAAAACTTTGCATTGTTCCTGTTTTTTAACATGTTGGGTAAGTTTTTTCCACCCCTCCCCCAACTGAATCAAGGTTTCATAGGACTTCTTGTGGTTAGAAGGGTGAGGCAGATGCAAAAATAAACGTCAGCTTCCTTTGTGGCTTACCCTCCCCCATCCTTTCACATTTTATTGTCTATTCTAGAATGTAGAAGGGTAACTAACAAGGCCTTTTAGCTGCTGGGAAATCTAGACAGCCTTGCCTTTTTAGGTTATGAATTAAGTACTATTGTTAAGGGTTTTAAATTTTCTTAAATGTTTCTGTTAAATTTGATATAGGAACATTATGTATTAAATATTATTTTTGATACTTCTAAATGACAATTAGCATTTTAGAATGGAAAACGAATACTTGCTTTTTTTCCCTAAGTCATCTGATAATTATGGTAAAAAGGTTTACCTTATTTAACAGTACATAAATGAATATGTATGTAAAATTTTATTTGAGTCTCAAATAAGCTTTAAAAATGTAAATGCTTTAAGTACAGTATACAAAATAGCACAATGTATGGTACTATAGTAGGTTCATAACTCTTGCATTCATTCAACAGATATTCAGTTCCTATTATGTGTTAGTTAGCGAAGTGTAGATTTTATAATTACTGTAGTAATTAGGACAGATAGGGTTTCTGCCCTCATGGAGCTTTTACTTAGTGGTGAACATTGGCAAATGATTACCAGTATCATTTGGCCATCTTTGCTTTGCATTAATGAGTACTATACTTGTAAGCCTCATGAGAATACCTGAAACAATTAGGTAAAAGTGTTATTATTTAATTTTGCTCTTTGTTCCTGAGAAAATTCTGGCTTATAGATATAATTGTAAAATTACAGCAGAACTTACTTGTCACAATTGGTACTATAAAGTTTTTCAGGTGGACAGATTTCTTGGCTAACTAGTTTGTTTCCTAAGATTTACAAGGTGAATTTCTTCATAAAACTCAAAGTTTCCTTTTTGCTTTAGACAAATTTTCACTTCTAAATCTAAGTAAGAGTTGGCAAAAGTGAATTTACCTCTTTAAAAAAAACTATCTTAAAGGGAGGAATTGTTTTGTAATGGTAAGAACAGAAAGCTAGGATTTCACATTCCACAATTTAAGTCGTGGTACTCCATTTCCATATATGACCTTTCATGAGTCATTTACTCTTAGTTTGACTCAGTTTATCCAGTATAAAATCTATAAAACATGGGCAGTTTGAGTATAAAACAAAGGGACTGATTAACTTTTTTTGTGTGCTCATTAAAATGCGTTGATTTGTATTCCTTTTGTATATAGTAAGAAAATATAATTTAAATTAAGCATTCTCAAATCTTAAATGAAAAGTTCTATCAAAAAATCAAGTTTGTGCATACAAATTTTCTGAGTTGATATTTATTTTGATAAATGTAAAAGAATCAAATTATAGCTTGGCCACTTTTTTTAAAAAATAGTTTTTTGCATTAGTAACTATACCTTCTCAGATTGGTTTCCAGTGCTTTTCATTGGCACCAATTTTGAGGAAATTTGGGATATAAAGAGTAGGGATCTTTGTCATCCTGCCGCTTGAGAATAGCAAGTAAAAATACAGTCAAGCTATTTATTGTCCCCGACTCCCACCCCAAATCCCAAGTGTATTAAAAATAGGTTTTTATTTATACCTGATTTGTTAGTATCCAGTGAGTCATTTGAGCCTTAGGATAGAAGGTGTTAATTTTGGATCCCCTGGACCAGGCTTAGGAAGTTTATGGATGGTCTTCGAAATCTGAAAACCTTCTGTAATTATATGTAAAACTTTCTATATAAGGGCATGTGTGCATTTTTCTGGGTAGGTAGTCAATAGCTTTTATTAGTTTCTTAAAATAATCTGACTCAAAGTAGCTTAGGTCTTTGAGAAACTAAATTTTGGGTGACTATAGTCTTAGAATACATCATTTGCCAGTGTTTTAAAATTTTGGCTGAAATGTTGAGTACTGTTATTGGAAAGAGCTAAAACGTGTTTATTCCTAAGATGATAAACATGACCTTAATGGTGTGTTTGTACGTAGCTACTGATAACCATGAATGTTCTTACTTGATCATGAAGTGTCTTTGGATACTCCCCGTAAGATGTGTATACCTTTGGTATCTGTTACAAGCTTCATGGTACTGAGCAATACTAAGAGATACTCTGGTAGAACAATTGACAAATTGTGATAGAAAGCTTCAAAGCTTGTTAAAAGTGATGTTGAAAGGCAAAATGATTACACTAATAAAAGTAAATAAGTCAAATACCCATTTTTGCATTTAATTTTTTTCATTTGAAGGAAAGCTAAAATTTTTCGTAGAGGGTTAATGTGAAACTCTTGGTCTTTGAAAATAGACCAAGATACGTATATTCTCTGGAGTCTGCCAAACAGAATAATATTTATTATGTAGGATTGTTGTGATACTTAAACACAATAATTTATATCAAGAGTATGGCATGGAGTTGGTAGGCAAATGAGATCTCCCCCTACAATGGTAATGTATCATATTAATGATATAATAGTAAAGAATATAATTGTCCTACCTTGTTATTACATTTGCCATTCATATTTTCATGTGATAGTACTATAAATTTTATAAAAATACATGCAGTAGTTGATTAGGTTAAGAGAACAAAGATAAATTCCTGATGACACGAATATTTGAAAGGATTGACAAAGTTGGAGATATAACAGTATCTGTGTTATACTAATATTGTTCTCTATGGAAAAGTTAAAATTGATTGTCCTCACTTTTGCCCCCAGAGGAAAATTTGCTGTGGTTAGACAATGTATATCAAAATCTACTGGTCAAGAATATGCTGCAAAATTTCTGAAAAAGAGAAGAAGAGGGCAGGATTGTCGAGCAGAGATTCTACATGAGATTGCAGTACTTGAATTGGCAAAGTCCTGTCCCCATGTAATTAATCTTCATGAAGTCTATGAAAATACAAGTGAAATCATTTTGATATTGGAACAGTAAGTATACATTTTTAAAAATTGAAGTAAATTTATAGTACCTATTTTAATTGTTGGATAAGGTTGCTTGAAATGTCAAGAACAAGAATGATAAAAGTAAGACAAGAACTTGTAAAGATTAGAGGAACATAGTGTATATTTATATGTTTTCACAAAACTTAATGTGCAGCCTCACACACATACTCAAAAACTAATTAAACAGCATTCAATAAACAAATGACAATACCATGTTTGCAGAATATGGTGAAATGAGTATACTTTCATTGCTAATGGCACAGAAAATTGATGAGGTTTTCTGCAAAACAATCTGGTGGGCAAATAGGATTGAAATAATTTGTATATTCAGTTATTTGAAAAGCACATCCAAGGAAGTGACCCAAGGAGAATAAAAAGGTAAACTTGCATGAATGAAAGGTAAACCACATAGTTTGTTAAAAAAAAACACATGTGTTTAGTATGTGTGATGTGCAAAACACTATGTTAGGAATTATAGCAATAAGAAAAAAAATATATCTCGTTCCACAAGTCAGTGAAAAGTTGAAAACACCTAGATTTCAATAATTTGTCAAGTCGGGATAGAATATGGTTAAACTAACTGGCTTGTTAACCAATATGTTGACATGTTACTCTAAAACAGTGTTTTTATTGATGTGTTACTCTAAAATGTGACGGTCTGACACATTTATTATAATTATGTAAAATGTGTATCTGAACATCTGCAACAATTAGAAGAGACCAGCTAAGTTTATGTTTAGTGTACTTTAGATTCTGATAGTTTATTACAAAATAGTTTTTATAAAAAAAACTAGAGATGTGTTTTAGCAAAAAAAAATTATAAATATAGTAATTCTTTTTAGTAGCTAACCTGCATTATTGCCTTTTTGAATTTAAAAGTGTATTAGTCAAATTTTAGGGTTCAGTTATTTTAAGGGATGAATAGTTTTGCTTATATATATTTATTTAAAATCTAAATATTTTTGTACCAGGAAAGATGATTGCCTAGAGTGAACTTGTAAATGAAAATGCTTATTTTGCAAAACGCTAAACCTACAAATAGTTTGTTTAAGAATGAATACTATGTATATCTCCCAGAACAGCAACATACCAATTACGGTATATTATAGTACCTTCAAAATAAATTAGAATTGCAGAGAAGACCGGGATTCTATCAACAGGATTTCATTTTCATACATTTTTGGATTATTTTTGTCAAATTCTTAAGCTGACCTTTAAAAAGTTATCTACTTGCATGACATCTTCATGTTTGAAGTATGTGAAAAGTAGCTAATATTTTTCAAAAACAGTAATTAATGGAATACTAGGTTTGGAGAGTGAGTATACAATAGGAGCATTGACCACTTTCATGAAATCCTCTCTTGGGGGTGCTCATCCGAATAGCAACAACAAAATACATCAAAAAGTTTTAACACATTTTATGGATGGACCTTGTTCATACTCTGAAAATTAATTCAGATACCCTACCCAGTAAACTGAGTTCTGTAAGGGCTGAACTGTATCTCGTGGCTGAAACGTAGCAAGCAATCAGTAAATGTGAGTGGATAAATATATTTAATTTCTTACCAAAGCAACTAGGACCTATTAAAATTTATTACTATGCGTATTACTTTTGAGGTGGCATTGTCACATCACACAATCTCAACCAAAGGTAAAAATGTTTTGGGCAGGTTTAGCTATGGAAAATAAGGTGGCATAATTTTTTATGTGGTAAAAATAAAACTGGAATCCTTTACTCTAATTACTGTTGCC
Source organism: Eschrichtius robustus (assembly GCF_028021215.1). Lineage (NCBI taxonomy): Eukaryota > Metazoa > Chordata > Mammalia > Artiodactyla > Eschrichtiidae > Eschrichtius > Eschrichtius robustus. The sequence continues at coordinate 39,403,352 of NC_090828.1, forward strand.
AGTTTGATCTTCTCTTCAAACTAACCTGCATACTCATTTTTCTTCCCTGACTTTTTTATTTGAGAAAATTTTAAATCTACAGAGATGTTGAAAGACTAGTACAATTAACACTCTTATACTCTTTAGCTTGATTCATCGAATGTTGGCCTTTTGCCATATTTGCCAAACTATTTGAAAGTTGTAGGTATCATGATATTTCTTCTTCACTTGCCAGAGTATTTATTCTGAAGAGTAATGGCATTCTTCTACATAACCAATACCAGTATCAAAACTAAGAAAGCTAATATTAATCCGGTACTATCATCAAATATATAGTTCATATTTACATTTTTTTGGATTATCCCTGAAATGTCTTATGGACCTATTTTTTTAAAATTCCAGTACAAGAGCCAATCAAGATTCACACATTATATTTGATTGCTAAACTTCTTTAGTCACTTTATTTTTCCTGACATTGTCTTTTTTGGGGGAAATCTGTATCTGTTTTCACATGAAGTATTCTACATCCTGGATTCGTGTGATTGTTTTCTCATGACTAGATTTAGGTTAAATATTTTTGGCAAGGGGACATTGTGGATGATGATGTGTATTTCTTATTGTAACACATGAGGTGGCAGTTACATTCGGATTGTTCCATTATTGGTTCTTCTAATTAGAACATGCCTAAGGTGGAGTCTGCCAGCCCTCCACACTGTAAGGAACATGTTCCCCTTTAAAATTAATAAGTAACCTATGTGGTAATATTTTAAGACTGTGAATATTCTGTTCTTTAACAGCTTTTTATCTAGTGATTTTGGTAACCATTGATGCTATTCGTTTGAATTATTATAAAAGTATACTACAAAGTCTTATTGTCACTCCTATCCCTTCCACTCTCTTCCCACTCAACCTTATAGGTAACCATATTTATTAGTTTCTGGCTCATTCTTTATGTGTTTCTTCTTGCAAATATAGGCAAATTTGTATATATGTATATTTCCCTTTCTTTCTTACAGAAAAAATAGGATATTATGTATGCCTTTTTGTGCCTTGCTTTTTTTTTCAAATAACATTATATCCTGGAAATCATTTCATATTCATAGTTCATAGGCATCTTTCTTAATATTATTATTATTATTGCTATTTTTTAAATGCCTGTATAGTTCTCCACTGTATGGTGTACCACTTGTTCAGTCTTCTTTGGATGGCCATCATTTGTGGAGGTATAGTTTTAGTGTAAATTCCTATAAATGTGATTGCAAGGTCAGGGAGTAAATGCCTATGTGCTTGTATTAGATGTTGTCAAATTTCTCTTTATATGGATGGTACATAATTACTTTAAAAAGGTACTCTTTGCTAATTATATGACTCTAACTTAAACCTTCTTTTGGAACTATTAAACTATGTGTTCTGATAGCTCTGTTTTATTTTTGCTTTTGTGTTTTGTTTTGCCTTCACTTAACCTAAACCAATTGTTTGAACCAAATTAACTTGTTTACTTTTGTGAATTAAACTTAACTTCTTGCAGTCAACTTAACAGTTTTTAACAATTACTAAATCTTTCATTTTTATCTTAATACTTAGTCCACAGGAAAGTATTTCATTACCGTTTATAAAGTCTAAATTATTTTTTAGCCCTTTCTTTAACTATTTGAAAAGTCATATAAATACTATTCTGGAGTTAGTATTAGATCTCTTTATAAATTGGGGGAAATTTTTGAGGATAGTTGAGTCAACCCATCCCCACTCTCCGTGAGGCAACAACTTTTCTATAACAAGTGTTTTAAAAGCATTTTTTGATAATTAAATAAAATATATACAAGGTGGTTTTTTTTAAAACTTCTGGAAAGAAGGTGTTATCTAATTGGGCACATTAAGTTTTTAATGCTGAGTTTTGAGCTAACTAAAATTGATTATAAAGAATATGTATAATCTTTAGAAAACATGGGACAAGAACTTTGTCCTAGATATAGCAAAGTTCGATAGGGGAAATTGGATAGGATAAATATAAGTTTATCAATGGATAGGATAAATATAAGTTTATCAAGTCAATTCTATGAAATTATATGGAAGAGAAATAATAATTTCTTTCTGTCAAGAAATTACCAGCTTATGTTTCCTATTAAATATCTTTAAGTAAATATTATGGACCCAGTAGAAAATTATGAGGACCATAGAAAAACATTTCAACAATAATATATGTTGGGCATTTACTATATGGCAGGCACCATGCTAAGCACTTTATCTATATTTTCATTTGATTTTTAAAATAATCCTCCAAAAAGGGAGATTGGTATTTACTTCACATATTCTAATTTAGAGACAGGAAATACTCTGGCTGGTTTCTTTCCATTCTGAAATTCCATGGGTTTTGTTTCCCCTCATTGGCATTGGAATATAATTTTGAAAGATACTCAATATAAAAAATTTAAAACTACTTCATTTTGATCACTAAAAATAAATACTTAATTTAAAAATCTTTACTATGATTTCCAAAGCTATATGAATAGATTTGTAGTTTATGGATGAGGGACATATTGCTTTGTTTTACTGAAAATCTTGGCTCTCTAGTACCCAGGGAAATTTATTATTTTGGATAGGAAAATATTCTGATTTTAATCTTTTACATGTTAACTTTATTGTGTTATGGGAGTTCTTCTAAAGGATAATTCTCTACTTCCCTACTAATATCTAAACTGTGCGTTAGAAAGCCGTAAAAGGCAAATGTAGATTTAAGTAGTATATAGCACATAGATTTACGTGACAGTGTACACAACACATATACAAATACATAAGCAAAAGAACGTGAATACTCCAAATTTCTAAATTTGTTGGTTGAGTTCCTTCAGGTGGCAAACTCTTCAACAAAGAGAGAAAGAGTAGAAATACCTGAATTTACCTTCCAGGGCAATGATAATGATGTAGGTGGCTTCTCTGATTACAGAGATATCTTTTCTTCTCTGTAGTCACCGCTCTGGATGCCATGTTTTAACAAAGAGTCTATTAGTCTGCTACTCCTCACTGCTTCCATTTATGCTTCCAGTTTCCAGTTTCCACTAACTTCTGCAGTCTGCTTCTTATGTTATCTGTTCTTCCCCTCCTCTTAACTTCTCCTATGGAGAGCTATGGTAAAGAGCTTTCCCTCTTTTGTGGGAAAAACGGCATTCCTACAAAAGACATTGGTCAGCTTGCCAAACTAAAAGGTAGGGACAGTGTGATTGACTGATAATCATAGTGTTTCTTTGATCTTGTTACTGAAATAAACAAACAAGAAACCCTTAGTATACTTTTCCTGGTATAAAAGTAACACCTATTTATTGTGTTAAATTTAGAAGGTATAGAAAATAGAAATCATTTGTAAACTGTGGTTACTTTTATGGCATATTCCTATATTTTAAAATTATTCTTCTTTTTCTGTCTATGTATGTATACCTTTAGAAACAAAATTGTGATCTACTAGGTATACTCTATTATAACCCATTTTTTCACTTAAGAATATGTTATGTACATTTTTATATGTATAAGTATTTCTAAAAATGAATTTTAATTTAGCAAAGACTTTTAAAATTGCCTTCATAATCAGAGTTTAACAAGAAGCCCCCAAATTCAGAAAGGCTGGATGTTGGCTAGATTTGGAATTAATATTTGTTGGCTCATTATAATAATAGCTAATATTTATTGCATATTTACTATGTGTCAGACACTGTATTAAATACTTACAGATGATCTGCGTTGATGCTTATAACATTTGTTGTACTCAGTACTTTACATGGTTTATCTAATATAATTCTTACAGCAAGCCATTGAAGTAGGAGCTATCATTTTTTGTTATGTATCATTATGTTACAATAGAAGAAACAGAAACACATTTTGTCCCAGTTCAGGTAGCTCGTTAGTGACAGAGTCAAGAGTGGAAGCCAGACAGTCTTGATTTCAGTAGGCACTTCTATAAGCAACCTGCTGTCCTCTTAGGTCTAGGCACTGGGAAGTGCTTTACATATGTTTTCTTAGATTCTATTTTGAATTTTAGAATTAATGGAGGGTTCTGTCTATTGAATTAACTTCAGTGAGTGTAATGTAAATGTTGGTATGTACATATAAAGTGTTGAAGAATGAATTTATGCTGCCATATACTGCCAGATACTGAAGAATTCAGATCTTTCTGGTATTTTCCATATTTTTTTGGTATGTTCCATATCTTAATAGTGGATATGTCATTATTTTATACAGTTTTCTTATACTTTCCAATTATTTGGTCTGACTTCTTACCAGATGTATCTTACAAAGGGCCTAGCAAAGAACTCATCCTAAGAGAATGAGTGCCTTCTACATGTCAGACACTGTTCTTGATGCTGTGGATACAGCAGTGAACCAAAGAGAGGAAAATAGTGTTTTGTGAAATAAATGAGTTTCTATTTTATTACATAGAATAGGCTTTACTTGAGATATTCCCGAACATACCTTATAAATTTGATTAATAGCCATCTAGATTTTTTTGCATGATGTTCTGACTGACAAATTTTATCTCATTTATTTAGATTTAGTCCTCAAAAAAAAATCTGTTGAGTTCAGTAATATCTCTATTTTACAGATGCGGAAGCTCAAATAAGTGATTGACCCTAAATTATATTGCTGATAAATAGCAGGTTTAGGATTTAAATTTAAATCATTTTATTCCAAACCTAGGAATTTTTCATAATGCTTTTTTTGTCAACATTCTTAGATTTTCAGTTCTTAAAAAAAACAATTAAGATTTGGGTTCTGGCCCCAAGTATTCTTTGTGAAGCTGCAGTACAGGATATTGGTAAAGAATGCAGATTCTCATCCATATTATTCAGATTCTGTCCCCCCAACCCCCATTTACTATATGACCTTGTACAAGTAGCTTAACCTCTTTGTACTTATTTCTTTATCTGTAAAATGGGAATGATAACCACCTACCTCACTTGATTGTCGTGAGGATCAGAATATCTATATCTATACATAGCTGCTAACTAAATTTATATATAATGAATAAATGAGTAAAATAGAGCAGAGCTGAGCTCATAAATAAGTACTAGCACCCAGAATTCAAAATATTCTTGTCATTTATTTTATTCCTTAAAGATTCCCCCCCACCCAGGACCACCCCACCCATTAAATGTGTGTATATAGAGAGAATAAAGTTTCAATGGCCGTGTCTTTTACTTAAAGGTATACCGTATTTAAAAGTTGTCATTTTTAGGTCAATGATTTTTCAAGTTTCTATTATTTGAATTTTATTCAGTGCTGCAGGTGGAGAAATTTTCAATCTGTGTTTACCTGAGTTGGCTGAAATGGTCTCTGAAAATGACATTATCAGACTCATTAAACAAATACTTGAAGGAGTTTATTATCTACATCAGAATAACATTGTACACCTTGATTTAAAGGTAATGTAATGTGATTTTAAGTAACACTATGTCTCTGTTCCTTCTCTGCTCTTGCTTTGCACAATTAATTGCAAGCTGGTATTGAGAGGAAACAACAGTCAGATCATGCTTGTCTAGACTGCACATATGCTACATGGACTAATTCTGTATTGGCAGAGAGAAGACTGCATGTGTGAGCAGCTCAGATTAATCACTGGGCTCTTAAAAACCATCATTACTATATGTTCTAATCCTACCATCATGTCACTCCATCCCACTCTTACTGCCACATCCTGGACCTTTCTATCTTATAAAACTGTCTATCTCTAAAATACTTAATTTTGATCTCCATCTTGAAGGTAACCTACTAGTCCTCATTCCTTTGCTCCCATTATACTCATTCATCTTTCCCTTGAGGCTTTCAGTCTTTTGGCTTCTCCTTTCCCCCCACCCCCAGACCATTCAGGCCCCTTCCCAATCCCTGAGATCCCACTTCAGCCTCTCATGTTACTATCCTTTCTCCTTATCCTTCCTCTGCAGCCATACAAGGACCTTAAAATCTGGATCAAACTGTCTCTTATTGTTTGAACATTGGACTCTTCTCTTCCTGGACAATCTCCCTTTCATATACCCCACCACTCCTCTTTCTATCTCAGGTAGAAACCTGGGAATGGTCAGACCCAGAACCATCACAGTGTATTGAACCATTATGTTCCTGGAAATATATGCATTTTTATTCCTTCATGCCTTCTGTCATGCTATTCCCCAGAACACTTTTCTAACTGGCATTCTTCTATTTATCCTTTAAGGTTCATCTTAAGCATCATCTCTACTGCAAAGCCTTCTTGGACTTTCTAATGGGCAGAATTAAGTAGTCTTTACTGCTGAGTATTCTATATCTCATAATCAATCTATCTATGTACCCACCTTTTTTATTCAAACCAAGAAGCCTCTTGAAGTATATTTTTTACTTTATCATTGAATATATAGCTTTTCCTAAATAGTAGTTCAGTAAATGTTCGATGGATGACTCAATAAAATGTTTAATAGCTAAACTATAAGTTCCACTTAATTTACCTGTGATCTGAGATTAGTATTCTTTTATTGTTTTGTATTACTTATCATTGTTTTGTTGTGCTTTATTAGCCACAGAATATATTACTGAGCAGCATATACCCTCTTGGGGACATAAAAATTGTAGATTTTGGAATGTCTCGAAAAATAGGGAATGCATGTGAACTTCGGGAAATCATGGGAACACCAGAATACTTGGGTAAGAATTTCCTTTTACTTTCTATACCATTTTGAAATTTATTAACTAAATGATATCTGTATAGAACTATATTTTAGGGCATATAATTCCAGGATATATTTGGTTCAAATATTTTAGTGCATTGAAATTTGCTTATGGCACATTTAAATGAACTGTAGTGAATTGAGACATTCACAACAGTTTACAGGACATTGGACATATAAGTTAAAAGTTTAATGTTTGTGTGTAAAAGCTTTGTACATAGAGAAAAATAGGTAAAAGGGAAGTTAGGGAGCAGGAAAAAATGGAAAAAGAGGAAAACAGAATCAAATGTTACTGCGTTTGAAGCCTGTTTGATAGGGGTGTCAAAAAGAACCTATAATTAGATAATCTAGGAATGTTGTACTAAATCAACAAATAAGATCATGCAGATGAAAGATTTTTTAACTCGTATGAAGCGGTACATAAAGTATTTTAATTTATAGTAACAAGTTTTTTACACTTTTTTGTTGTTGCTAATATTGATAGTCCCATGCAGGCATTGAAAAGATACAAGTAAACAGAACAAGTGCTACTCAGCTAGGCAGCTGACTTTCCCAAAATGAAAAGCAAAGCAAATTACTAACTTTTGAATGCTAATAGACGCTACAGTTTCCTAGAATAATGATTGTAATTGTAGATAAAACAGCTCACAGAAGTACGTGAAAAGGTGGTAGGTGGTGCAATGGAGGCTGACAACATATGTGACTCAAAGGCTTTAACAAATTTGTTAGGCTTTAAGAAACAATCTCTCTTTGGAAAAATTATGAAACCATACTGTGAAACAAAAAAGTTATTATTCAATCATAGACCCTAGTTTGGACTCTACTAATTTGAAATTTATGGTAATGTTTAGAAAGTATAGAGAATTTATGTTGCACCTTTTAGAAAATTTTTTTGGCGGGGGAGGAGACAGTGGAAAATTAATTGCTTAGGAAACTAGGTTTTCTGTAGTTTAAGGGGATATTTAATCTACTTGAAAATCTAAAGCACTTCCATGAAGCTTAATTTGCTCATAGTGTCATTGTAAATGCATATGATTCTATTTACCCTGAGAAGCAAAACTTAAATCAGTCTAATAAAATAACTCAAACTAATTCCTAACAGAGTGATAAAACTAAAACTGTAAAAAGATTCTAGCTTCTAACATTTTACTTCTTCGTAATTGTTTTTTCTGAGATTAATCTCAATGGTTAAAAAAAAATACTACATAGCTACTGGTTACTTCAAGAATATAACTGGTGCTTTTGAACCATCTGGTTCTATAATTTTCTCAACATTAGATATGTTTAAATGTCTAATCACAGGATAATTAATACTATGCTAAATTTCTACTGATCATATTGGTAGTTCTTTACAATTAAATCCAGTTTAATATAAAGTAATTTTCACATTTTTAAATTTGTCAGTATTGAATTTGAATTTTATTTTTTATTTTTTTTCTTTCAGCTCCAGAAATCCTGAACTATGATCCTATTACCACAGCAACAGACATGTGGTAAGATTTTGTTAATAACTTGAATGCCTTTATTAAAAGCTGGTTAGTATATATTCCAGGGTTCTTTGGTTCCAGAAGTAAATAATAAAGCTTTCTTTAAAAGATGTTATTCAAGTATCATTATTATGCCACAGGAAAACATTTACCTGTTCATTCTTTTTAATAACACTCTGGCTGTGAGCCAAAGGTACAGGAATAAATAGGAAAATCCCTTTCCTGGAGGAAGACTCCTTCTGGTAAAAGAACAAAATAGTCACAGTACTGTGTTACGTGTTCTATAAAAAAGATAAAATGCTATTTAATAAGCATGGAGGAATTAGCAGACAAGCACCAGATGGGAGACATCTGGTCTAGGTCTAGGAGAACTAGGGAAGGTATTTTGCTCAGCAGAAAAATGAGGTCAGAGCCATGCAAAAGTTTAGTTTTATGAGAGCATATTTCTCAGGTATTGTGAGTGTGTGTGGCTGACACAGAGAGAATGTCATAGAGTAGAACTGGCATTGATACTGGAACTTTAGTTGGGACCACAATGGAAGACTGACTCCGTAAGGCCAAGTAGAAGAGTTTAGACTTATTCCCTGTGTTCCATGTTTGGGGCTGTAATGGATTTGCCAAGAAAAAAGGGTCCTGTGGCTAAATAATCGGGTGAAATAGGTGCCATATGTATTGCCTTTTTCTGGTTCCTGAACACAGGAATTGTCATTAACATATTTACGGTTCTAAGCGTTTTGCAATTAAAAAAAAATCTGCCTGCCCAATATTGTGCTTTACCAAACCTGCAGACTCTGTTTGCATGGTCTCCTGTTTATGTCTCACAGACCATTACTGTGTCATTGGACACCATTTGGGAAATGCTGCTCAGGGCAGCTTTGTGTACTTGATAACAGGTATATCTGTGCGAAGGGCAGACTGTAGATATAATGATATATATTTAATACATCATATTTATAATTATATAACACACATGTGCATTCCCTCATACTGTTTTTCTGTGAGGCAAACTTTGAGATAACACAATTATTTCAGTTTTAGTAGTATACTATAGGAACTTTGAAAAGCAATTTAAAATCTGTAGTTTAACTGTACAAGTTTTGAGGACAGGAATATGTTGAGAATCAATTTGACTTTATATAGATGTTTTAAGATTAGCACACATTTTAAGTTCCCATCTTCTCCCTTATTTGTTTTTTCAGGAACGTTGGTATAATAACATATATGTTGTTAACTCATACATCCCCATTTGTGGGAGAAGATAATCAAGAAACATACCTCAATATTTCACAAGTTAATGTAGATTATTCAGAAGAAACTTTTTCATCAGTTTCACAGCTGGCCACAGACTTCATCCAGAGCCTTTTAGTAAAAAATCCAGAGTAAGTAATAACATTAATTTGTTTAAATACTATTATAAAATGAAATATATATGACTATTAAGAAAGATATACTCTAAAACAGTATAAAATTATTAGATGTATGCTCTCAAGTTTCAGGTAAAATGGGGAGAGAGGTGGTATGAGAGATCATTAAATAACAATCCATAAGTTCAAACATAGACAATACAAAATATGTAACAGGAAGTCTTGAACTGAAGAGAAGATTTGGGTTGTTTCTCTCTCAACCTGCTACTAATCCCAGAAATTCCCTAAAATAATTAGAAGTATAAGGTTTACAATACACATGGCTGCTTAAGATAAGACTTTGTTATGAATGATTTATAGTTAAATAACTACAGTTGTATAACAAGTCCAAATCATTGATTGTCAAATTTTTAAGGAGCAGATGCTCTTTGACCACCTACTAAAGAAGGGACATGAAACTATGTCTTAAGACTCTTACCTCATTCGTTGGCAACTTCAAAGCAGGAAAAGAAAAAGCTGACCTCCCTTTTCTTTACCTGGATCAGCCCTATTTACCTTATTTATTTATTTATTTGAATTTTATTGTATTTATTTTTTTATACAGCAGGTTCTTATTAGTTATCCATTTTATGCATATTAGTGTATATATGTCAATCCCAGTCTCCTATTTACTTTAGAACGGCCTGGCTGTACATAACGCAGGAGCTGAGATATCGTGCCTTGGGCTGGGATCCTGCTTGTGTTGCTTGTCAGGTCTTTTATCTCTGACAATTACTTAATCTCCTGGAGGACTCAGTTTCCTTATCTGTTTAAGAAAAAAACCCTCAGAGGTTTGTTCATTATTTTATTGGCTTAACGCAAGTCTGAACAAACTCTCACTGGCTCTATTTTGAACATGAATGGTTATTTATTAGAAATAGTAATAATACTATTTGTTTCTGGTTATAAACAGTTTTTATTTTCCTAAATATTTTTTCATCTAGATTCTACAATTTCTATAATGAGCCCCTTAATTTTTATTATCAGAAAAAAATGAACAATAAAATCAAAGACTAAGGAAACCTACGTTCTGATAGTAATTGTGGGTGTGTTAAGGTTGGAGTTGAGTATAAACAGGTGTTTTCCTTCCTTTTGAAATATTGTGATATTTGACCATATTGCTTCCACAAGCAAAAACAAAATTTAAAAACTAAAAATGTTGGATAAACATCATTGAAGAATAGCCTTGGTTTTCAAGATTTAACAGTTAACTGCTTTTTAAGGACACAAAATAATAATAGAGATTATAAATTACATATATTTTCCTTCAAAGGGTTTGTAAACCCAGGAGTCTTTATAATTTTACTGATTTTTATTTGTGAGCCTAAAATATGTTCCCAGTTTTTTGACTAGATAGTATCATCCGTAAGCTCCATGATAAATTGAATTTTCAGCACATGTCAGAATTAAACTCTAGGTACTCCACTTTTCCTATTATTATTCCCTTCTGTACTATGAGTATGTGTTATTTTCATAATAAATAAAAAATAAGTCTATAATATATTGAACTGCAGACATTTCCAACCTGATTTTTGGTTCTCAATTTTCCCTTGGTGCTTTCATTCAAAGGAAAAGACCAACAGCCGAAATCTGCCTTTCTCATTCTTGGCTACAGCAGTGGGACTTTGGAAACTTGTTTCACCCTGAAGAAACTTCCAGTTCGTCTCAAAGTCAGGATCATACAATAAGGTCCTCTGAAGACAAGACTTCTAAACCCTCTTGTAATGGAACCTGCAGTGACCGAGAAGACAAAGAGAATATCCCGGAGGATAGCAGCACGGTGTCCAAAAGGTTCCGCTTTGATGACTCATTGCCCAATCCCCATGAACTTGTTTCAGATTTGCTCTGTTAGCACTTTTCTCTTTGACTCATTTGAACTGAATGTCGAATTTGAAATCCACTTCAGTGTGAGATTGTGGTTTATAGCTTCATATATGGCATGTTTATAGCTTCATATATGGCATGTTTATATTGTAAATGCACTTTAGCATAGAAGAATTTAGGGAAGTGTTTTAATGCTAAATTACTAGTTTCTAGCATAATTTCATTTCCTGTACTGAGATATCAACTCTCAAAGAAAATATTTAAATATGTGATAAAAAATAAAATTGTACATGTGAGTTTACATGTTAATGAAAGAATTCAACTTCACATGGATTTTTTAAAATGTTTTTCATATCAGGAATAGTAACTTGGGTTATATTATGGTTGATGTAAACTGAACAAAATGAAGACATTTGAATTTAATAGATTCTCCAAGGTAAGTTCTATCCCATGCCTCTATTGACAAAATTTTGTTTAGGATAACAGTGTCAAGTTTAAATAAGAATATACACTATTTTATAGATGCTCAAGAGATATTTTACACTTGAAAATGTTTTTAATCATGGATATTTTGAAACTGCGTAAGATTTCCATTACATATGGTCTGCGATATGAGACAGGTCCTTTAACCAGAGCAGAGAGGGGGTTAGAAACTGGATTAGGGATATTCTATACAAGTTGAAGCAGAGAAAAGAGCAGCATGGCATCATTTTTAACTCAAATGTCTTTTGCCCATTCTCAACATATGTCAGATTTAACAAGGTGTAAAAGATGGAGAATACAGGGTACAGAGGTGTAGAGGATTTTCATCCTCCAGAATCTCTAGGGTAGAAGATGCTTAGGTAAAACTGAGTATGCTCTGTTTTCAGTCAACCAAACATATTTATTAATTGAATGTATAAGAAAGTGCTGACAGACTTATGCAACTTACAGAATTTTAGGTATCTTCTAAGTGTTAGAATAGAAGCCAATCATTCAGAGTTCTAAAAGTATGCATAAAAAATATCATGGCACCAGTAGGACTATTAACACAGTGCCAGAGTCAGCAGTAGCAAGGTGGATATGCTCATAAAGCAGGATGACATCAAGCTCTTCTAAAGTTCTTGTGTAAAATTCCTAGTGAGTGAGGAGGCTTAGCAGGAGATCTGCAGAGCGGCATTTAATGGTCTTTTGCTGGGGACAGTGCAAGTAATAGTCCAGGGACAGCAGAATATTTGATGGGTGGCAGGTGACTATGTTTGGTCCTAATTGGCGGGGGGCGGGGAAGATTGACTCCTTTTCGGGTAATCTTTGATGACTTTCCACCTGGAGACTATTAAAAACTCTGTTACGTTACCATGTTAAGATAACTGTAACTTCATGACCATGTTACTGTATCAAAAGAAATTAGGTTTTGTCAAAAGAAATCCTTGAGTTTTTTCCGTTTGAGTTATATATTACTCTAAAACCTTTGACTTCTTGAAACTTGGTAAGACTCCAAATTACTTAAAACTGTTTTTAATAACCGTCAGATCACTTTATTTGGGTAAATGAATTCCTTTTACATCCTCAGCATTTCTTAAAGGAAAAGTTATTTCTGCTCGTGTGTGTGTGTGCACATGTGTTTATGTATTTGTATAGGTGTATGTATATATGTATAGATAGATGAAATATAGTCCATAGACAACTTTCTCTTAGAGATTCTTCCCTCTGGTATATTGTACTCAACTCAGGTGCCAAAGGAGCTCATCTTAAGACATGTAAATATACATTTAACTTCTTTAAGGAGTAGTTTATCGGTTCAATAAACTAGTCATTGCGGAAGCTAAATTGGGCTTTCGTGTATCTAAAACTGATGAGTTTTTTCTAAATTGTTGTTGCCCATTTATTTGCCTTCAGTATTAAGCTAATGCAGGTAAAGCTTAGTAAGTAAGTCATTGGAGAAAGAGGAAATTGTTATTTTGACAAAAGACCATATTATATTTTTAACTTTCCAGAGGAATTATGCCATACTAAAAAGCAAAAATCAAATGTTCGAATTATAAACTGTTTCTTAAAAAAATATTTTATACGAGTTTTCTTTTATTCTGAGAAATCTTTAAATAGTTTAGCTCCTTCCCCTTAGTTAATAGAATACACAGGGTTGTAAATTTCCGAACCTTTTTTCCTACCAATTTTTATTGTAAAAAAGCAACTAGTAGGTTATGCAAACAGTATAAAAATTCTGTTTTTTCATAAAGGTGAATTTAAATATTTTCTCTGATTGAAATATGAAAATAAACCAATTTTTAGAGAGAACTTATTAACAAGTAACTCAATTCTTATTTTTTTCCTCCCAAGATTGAAAACAAGAGGTGAATAGATGTCAGTAACACATCGGAAGATTAATGTTAAATTGTGGTGAGTTTATAAAGTTTAATTTGCTTTTCGGATAGGAGCCCTGGATAGATGGGATTAAAAAGATGAGGTATAGGTGACAATCATAAGTGTCATTTTAACTTTTTTCCCGCACAGTAAAGTTAACCTAACTCTAAGCAGTAAAATTATAATGACACTTTAAAGAAGTAAGCAGTACCTGTTCTCCAGTCTGTAATGAGATGAGGCACCTGTGCCAGAATATAAATCAACACATTGCTTCCTTTATCAAGAAAGTCTTGTTATAAAAAAAAAGTCGGCCAATTAGTAACATAATAGATTTTCATTCTGGCACAAGTTCTTTCTTTCATTTTGGATGAGTCATGAATTGTTCATAGACCATATTTTGAATAGCCTTGCTTTAAGCAACATTTGTAACTGTTGGCATTTTATAACTGTTTACATTTCCTCTGTTTATTTTTGAATTTTCAGTTTGATATCTGACTTGGAAACTTGTCCTTATTCATTGTTGTGTAAACAAGTGTACTTTCATTTCATACTGTATCAAAGTTAAGTTATCTGACTTCCAATTTGGGGAATTATTATCAGTTTATAATTTTATAAAAGTTTAAAGAACTTTAAACTCAAGTATAAATTTCACACAAATTACAACTGCTGTCCATCTTAACTTTTATTCAATAATCATGTTGCTTAAGGCATATTGACCTACATTGTTATGAATACTCTAGTAAAAAAAAAATTACATCTACTTAATGATCCTTTTGGTTAAGGATTAAAAAGCATTTTTTTACATTTGTGGTTGTCTTTTGTTTTAAAGTATTTCTAAATTTGTTACCTCCTTGCCTGGAGGCTCTCTAGCCTTTGACACACGTCATCTTCGAACTCCCTTTCCAATACAGGTATGTTTATTAGATCCTTTCTGCTGGAAAAAACACAAATTTGGAAACAGGAAGCTCTGCTCACTTCTTGTAAGTAATAATAGATACTTTTAGAAAATGTCAATGCATCGCAGTGCACTGTGTGTTGCATAAAGATGAATAAAATCACCATGTAAGAAGCATGAAGTGTGATGAGAGAGAAATGGTGTGCAGACTTAACAGTTGAATTTGTAGGAAGGAGACATTGATAAAAAGTTGGAACTTTTTCTCAATTGTGAGCACTTTTCTTTCAGGTTCCATATCTTATTTTTCTGGCACATAGGCACTCCCCATTTTTTTTTTTCTTCTCTGGTTTTTTTGAATTTTATTTATTTTTTTATACAGCAGGTCTTTATTAGTCATCAGTTTTATACACATCAGTGTATCCCAATTGCCCAATTCATCACACCACCACCACCCCACCCCCCACATTCCACCCTTGGTGTCCATACGTTTGTTCTCTACATCTGTGTCTCAATTTCTGCCCTGCAAACCGGTTCATCTGTACAATTTTTCTAGGTTCCACATATATGCGTTAATATACGATATTTGTTTTTCTCTTTCTGACTTACTTCACTCTGTAGAACAGTCTCTAGATCCATCCACGTCTCTACCAATGACCCAATTTCGTTCCTTTTTATGGCTGAGTAATATTCCATTGTATATATATATATCACATCTTCTTTAACCATTCGTCTGTCGATGGGCATTTAGGTTGCTTCCATGACCTGGCTATTGTAAATAGTGCTGCAAAGAACATTGGGGTGCATGTGTCTTTTTGAATTATGGTTTTCTCTGGGTATATGCCCAGTAGTGGGATTGCTGGTAATTCTATTTTTAGCTTTTTAAGGAACGTCCATACTGTTCTCCATAGTGGCTGTATCAATTTACATTCCCACCAACAGTGCAAGAGGGTTCCCTTCTCTCCACACCCTCTCCAGCATTTGTTGTTTGTACATTTTCTGATGATGCCCATTCTAACTCGTGTGAGGTGATACCTCATTGTAGTTTTGATTTGCATTTCTCTAATAATTAGTGATGTTGAGCAGCTTTTCTTGTGCTTCTTGGCCATCTGTATGTCTTCTTTGGAGAAATGTCTATTTAGGTCTTCTGCCCATTTTTGGATTGGGTTGTTTGTTTCTTTAATATTGAGCTGCATGAGCTGTTTGTATATTTTGGAGATTAATCCTTTGTCCGCTGATTCGTTTGCAAATATTTTCTCCCATTCTGAGGGTTGTCTTTTCGTCTTGTTTATGGTTTCCTTTGCTGTGCAAAAGCTTTGAAGTTTCATTAGGTCCCATTTGTTTATTTTTGGTTTTTTTTCCATTACTCTAGGAGGTGGATCAAAAAAGATCTTGCTGTGATTTATGTCAAAGAGTGTTCTTCCTATGTTTTCCTCGAAGAGTTTTATAGTGTCCGGTCTTACGTTTAGGTCTCTAATCCATTTTGAGTTTATTTTTGTGTATGGTGTTAGGGAGTGTTCTAATTTCATTCTTTTACATGTAGCTGTCAAGTTTTCCCAGCACCACTTATTGAAGAGACTGTCTTTTCTCCATTGTATATCTTTGCCTCCTTTGTCATAGATTAATTGAACATAGGTGTGTGGGTTTATCTCTGGGCTTTCTATCTTGTTCCATTGATCTATATTTCTGTTTTTGTGCCAGTACCATATTGTCTTGATGACTGTAGCTTTGTAGTATAGTCTGAAGTCAGGGAGTCTGATTCCTCCAGCTCCGTTTTTTTCCCTCAAGACTGCTTTGGCTATTCAGGGTCTTTTGTGTCTCCATACAAATTTTAAGATTTTTTTGTTCTAGTTCCGTAAAAAATGCCATTGGTAATTTGATAGGGATTGCATTGAATCTGTAGATTGCTTTGGGTAATATAGTCATTTTCACAATATTGATTCTTCCAATCCAAGTACATGGTATATCTCTCCATCTGTTGGTATCATCTTTAATTTCTTTCATTAGTGTCTTATAGTTTCCTGCATACAGGTCTTTTGTCTCCCTAGGTAGGTTTATTCCTAGGTATTTTATTCTTTTTCTTGCAATGTTAAATGGGAGTGTTTCCATAATTTCTCTTTCAGATTTTTCATCATTAGTATATAGGAATGCAAGAGATTTCTGTGCATTAATTTTGTATCCTGCAGCTTTACCAAACTCTCTGATTAGCTCTAGTAGTTTTCTGGTGGCACTTTTAGGATTCTCTATGTATAGTATCATGTCATCTGCAAACAGTGACAGCTTTACTTCTTCTTTTCCAATTTGTATTCCTTTTATTTCTTTTTCTTCTCTGATTGCCGTGGCTAGGACTTCCAAAACTATGTTGAATAATAGTGGTGAGAGTGGACATCCTTGTCTCGTTCCTGATCTTAGAGGAAGTGCTTTCAGTTTTTCACCATTGAGAATGATGTTTGCTGTGGGTTTGTCATATATGGCCTTTATTATGTTGAGGTGGGTTCCCTCTATGCCCACTTTCTGGAGAGTTTTTATCATAAATGGGTGTTGAATTTTGTCAAAAGCTTTTTCTGCATCTATTGAGATGATCATATGGTTTTTATTCTTCAATTTGTGAATATGGTTTATCATATGGATTGATTTACGTATATTGAAGAATCCTTGCATCCCTGGGATAAATCCCACTTGATCATGGTGTATGATCCTTTTAATGTGTTGTTGGATTCTGTTTGCTAGTATTTTGTTGAGGATTTTTGCATCTATATTCATGAGTGATATTGGTCTGTAATTTTCTTTTTTTGTAGTATCTTTCTCTGGTTTTGGTATCAGGGTGATGGTGTCCTCATAGAATGAGTTTGGGAGTGTTCCTTCCTCTGCAATTTTTTGGAAGAGTTTGAGAAAAGTGGGTGTTAGCTCTTCTCTAAATGTTTGATAGAATTCACCTGTGAAGCCATCTGGTCCTGGACTTTTGTTTGTTGGAAGATTTTTAATCACAGTTTCAATTTCATTACTTGTGATTGGTCTGTTCATATTTTCTATTTCTTCCTGGTTCAGTCTTGGAAGGTTATATACCTTTCTAAGAATTTGTCTATTTCTTCGAGGTTGTCCATTTTATTGGCATAGAGTTGCTTGTAGTAGTCTCTTAGGATGCTTTGTATTTCTGCAGTGTCTGTTGTAACTTCTCCTTTTTCATTTCTAATTTTATTGATTTGAGTCCTCTCCCTCTGTTTCTTGATGAGTCTGGCTAATGGTTTATCAATTTTGTTTATCTTCTCAAAGAACCAGCTTTTAGTTTTATTGATCTTTGCTATTGTTTTCTTTGTCTCTATTTCATTTATTTCTGCTCTGATCTTTATGAT
Source organism: Eschrichtius robustus (assembly GCF_028021215.1). Taxonomy (NCBI): domain Eukaryota; kingdom Metazoa; phylum Chordata; class Mammalia; order Artiodactyla; family Eschrichtiidae; genus Eschrichtius; species Eschrichtius robustus. The sequence goes on from NC_090828.1 coordinate 39,421,319, forward strand.
TTCTTTCCTTCTGCTAACTTTGGGTTTTGTTTGTTCTTCTTTCTCTAGTTCCTTTAGGTGTAAGGTTAGATTGTTTATTTGAGATTTTTCTTGTTTCTTGAGGTAAGCTTGTTGTATAGCTGTAAACTTCCCTCTTAGAACTGCTTTTGCTGCATCCCATAGGTTTTGGATCGTCGTGTTTTCATTGTCATTTGTCTCTAGGTATTTTTTGATTTCCTCTTTGATTTTTTCAGTGATGTCTTGGTTATTTAGTAACGTATTGTTTAGTCTCCATTTGTTTGTGTTTTTTATGTTTTTTTCCCTGTAATTCATTTCTAATCTCATAGCGTTGTGGTCAGAAAAGATGCTTGATGTGATTTCAATTTTCTTTAATTTAATGAGGCTTGATATGTGACCCAAGATGTGATGTATCCTGGAGAATGTTCCGTGCGCACTTGAGAAGAAAGTGTGATCTTCTGTTTTTGGATGGAATGTCCTATAAATATCAATTAAATCTATCTGGTCTATTGTGTCATTTAAAGCTTCTGTTTCCTTATTTATTTTCATTTTGGATGATCTGTCCATTGGTGTAGGTGAGGTGTTAAAGTCCCCCACTATTATTGTGTTACTGTCGATTTCCTCTTTTATAGCTGTTAGCAGTTGCCTTATGTTTTGAGGTGCTCCTATGTTGGGTGCATATATATTTATAATTTTTAAAGTCTATTTTATGTAATATGAGTATTGCTACTCCAGCTTTCTTTTGATTTCCATTTGCATGCAATATCTTTTTCCATCCCCTCACTTTCAGTCTGTATGTGTCCTTAGGTCTGAAGTGGGTCTCTTGTAGACAGCATATAGATGGGTCTTATTTTTTTATCCATACAGCAAGCCTGTGTCTTTTGTTTGGAACATTTAATCCATTCACGTTTAAGGTAATTATCGGTATGTGTGTTCCTAAGACCATTTTCTTAATTGTTCTGGGTTTCTTTTTGTAGGTTCTTTTCTTCTCTTGTGTTTCCCACTTAGAGAAGTTCCTTTAGCATTTGCTGTAGAGCTGGTTTGGTGGTGCTGAATTCTCTTAGCTTTTGCTTGTCTGTAAAGCTTTTGATTTCTCCATCAAATCTAAATGAGATCCTTGCCAGGTAGAGTAATCTTGGTTGTAGGTTCTTCCCTTTCAGCACTTTAAGTATATCATGCCACTCCCTTCTGGCTTGTAGAGTTTCTGCTGAGAAATCAGCTGTTAACCTTATGGGAGTTCCCTTGTATGTTATTTGTCATTTTTCCCTTGCTGCTTTCAATAATTTTTCTTTGTGTTTAATTTTTGCAAGTTTGATTACTATGTGTCTCAGCGTGTTTCTCTTTGGGTTTATCCTGTATGGGACTCTCTGTGCTTCCTGGACTTGGGTGGCTATTTCCTTTCCCATGTTAGGGAAGTTTTCGACTATAATCTCTTCGAACATTTTCTCTGGTCCTTTCTCTCTCTCTTCTCCTTCTGGGACCCCTATAATGTGAATCTTGTTGCATTTAATGTTGTCCCAGAGGTCTCTTAGGCTGTCTTCATTTCTTTTCATTCTTTTTTCTTTATTCTGTTCCACAGCAGTGAATTCCACCATTCTGTCTTCCAGGTCACTTATCCGTTCTTCTGCCTCAGTTATTCTGCTATTGATTCCTTCTAGTGTAGTTCTCATTTCAGTTATTGTATTGCTCATCTCTGTTTGTTTGTTCTTTAATTCTTCTAGGTCTTTGTTAAACATTTCTTGCATTTTCTTGATCTTTGCCTCCATTGTTTTTCCGAGGTCCTGGATCATCTTCACTATCATTATTCTGAATTCTTTTTCTGGAAGGTTGCCTATCTCCACTTCATTTAGTTGTTTTTCTGGGGTTTTATCTTGTTCCTTTTTCTGGTACATAGCCCTCTGCTTTTTCATCTGGTCTATCTTTCTTTCACTCCCCAATTTTTCTCTTTAGCCTGTTTTCCTCCTAGACACTGAAGTTACATGTATTATCTTTATTTGGATGTAAGTATCCTCAAATGTAAAACAGCTCTAAGTAAAATGATGATCATATTCTCCCTTTCTTTATTACCTCCTCACCCAAATTTCCTGGATTCATGTTATCTCCCTTAGTTAACACAGCACTATTTACCCATACTTCACAGCTGGAAACTTCTGGGTGTCATTCTAAATATTTTATTTCCTTACTGCACGTCTGTCTGTTAATTATTAATTTCTATCAATGATATTTCTTTATATATTTTAGAGTCATTTCCTCTCAATTCTTACTGGTACACATTCTTTCGTTTATATCTAGATTGTCTAGATCATCCAGAAAAGTGTCAGCAACCTTTTTCTATAAAGAACCAGTTGCTAAATATTTTAAAAGCTTTGCAGGCCAGACAGTGCCTTGTCACAACTACTTAATTCTGCTCTTGGAGTATGAAATACGCAACGGAATGGGTGCTGTTTCCACCATCTTGTAACTGTGAAGGAACTGACAAGGGAATCCTGGAGATACTGGCCCTGACTTTATTGTCCCACTGAAGCCACTGAAGCAATGGCAGCAGTCATCTCCTTGACTTTTCAGTGTGTGATTTTTTAAAATGTCCTATTTGTTTAATCCACTCTCTTTCGGGTTTTCTGTTATTTGCAGCTAAAAGCATGTTAATTGACACAATCATCAACATTTTCCAAACTCACGTTTCTCATAATGTTATTAGGTGTGTGGCAAAGAAAGAAAGCATGTATACCCATTTATGTTTTAGAAACACTACGTTCAACAGTGTTAGACATGTATTTTTATGGCAGGATTGCTTGGGGACTTTACACTGGGAACCTTCCTAGTGAGGAACCTAATGTGTATTATAACTACTTTTTTTTTTTTTATAACTACTTTGGCCAAGCTAACATCTCTCTGGATAGTTATCCATGGACACTTACTTGGAAAACATTGTACTAGATGCCAAAGCAATATAGGCCAAAGATCTTTAAAGATCTGGCTTATCCAGGAATAGAATTCAAGTTATTTTGTGCGAACCAGCTCTTATATTGGAGAAGGAATTTGAAAGAGCATCTTCCTAATTCTTGATCCAAGTAAGACCATTTTCACTAGCCCTCTTTTTAGCACTGTGAGCTTTGCACCTTTATTAAAAATCATCATTAGGTTCTGATACAACACACTCTGATTCTCAGTATCTTTGAAACCAGGTAGACTTATGTAGAGGCCTTCCTGGTGGCAGAACCCCCAGTGTGGCCCTTGCTTACTGGTGATTAGTGAAGAAAAACTGTGGAAATACACTGTGGCTTCCCAGGCCATCCATGAGTAGAGAGAGAAAGAAACAAGCCCCAGCAGTTGATGACTGGCAAAGCTAAGGAGTGCAGAAACAAAGATAGAGCAGTCAGGCAGAGGAAAAAAACCGTAACTTAATAAATCAGCCCCAAGGACTCCCAGTTCTCTCTGAAAGGCAAAGATAAAGTCTAATGCCGTCAGTTTTTCTGCAGAAACCATACCCCAACCAGACAGAGAGTGGTGATAAGCATGTAGCTCCCCAATTGGCTAGAGCCTGAAAATTGATAATGTTAACCCCTGTGACCTCATCTGGCTACCTTAGCACCCACCATCAGAAAATTGTACAGGAGCTGATTATGTTCCCCACAACCGTCTCCCTCACTTTGTCTTTAAAAATGCTTCCCCAATAGTTATTGGGGAGTTTGGGTCTTTTGAGCGTTAGCTGCCTGTGCTCCTTGCTTGGTTCCTTGCAATAAACACTGTACTTTCCTTCACCACGATTTGGTGTCAATAGATTGGCTTTGCTGTGCGTCAGGCCAGCAGACCCAAGTTTGGTTTGGCAACACCTTGAAGGTGTTTTCTTGATTGGAAGTCGTTAGTATGGCTTTCTGCTGAGGACTCTTAGCCTGGCCATGCCTTGCTTGGCTTCCAGAATCAGCAGTCTGCACTCACTGCTCCTTCATCTCTATCAATTTAACTCATTTGTAATATATTCCTCACCTAAAGAAAAAGGCTTTATATTAGCTGTCTCCCCAGAAACACAGCCAGTAGTATACAGATATATATATAAGAGGAGATTTATTATAGAAAATGGCTCATGTGATTTTGGATGCTGAGAGCCTCCACCATCTGCATCTGTGAGCTGAAGAACTAGGAAAGCTCATGGTATAATTCCAGTCCACATCTGAAGGTCTGAAAACCAGAGGAGCTGATAGTATAAATCCCAGTCCAAGTCTGAAGCCCAGAAAACCAGGAGGGTCAATGTTGAGGGCAGGAGAAGATGGATATCCCAGCTCAAGCAAAGAGAGCAAACTATCCCTTCCTCTGCCTTTTTGTTTTATTCAGGCCCTCGACTGATTAGATGATGCTCACCTCCATTGGTAAGGGTGATTTTTAGTCAATCTACCAATTCAAAAGCTAATCTCTTCCTGAAACATCCTCATAGACACACCCAGAAATAATGTTTTACCAGCTATCTGGGCATCCCTTAGCCCTGTCAAGTTGACACATGAAATTAACCATCATGGGTCTTTCCATATCTTCTGAATTCTTTCTTATTCATCAAAGCCTTCCTATAAGAATAGAAAAGTTCCAGCATTTTCCCATATACGTAGTTTCCTCACTACACATACACACACACACACACACAATTTCCTATCTTATTATTATATAGAAAAGTAAAAGTTTTACTTACAGAAAGCAAAAAGGTCTTCTAGCTTATTGAAATAGATTAAGTCCTTTCCTCTAAATATATTACTAAGGAAACTGTTCAACAATCTCTCTAATGCACAGGGGTAGGTGCAAGTGTAGTCAGCATCAGATGAATAATCTCTCATATTTAGGTCCTATGCCAGCTGTATGCTGTGGTCAACTTTCAGAATAAGCAAAAAAAGGGATTGTTTTATAATTAGTTGGAAGGATTCCGCCCTCTGTGGTTCACCACTGGAATTTAAATTTAGTGATTGTAATACCCCTTTTGAAAGGCCAAAAGAAAGATATGTACTAATTATACCAGTATTTCTAGCCAGATGGTAAAATGCAAGTGGGTCACCAATTAAAGATACAATTGTAGGTTGTAGAGTCACTCTGGTTATACTGAATAGTAAGCAAATGAGTGCAAAATGTATGTGGAGAAAATTATAAGATAGTATTATTGAACAAAGAGAACAATAGATTCCCCATGTCACAGAAGGCATATCACAGACTTATTTTCCCCTATAGATTAATCATCATGAATAAATTTATGAGGCTTTCCTGATTATAATTGAATTAACTGCCTATATAGTCATACAAAATCAAATTTTAGAGATGAAACATTGAGATTTATTTGTTTCTTCCTTTGAAAGATGTTGTTAGCCCAATTTATTAAGAACGTGATTGGTTTTTTAATTGGGATTTGCACAAAAAGGCTTCTGAAATAAATGAATATTTAAGTAATCACAGACTAAAGACCATTGAAAACAAGTTATAAAGGGAGAAAAAGAGCTGTGCCGTTTAGTTAGAGGCCTTTTTGGCCTCTTTAACCTGCACGAACATCAATTACTTCTTTCTTTGACAAAACAGCAGTAATCAGCTGTTTGCTTCTTTGATTAGTTCTGGTCCTAATTCATTTAATACTAATGATTAAGCATGGGATACTGCAAATAAACCTGTCTCCTTTCTTCCCAGAAATAGAATAATCACAATGGCCAATGGCTGGGGCCACTTATATCATTAAATTTGTACGAGATTTAATTACTTTGGCTTTGCCCCCGTGTCCCAAACAACAGGCACAAATAGTCCCACAACATTGTATCTAATTATCAGTTTAATTTTGGAAGGTCTTTAGGGTATGTGTTTATAGAATGGGTGTGTGTGTCTGTATAAAAAATATCGCCTGTGGGTATGTCTATTCAGAGATATGTAAGCTATAAATTAAAGGAGGAAGAATGCAGTGTACTAAGCCCCACTATGAATCAGGAATTATATTTGTCTCTTTTATTCATGCTGTTTTCATTGAATCTTCACAACTCTGCAAATCGAATACAGTTGGCCCTCTGTATCCACTGGTTCTGCATCCATGGATGCAACCAACAGCAGTTGGAAAATATTTGAAAAAAAATTCCAGAAATTTCCCAAAAGCACAATTTGAATTTGTGTTGTGACAATTGTATTAGGTATTACAAGTAATCTAGAGATGATTTAAAGTATACTGGAGGCTGTGCATAGGTTATATGCGCATATGACATTTTTTATAGGGTCTCGGCCATCTGCAGATTTTGCTGTTCTCAGGGTTCCTGGAACCAATCCTTCATGGATACTGAGGGTTGACTGTATTATCTTCATTTTGTAGGTGAGGAAACTGAGTCTCAAAAAAGTTAAGCAGGGACTTCCCTGGCGGTCCAGTGGTTAAGACTCTGTACTTCCAATGCAGGGGGTGAGGGTTTGATTCCTGGTCAGGGAACTAAGATCCCACATGCTGCATGGTGGGGAAAAAAAACAAAAAAGGTTAAGCAGTTTTTCAAAGTTACCTAATTACCATATGTGGGGATTTGAGCTCAAGTTTACCTGGCTTCAAATGCCTTCTTTGCCCTTTCTATCACAACAGATTTGAATTAAATTTTCCAGGATTAAATTTTACAAAACAGGAGAAAGTGATTAGAATCTGTATTATTTAAGAAAATGTTTGGGTTACATTTTAATTTATACATGCTTGATTAAAAACTAAAAATGTATCATAAAGTCAATTAAAGTTAGGATTGAATCATCTAAATGGCAATATTTACAGCATTACAGGATGTAGTGTTGCTAAATAGGAAAGAGAGACATGAATAATTCACTAGTGTTTCCTAGTTAGCCATTTGTACTATGCAAATAGGTATTGTACAGAGTACCTGTATTCACACACAATTTGTTATACGTGGAACAGAAATTGGTAAAAAGTTTCATAATTCTTTATCTAGAACATCTGAGAAACCTCTTGTTAAATAGCCTTCCTAAGAAGACCTTCTTCAGGCAGAATGGGCTCTGAGGCACCAAATGCCTGATTCATTCAAGGAACCAAAAGATCTCCAGAGAGAGGTGAGACAAGGGGCTGGAGAGGTGGGCAGAGGCCGTGTCAACCAGTTTGGCTTTTACATTAGGGTCATGGGATGCCAGTGAAGAGTTTTAAATGAGAGTTTCACATAATTGTAATTTGTGTTTTTCATTGTTTGGACACTGTATGGAGGCTATCTGAAAGGGGGTAAATCTGAAGGCTGAGACCCACTTAGGAGGATTATTTCAGTCGTCCTGGCAAGAGGTGGTGGTGGCTGAGGAAGCTGAGAGAAAGGGACAGATTCAAGTGAGATTTGAGAGAACTGATAGAGTTCCCTAATTACCTGGGTGTGTAAGATGATGGAGCATATAAAGGATGATTCTCAAGTTTTTCTTTTGAGTAAGCATTTCAGTGGTTGTCAATTTAGTAATATAGGGAACAGCAGAGGAGGGGCATGTTTGAGAGAAAGACGAGTTCACCTGTGATGTGTTGTCTGTGATGCTGGCTTTTGGTTATGTGGATTTGGCTCAATGGTGTGGCCAGCCTTGAAGCTACAAATCAAGGTGGGTTGCCCTGCCAGAGCGATGGTAGGTAAAACCTGTCTCTACTTCTGTAAGCACCTCATTTCCTTCTTTCCTCTCTGCCCCCTTCCCAGTTCCTTTAAGGCTTTGTACTCAGGTTCTGTCCCTCTTATGAAAATCTTGTCTCAGAAAGCATCTGAAATATATTCATGCAAAAGTGAAAATGACTAATATAAGCTTTAAAAGTCACCCCTAGAGGCAGATTATATTTTCTGAAAAATAACCACAGAAATATTTATGATCCCTCATGTTCTTCCACAACCTGGCCCCTCCCCTGGCCGCGTCCCCTCTGTGTGACTGCGCAAATAGGTGTCATTTGTGGGCTGTCCAAAATGCCTGTGAAAACTAAACAAATACACAAATGCCATCTAAGTTAAACTGGCTAGACTACATTTATTCTTAGAATGGTTAGAAATGGAAATAACGTCACTGTATGTGAGATTTATAGAGCGTTTTTGTCAAAATGATAGCAAATGTAAATAAATTTTATTCCAGTTTCTGGATACAGAACGTTCACATTCACTTTGAACTTAAAGTAAACCCTCTATGAATTAGATTAATTCCTCTCAAAAATAATTCTTTACTTTCACTCAGGACGCATAGTCTAAACCCAGTTCTTAAAAAGGCAGGCATTTATAAGTCAACCGTCTGAAACCTGGCTAGAAACTTTAGTAATTATCTCCTGTGGCTATAAGAACATCTCAAACACATTTAAAGAAATTTGATACCAAACGGTGCTTTGCAGCCAGGAAAACTGTCTTGCCAAGAACATGGTAGGTCCTTATTGATACATTTTAACTATGAAAAATGAGCCAATGTCTGAACATTTCCCACAATGTTCTGAGTACTCTTTTTAAATAACAGCTTTATTGAAACATAATTTGCATACCAAATAGTTCACCTATTTAAAGTGTACAATTCAGTGGTTTTTAATATATTTGCAGAATTGTACAACCATCACCACTATCTAATTCCAGAACATTTTCATCTCCCCACAAAGAAAACCCAAACTTCTCAGCTCTAGGCAACCACTAAACTACTTGTGTCTCCATGGGTTTGCCTAGTCTATACATTTCATATAAATGGAATCATAAAATAAATAATCTTTTGTGACTAGCTTCTTTCACTTAGCATCATGTTCTCAAGGTTCATCCATATAGTTGTATATGTCAGCACTGCATTCCTTTTTATTGCTGAATAATATTCTGCTGTATGGATATATCACATTTTGTTTACCCATTCATCAGTTATTGAACACTTAGGTTGTTTTTACTCTGGCTGTTAAGAATAATGTTGCTGTGTACAGGTTTTTGTGTGGATATATGTTTTCATTTCTCTTGAGTGTATAACTAGGAGTAGAATTGCTGCGTCATATGGTAACTCTATGTTTAACCATTGAAGAACCACCATGTTTTCCAAAGTGACTACATCAAATTACATTCCCACCAGCAGTATGTGGCTTCCAATTTCTCCACATCCTCCCCTATACTTGTTATTGTCTTTTTGATAATTGCCATCCTAGTAGGTATAAAGTTAAATCTCTTTGTGGTTTTGATTTGCACTTGCCTGATGACTAATGATGTTGAGCATCTTGTCATGTGCTTACTGGCCATTGGTATATTTTCTTTGATGAAATGTCTATTCAAATCTTTTGCCCATTTAAAAATTGGGTTATTAATCTTCTATTAGTGATTTTTAGGAGTTTTTTACATAATCTAGATACAAATGGGTCTCCTTAATTTCTGAGGAACTGCATCAAAGAAAATAAATATAAGATAAACCAAAATATTTTGTGTCAGCACCCAAAACTGAGACACACACTTATATGTACAAATATATATAAGGTACAATTCTTTCATGGTTTAGCAAGAAAAGCTCCTCATTACTTGAAATTCAACAGAACACTCAAAGAGTATACAAATGTACAAAAGAATGTGCAAAATGTACAATAACAGGAAACAGTTAAGCAAAATGACAATTGTGAAGTGTGCTCCATGACCTTGGATAATTCTATGATACACTACGTGTAAACGCCTGCACACACATACACACACAGACACAGTGTAATCTCATACAGTTTAAAAAAATACATGTAGGAAAAAGTCAAGAAGAAATATGCCAGTATACTAATCATATCAGCACGTGGGCAGTGGAATGATAGGTGATATTTCCCCATGCTTTCCAGTTATCTACAATAAGCACGCATTTATTTTATAATCAGGCATTTGATGGGGGAGGGGGCAAAGCTGCTTTAGCAATAACGCAAAAAATGTAAAACTAAAATAGTATACTGTCTTTAACAAATTTTGATGATTTTGGAAGTTCTTCATGGCACTTTATTATATATCTTTTTGAGTAATGCCAGCAAGTTAGGGTCATCTTACCTGCAAAATCCCACAACCATTTATCTTGGACTTTATTCCTCCAAGAGTTTAAGTTGCTTCTTGGAGGGTAGCTTGGCACACTGAAACATATTTCCTTGTTCATAAACAATACTTTATAGTATTAACACATTCCCCTACTTTGAAATGTCTGTTAAAACCTGATCAAGGACAATTTTTCTTTGCTTAGCTTTCTTTGTTTGTTTGCTTCATATATTATTGAAAGAGGGGCCTATAAAGCTTTGAAAAACATATTTTGTACCACCATAACTCTATGCAGCTTCTTTTGTCTCAGAGGCCAGGGATATTCCCATGATGCAGGCAGGCCATGGGTCTCTGGCCACAGTTCTTGCAACTGCTATCATTTCAAGACAAACCACTAATTGCTGAGGAATTCACTGGGAGTTAAAAAAGGACTTTTCTTCACCGTATACTCCTTGAGCTCTCCAGCAGATTTCTCTTGTCCTCAGGCCCCCACTTCTCATTATCCACGACAGTTCACATTCCCTGCTCTCCACGTGAATGTATTTTAAGGGAAAACTGCTTCTGAAAAACAAAATGTTCTGGTGGGTTTGGATCCGCGGTGATAGAGCCACGTTGGCACCAAGCTGTGGACACATGTCCAGACTGCAGTTTGTAAATGTGATAGCAATTTTGCTAAAAATAAGGACTTTCTTTGCAACTTATAGAGGTATGGATAGAGGAGAAGCTGGAGTTGTCCTTTATTTTTCAAATGCCCTCTCATTTCCTGCTGTGTGCTGATGTGTCAAACCCTCCACATGAATTAAAGTTCCAGTGAGATTTGCCATAGCGGTTTCTTGGGAATGTCCATAAATATTTTTTTGCTTTGGTTTTTGTTCTCAGCAGAAAGTGTTGCTTGTGATTATCCCTTTTCTAAATTATATCTCTTTTTAAGATCTGAAAAAATAAGCTTTTGTGTTTCTCAGGAAGCAAACATTTTTTTTTTCCCTGCCCTGCTCAGGACTGAGGGGTTTTACTTTAAGAACATGGAGCTAGAGTTTTCAATTACTGATTTGACACAAAGGCAACAGTGAATTTACCACCGTTTTCCTGGTGTAAGTCAACTTTTCTTACATTTTTCCTGTAAGTGATCATTGTTTTAGCAGCTTAATTATTTTACCACATAAAGCGGTCACTGTTCCTCCCGCTCAGGCTCTGAATAAATCAGGCCCTTCCTTGTGTTGGAACACTCATCCCCCGGCTTCAGCAACATTCACCAATTCACTCAGCGACTTTCATCCATCCAGGGACTTAAGAGTTTGGTAACATTTAAACAACCTTAAAAAAGAGAAAAACATCATGAAATTCAAAGAGCACCCCTTGAAGCCTAACTCCTGCTGGGCTCTGGGTCACAAAGCAGTGAGTGTATTACTCCCCAAGGCTTGGCAATATTAACTATAGTGAATGGGGCCTCTTCTTCCACTGCTTTTTTTTTTTTTTTTTAAACAAAAGGATTCCATTAAGGCAAACACACACACACACACACACACACACACACACACACACACAAAGTAGTAATGCAAGGGCATTTCCACGTTCAATTCCTTTCCAAGGACTGCACTTTTTATTCCCTGGGGAACCTGAGCAACATGGAGGAACGTGGGCGGTGGTTGACTGCTTTTGCTGTTTGTCATCCCTCCTCTGGTTTAGCCACAGAGGACTGAGCAGGAGGCTTCGGATGTGCCGATCACATGATGAACCTATGGCTGGGAATTATAGCTTCAGTTTATTGAGTACTGATTTGCCTCGTGTAATGCAAATTTTACTTTTAGCACTCTTTTCTCATTTAAATCTCACAACCACTGGAAGGGGTAGATATTGCATGTTATTGTTATCCCTATTTTGCTGGAGTTAAGTGAGTTGGCCAAGGTTACACAGCCTATGAGGGGCAGCGGCAGGAATTTAGTGCAGGCCTCCCCGGATACCAATGAGTGTTGGCTTTCTACCCCTATTATTTTGGACTTGACTACAAAGTACCTACATCTGTCAGCTCTTCCTATTATTTCCATGTGCTTCCCATGGACAGGAGTGCAAGTTTGCAAATCTCAGCTCTCCACTGAAATAGTACACAACCACTATATTATATAAAATGTCTATGTGTTTACAGTGTCTTCAACAAATATTACATTCTATATTACTTGACACTAAATTGATAAAAACTAGTAAAGTATAAATGTTAGTAAAGTTACTCTCACAGAGATTATAAGGTGAATGCCAATATCTATTTGCTTTAATAACAGTTAGAAATTTATACAAGCTTAAGAAGCATTACATTATAGTTCATATGTTTTTAAAAATTATAGTTTATAATTTTTATTAAAGTGGTAAATGCATTCACCATAGAAAATACAGAAAAACAAAAAATTAAAAAAATTTACAAATCAAATTAGATCTCTTATTTAGGGATAACTGCTGCTAATGATGACTCTTTTACTTAATATATCATAAGTATATTCTTGCCACAAAATATTATAACATATTTAATGGTTATATACTATATCATTGTATGGATATAGCATCTTTTATTTAATCAATCCCCTATTTTTGGACATTTAATTTTTTTAACTGTTCATTATTGAAAACAATACAGCAATTATCCTTGAAGGCAAATCTTTGCGTACGTTCATAATTATTTCCTTTGAAGATAATTTCTTAAAAGTAGAATCTCAAGGTCAAAGGATACATAAAATATCAGGGTTTTTTTCCTTCTGGAAAAATTGTACTAATATTTTAAGGCTCAATAGCTAAGTGAGAGTTCCTGTTACTCCACCCTTGCCAGCGTTGGTTATTATCAATTTTCAAGAGATTACCAATTTTATAGGAGAAATATATTTTATTTTTCATTTCTTTTATCATTATGAGGCCAGGCATCTTTTTATCAGCCATTTGTACTTCTCTTTTTATTACATTTTGAGAAGGACGATTAAAAAAAACTTTGGTGCAGTCTGAGCAACATCAAATATTGTGATGATAGGTTAACAAAAAACTTTAGCTTATTATTTTTTTTGGAGTCTGCTTCCTTTATGTAGATGCCACAGGCATAGAATTTGGGGTTTGGGGGGGTCAAACCTTAAAATTTGACACCTAGCTGTGGCTTTGGTCAGCTTGGTGGACTTTTCTGCTCTGGATGTATATGCACATGGGCACTACATGAACATCTGAAAAACTGTGCAAACAAATAACTAATCAGACCCAAAGTAGACCTTTTCCTGACCTGACTCAAAACTAAAATGCTGAGTTGCCAGGTTATTTGTGGCTACAAAAATATTATTGGCAATTAGTCTGGGGCTATCAAATTCAGTTCCATCTGTAACTGAATTAGAGACCCACATCCTTTTCTCCAAGGAGATTGGTGTACCAAATCTGTCTTCGACGTTGGATAGTATTAAACAGGATTTCAGCCAATGAACAAAGTTTCTATTTGGAAAATGTCAAGGGTGATAAGCACGAAAGAGTAGTAATATCATTATTTTCTATCTAACCAACTTAATAATTGGACATGAATGGTGGGAAAATTTCTGCCAAACAAATACAAATGTTCTGTCCTGAGAAAGTGAGTTAGTTTTTTGGAATCTTAAAGGATTCAAAACAAATGCAAAACAAAATATTTCAGATGGTGGCAATTATAGGTGGAGAGTCCCATGGAAATGTGCATATGTTTCAGGATGGAAAAAAAAAAAAAAGGACCTGTTTCGGAATGGCCAAGATAATGCCAGCTATTATTCCCCCTTGTGTGGCTGGTGTACTATCTAGAATTTGAAAATCATCATTTGAATTGGAATATCTGCTTTCATTCCTTCCCCAGCCCTGCAGGCTCGTGCAGGCTCACACTCTTCAGTCAGGATTGCAGTTCCTCTGCCCTGAATTCTTCAAGGTACCAAACTTTTCATGTCCCACCTCCAACACTGAGTCTGGTACAGAGCACTTGCTCACCAAGTGTGGATCATGGAATGAAAGCACAAACCTGCTGACGCACGCCAGAATAAAGCATTCAGGGAGGTGACCCTGGCATCATCACCTCCACTGTCAGGCAAGAAGACAGAGGCTGATATTGTTGAGATTTATCCAAGGTTGCATAGTTACGGACAGAGCCAAGACCTGAATTCACATCTCCTGGTGCTAGAATTATGTTCTTTCAACTGCAAAAGAAAACCAGCTTATGCATTTTTAAGCCTCTATTCAGTATCATAAAAGTAGATTTATTAATATTATAAAGGTTATTTTTCCATTCTGTATTTATTTATAACTTCTCTCATTTCCCAGTTAATTCAAAGCAACTGATGAATGTACAATGAGAGAGAGAGAAAAGATTATGTACTGGGAAAATATACACCAGAATTATAATAGCTAACATTTCATGAGTACTATGTGCCAGGAATTGTTCTAAGTGCTTTACATAGGTTGATTCATTTAATACACACAATGACTCTGTGAGGTAGGTACGACTGTTTTACAATTTTACAATCGTAGGAAATGAAACACAGAGAATTCCAGTAACTTTCTCAGGTCACAAAGCTAGTATGTGGTGAAGCCTGGCTATAAACCTAAGTAGTCGTGGCCTTCAGATCCCTGCTCAAGGGACCGAGCTAGCCCACCTTCTAGGTATCCTTGAGGTCTGTACTTCTCCGACTTCTATCTTCAGATCCTTGCCCTGGGAAGCCATGCCCCTACATCTACCCTCACACATGGTTCTGAGAACCAAACTCTAAGCCCCTCTCTCAAGACTTATTACACTTCCACTTTGATATGTACATATTTATTGAGATCAGTGTTTGATAAGATTTTTTTAGTTCTCAGGAGGAGGCTTGATCCATTGTAAGTCTAGGCTCAAATTTTGAGCTCCCTTATTTACTGGTCGTGTGATCTTGGGCAAGGCACCTATCTTCTTTGTGCCTCAGTTTCCTCATCTGTTGAATTTGGACAGTACTAGTAACTATCATATGTTTAGTGTGAGCATTCAATCTGACTGTGGCTGAAAAGCACTTAACACAGTACTTGGCACATAGTAATAATTGATACTAGCTATTATAATTAATTATAAGAAAATATAACATTTTTAGATCTTTACAGTTAGGCCCCAGTGTGGTCACTTTCTCAGAGAAGAATTGGAATCATCAGGATTAAGAAAATAAAATCAGGTCTAGATAATGTAACCACTAACTGTTTGCAGGTTAGTGTTAATTAAACCCGAGCTTTTGGTTCAATTGCCTGACTTAAATTTGGTAATTCCAGCTCATCCAGACTCACGTATAATTTGTCTTTTGAATTTTTATATCTACAGGCTTTCTAGATTTGTTTGTTGTGTTTAAAAATTTAAAGTATAATGCTAATGATAGAAATTAGAAATTGTAGAAATGTATAAAGGGAAAAAAGTCATTTATAATCTCATCTTCTAACAAAGTTAAGAAATGGATAAATCATAATCCTCAGTTGTGGCACACTGTTGTCATGGGCTCAGGCATGGACATCTTTTATTTCGTTTATTCATTACTATATAACATAATGAATAGCAAAAGACCCCGTGCCCTGTCAGGAAGTAGAATGCTACCAGTAACTGACCTCTATCTACTTGTTT
This sequence comes from Eschrichtius robustus, assembly GCF_028021215.1. NCBI lineage: Eukaryota > Metazoa > Chordata > Mammalia > Artiodactyla > Eschrichtiidae > Eschrichtius > Eschrichtius robustus. The sequence continues at coordinate 39,436,877 of NC_090828.1, forward strand.
TTTCCCTGTTCCTCCTAACCCTGTGCCTCCCTGCCAGAGATAACTACTGTCCCACATTTTTGTGTTTATCACCACTCCTTTTCTTAGTTTCGTCATGCACACACATGCACATGTATACATATGTGTATCTAAATAATGTAATATTTTGTTTAGCTTGTTTTGGTATATTTATTAAGATTCATCCATGTTGGCTTATATGACTAAAGTCCACTCATTTAAAAATTTTATAATATTTTATCATGCACCTATACCACAATTTATTTATCCTTTCCTTTGTAATGGACATTGGGAGATATATTTCTTTCAGTCTTTAAAAAAGTATGTTTTTTAATGTTGTTATGATCAAATGCTGAACACAATTTTGCTTCTGCCTTCTGCCCACCTCTGTACTTGTCATTATATTTAAGAATTTTCTCATTTTATTATAACTTTTAGAGACAGTAACATCTCCTTCAGTGGATATATCATAATTTACTTAACCATCAGGCATTTAGGTTGTAGCTCATCTTGGCTAACATAATTACCATGTAAACAAATATTATTGAACATAAATATGTTTTGTGAATTTTGTGTTATTTCCTGAAAATGATTTCCAGAAGCAGAACCCCTGAGTCAAATACCCAAACATTGTAGGACTCTTGTATATACTGCCAAATTAGTTTCCAATGCATTGGACTAATTAAAACTCTACCAGCAATGATTCAGAGTACCATAGAAATATCAAATTAAAATCTGGGTATTCAGAGGATAGAACCTACCCAGACATGCTTGGCAACCATAAATTGGTCTGGGAAAACTAAATGCAAAAGAGAAATACACTTACAATCATCAATGAAGTCTTTACACTGACTCCTTTTAGGAAATGTTGAAACAAGAACAATTTTAGATGTCAAGGATTAAAACAAGAAAACCTGGATCGTTACTATTTTAGCTCTACTATGTCAAATATATGACTGTTTAGAATCATCCAGATAAATGAACAACATTTTCTATTTTTCTTTCTGGATGTTTGATCAGTTTAAGTAGAACCAGAATTAAATCAACATACCGCCACAATGCAAATTGTTTTGTTTTGGGAATTTTTGAGTTTCATGCTTTGCATTTACCATAAATTAGCCTCCTACTTCCCTTTATGTATTTCAGGATTTTGTGTTCTTGAAGGCATTCTTCCATTTACTTTGCATCATGAAATCTACAATGTCCCATCTTTAAATAACTACCTAACTTCACTGAAACCCTGTCACCTCTAAAAGGATTCAGATGAGGGAATTTTTGTTTCCTTGGTGTAGAAATGCCTACTGATCTATAGATTATTGAAAAAACATCTCAGTCTCCATTGCAGTGCCAACCAACAAAGCACAATGGAATTTGCAGGCATCATCTCTCCTGAAGGGAATCCTAACAAATTTAACATGAAGTTTAGTACTGACTATATCTGTATGCAAGAACTGATGGAATTATTTTGTTCCACTATATCCAAAATCAATAACAACAAAGTGGGTAAATAGTGATTAGAAAAGCCCAATAGCCAAAACATAATATACGCCTTTTTGTCTAGAATGGTTGTAACACAGTGTCCCATACGTGTTTTTAAAAGAAGGTGTTAGTTCAGAGAAAGGTCAAAATAATTATACAAACAGATAAAAGCCATTCAAAGTATTGGTCTCCAGCTAGGGAAAGCCAAAAAGATCTTGCTTCCAAATCAACTCTTTGAAATCCCAGGTTTTTTCACTAGTTCCTGACTGTTGGATCATAATTTATAAAGTCTTTATTTTTTCTTTTGGTATCTTTCCCACAGACACGCTTTTCACTTTGCCCTGTGTTTTCATCCACCCCTTGGGATAGGTTTGAATGCTGCTTGTGTCATTTAATTTTACATCAAGAAGAATGTTTTTGAAATATAATATAAAATTCTCCTGTAGTTTATATCATGGATCAGGCCATTTTTCCAAAATTGTTTTTATTTCCTTTTAAAATATCATTAGACGACCAGTCTTTGCCATTGCTTAACCTTTTCCACGGAGGAATTTATGGATTAGCAATGGTTTTCCTCTCTGTGCTTGAATTTCTTCATCTATAAAATGGAGATTAAAAACAGTACCACTTCATATAGCTAAGGTTGAATGAGTTACATCAAGTCCTCAGTGTAATGACAGGCTCAGAGAAAATGTTATATGAGTTAGTATTTTTATTTTTATTCCACCTAGTACAAATATCTATACTAACGAAATCTCCAGTAGGTTCTAAATACTTCCCGACTGTTGAGAAACAAACAGTCAGAAAATAATACCATTGGAGGCACAAAATAACAATTATTGACCCTTGATTCATAAACATTTATTTAGTAGCTACTCTAAGCAAAGAAAAATATTAAATAAATGAATGTGCTTCCAGGTCAGAAGATTTTGAGCAAAGAGAGTGAGGGTTACAGACATTTGCACACTTCACCGGAAGGACAGCCCTCCTCTATTTTGGAAGGTTTTTCTCTCTGATGCAGTTGTCTGCTCAAAGGGGACCTTGGGGAGGGAATGTAGGATGTGTATGTTTGCTACACACACCACCTACCATCCCTCTTCTCCTTACTAATACAACCTAGAAAGTAGGCTGCCAAGTACTTTCAGGAGGGGCTGATACTTCTGCTGTACCAGAGCTGAATCTTAATTCCATTGTCCTCAGTGACTGATTTAGAAATAGAGGAAACATTCAATTCTTGCTAATGCCACTAGAGGCAAAGTTTACTTGGGAACTTCTGGGAAATTATTCCTGGTACCTAAAAAGGGACACATGAAAGAAGTGACTTTATCTTCCAAACTTTGGACATTAATGTGGAGGGATATAGTGATTTGAAGCACAACCACCATTTTTGACCATGAGTGGACCAACCTGAAGAGATAAACCTTCGTGCTGAGGATGGCAGAGCAGGAATTTGGAAAAACAAAACACTTGATCTCTAATGAGGTCACTGAGCTGCTGAATTAACTAACCTATAACACCTTGGCTCTGTTACTCTTTTTAATATGTAAGATAACAGATCCCTTAAGCCATTTTGGGTTGAGGCTTCTGTTACTTGCAGCAGGAACATCTAAACGAAGACAAGGAGGTAGGGGGCATGTCTCACCTGGTTAGCCAGAAATATTAGTTTCTTATTTCTGGTGTAACACATTTCTACAAACTTTGGCTTAGAACAGTACAATTTTTTTCTCTTACAATTCTGGACTTCAAAAGTCTAAATTCAAGCTGCTGGCAGGGCTGAGTTCCTTCTGGAAGTTTAGGAGACAATCAGATTCCTTGCCTTTTCCAGCTTCTAAAGGCTGCCTGTATTCCTTGGCTGTGGCCCCTTCCTCCCATCACTGTGGGCTCTTGTTCCCATCAGCACCCTCCCATTGCTGACTCTGATCTCCTTTTCCCTCTTATAAGGGCATTGGGCCTTCCTGGATAGTCCAGGGCAGCGATCCCCAACCTTTTGGCACCAGGGACCGGTTTTATGGAAGACAATTTTCCCACAGACCTGGGGGCTGGGGGATGGTTCAGACAGGCAGTAATACAAGCGATGGGTATCCTGCTGCGCAGCCCGGTTCCTAACAGGAGGGCTGGGGACCCCTGGTCCAGGGTAACCTCCCCATCTCCAGATGCAAAGTCCTTTTTGTCACGTGAGGTAACACAGTCACAGGTTCCGGGGATTAGGGCATGGCCATCTTTGGGGACATCTTTCAGTCTACCACTTCAGGTAAACTGAGCCAACCCTGGACACAAAAGGGACAAGAACTGCTGTCACAGCCAGGTCACCCGTATACTCTTGTGGAGAGAATGAGCGTGAGGACGACATTGTTAAACTGCAATGTTTGTCTCCTTTATCTTACCAGTGTCAGCTGTCATCTTCTCTTGGTTTCTAGTTGGTAGCCCTAATTTAGCCCAGGATGATCAGTCCTTCTTGCCCCATCTCCATAATAATGACATTTGACATTTAAATTGAGTCTCTGCTCTGTGCTCTATTTTAAGAACTTTATCCGCACTAACTAAATTAATCATCCTAAACCTCTGAAGTTGTTGCTACTGCTAAAACCATTTTACAGATGAGCAAATTCAGCTGCAATTGCCTCGATTCACGCAGCTGACCACGAGTGAGTGCTTATTTTCTCTACTTATGTAGGAGCTGATAGCCTGTGGCTTGTAGCACTCTTCCAGAGATGGAAAGTAACTTCAGGTTCCTACCGCTGAGAACCAGTAAGGCCAGTAAGGATGCCTTTCATTGCAATTTTCACCATATCCAATGGGGTTTAAACAATAGGAAGTAAATCCTCTCCCTAAACAAGAAGTTCAGAGGTAGGGTTGCGGGAAGGGTTAATTCAGCTGCTCAGTCATGTCAAGGTTCCTTTCATGAGGGAGGAAAGCCTTTCCCAAAGCCTGTAAGCTATGCTTTTTTTTGTTTTTCTTTTGGACTTGATCCCTACGCCCATCACTGGCCAAGGGGACTGGCCAGTCATGAGTCACCCCTGGGCCTGAGCCTAACTACCGTGAGCGCATTGCTGCCTGAGCCCTGAGTGAGGCCACGGGTCTGTCAGCACAGGCGGTGAGAGGGAGCCACGGGGGCATGCGTCCTGGGACACGTACCCTCACAGAGCGCGGAAGGGAAGCTGCCCAACGCACTTAACGACAAACGACTCTCCAGCCGATCCCCGGGTATCTCCTACCACGTGGAGATAATAGGCCCCGGGACCATTTGCTGCTGTGATGAGAACAGACTTCATAGCTGCTCCTCAGCTGGGACAGGGGCGGTAGCACGTGGTGCAGGGCAGGGGGCGTGCTGCCCTCACAGCCTGCAGAGTATCACTGGAAGTGGGGTTTGCCTCCCTCCTTATCAGCCCAACTCAAAGGGCCCATGCAGTAAACAGTTGTCGACAACTTAGAGGATACTATTTTTTCACAAGGAAGGAAGAAGTTCTTGTCATGGCCCCAATATGCACCTTTTCTGATAGGGGACCTTTCATATTGACCGGAATCTTTTTGAAGTCTTTTTACATTTTTCCCTGAATAGCCTATTTCACCTAGAGTAAAGCACATGGCACCTAATTTATCTTCCCAGAGCAGAGGCAGAGCTGAGTCACCGACCCAGGGACTCAATCCTTCACTGCCTCGTGGCCTCAGGAGGCCAAGGCGGAGCCTGTGCGCGGAGAGCTCCATCCTCCTGCTCCCACGATATCGGCGTGGGTCACAATCCAGCTCCGGACGTTTGACTCATGTGTCATAGAGGCGTGTCATAGTTACTGAGCAAATCATTCCAGCATCAGTGTTCCTGTTGCCAGTGGACCATTTCCATGTTCATTTCTTAAGAAAAGTAGGATTGTTTAGCCTGGAGGTTCAATCAACTAGATGAGCATATTGAAGCCGTGCCCTTTCTGGCCGTCTGAATATCCAAACAAGGCTCAGAGCAGCCTCCTTGCCATTCATCAGTGAGCAGATAAAGGGCGGTCTTCTGGGAAGCGCTTCTCCTGCTGTGATGGCCTAGCCCACACCTCTGGCACATCCAGGGGTAGGCGGGCTGCACCTGGTTGGCACATTCAAAATCCGAAAGGAGGCACGTGGCACTTCAGCTTGTGTCACTGCGTCTCTTCCTCCACTACCATTTCTGCTTTTCTCTTGTTGATCAAAGCCCTGGGAGGGATTACCCCTCAGCAAGCTCAATAGTGCCCTTTGTACAGGTGGGCTCCTCCTTGAAGTCTGAGCCAGAGGGTGTTTTATGTGCAAATACGACCTTAAGAGTCCAAGTGGTTTCTGATAACTCCTAATAAACGGTCTCGTGGGTCAGCAGAGTCAAGGATGAGGTTAGATGGGGAAGTTTGGGTTTGGGGAATTATTAAGAGCTTTTTGGCCCATTCGGTCACAGGGGTGCTCCCACAGCCACTGCTCTGTGGAGTCGCCTTCACTCTCTGGTCACTGTCACAGGCCTCGACCAGGACTCGGCCAGAACACTCAGGCGCTGGAGCAGCTGAGAAAGTCCACCTGCGTGTTGGTCACCCATGGAGAAAGCTAAGGGGAGGTCCTGGCCAGAGTCTGTTTTTCTCTCCCTCACCCCTCCCCTCCCCTCACAAGTATTGCTTTGCACTTGTCCTTGCTGCCTTGTAAATCCACACATGCTGGCGGGTCTAAGATAATTCCTCTAATTGAAAGTGAGAGGTTATCTCCTTTGCTTAGTTTAGCATGAGTCACTGGTATGTCTGAGAAGTGAAGTCCTAGCCTGTTATTGACACTGGAAACTGCACAAAAGGAATGAATCTCTGAAGTTTAGAACACACATCGTGACTCTCACACCAGTGGCGCCCTGGCTGTTCGGACGGATGGAAAGAAAGTCAAGTCCCTAAGGTGGAGGTCATTGTGAAAATCCCAGGTTTTATTAGAGAGGTCTTTTGAGTACATAACATAGTGAACTTTAATATTATGGATTTGAAGGAAAATATTTCCTTTGTAGTAGGAAGCCTCTGTTATGTTTTGGAGGAATTTTCCAGTAAATCATCTAACAGCTGCTTTACTGTACAGGCCTTGAAATTTTATCCTTTCATTGGTTACATACTCTTTTGCTTTTGGAAACTTCACATGCTTCTCTTTACCAGTAATATTTTGTTCCCAAAATATCAGCTCCTGGGGAGGATTTAATAAAGGCTGACCCAACAAGAAATGTTTTTGAGCAAGCCTTCTGGATTCTTTGGCTAAGTACCATGTCCTATTCAAGTACATCTCTATGTAAGATTATTACTAAAAACCAAAAGGCCAACCTATAGAGATAATGATATTGTGACAAAATGATCAGCTTCTTGTAACAGAAAAGGATTTTGTATCTGTATGGAAACAGTGACTATAGTGGGTGCTTAGAAGTGGTATATTCTGTGTGTATGTGTGTGTGTTTGTGTGTGTGTGTGTGTGTGTGTGTGTGTGTTGGAGGAGTGGAAAGATGTGATGGGACAGAGCCTTGGCAGAAACATGACCAGTGGAAACTTTCTTCTTCAGATTGCAGATGGAAGATTCCCTTCACAGAGGAGAGCCACTAAGTAAACCCCTCCAACGGGGATAGAAATGGATAGCTTGGTCAATGCCATGTTACTGAAATGAGTCTGTGATTCTCCAAGTTTGTTCCACATGAAGGTCACCTGGAAGGTACATGTTACAGAACAGTCATGATGTGTTGATTTCTAGAAGGGGGCTCCTGGCCAATGGGGATTGAAAAATAGAAAAAAAAAAATGAGACTAGAAACTCACCAAGCATGACTTCAGTTCCTGGGGCTGAGTTATTGTTGAAATCCTTTAAGAGAGGAAGATTCCCCACTGACAGTACAAGAAGGAAGTGGAGGGGGAGAGGGAAGAGCAAAAAGCTTTGCTCTAAGAGGCCCATCGGATGCTGGTTACAGTGTGTTATTAGGCAGAAATATAGGAGGGCAGGTGGCTTAGAGAGGAGCTGGTCAATGAAAGCATCTTCAAGAAGATTTTTTCAGTGATAAATTAGAAAGAATAAGAGCAGGAGAAAAGAAAAAAAGACTTGAAGACGGGGCACAGGAACTATCAAAACTGAAGCATAGAGAGCAAAAACTGGAGGGAAAAAAGTGGATGGAGCCTCAGGGACCTGTGGAACAGGTCAAGCAATCAGTGTGTGTGTGTATGTGTGTGTGTGTGTGTGTGTATGTACACACACAGGGTTCACTCTTTGTGTTGTACATTCTATAACAAATGTATAATTACATATATTCACCATTATGGTATCAATTTGTTATTTTTGTAATTAGAGAAAAGGTTATAAAAACAAAAATAATGATTTTATATACACTATAGTGATAAGTATTTCATAGACTGTAGTGAAAAGCTATTGCTTAATTTCACTGAAAGTAGAATAACTCTGAGAGTTCATTTCTATTTATTGCTTCTACTGATAATACCAACCTTAACCTAGAAAAATATCCTCTTTCCCTGTTAAGTTATGTATGCATCCTTTGGGTCTGAGAAGGCAATTAATTTCGTCAAGGTCATTCTTCTCCAAAATATAGAACAACTGGAATATTTTTGCATCTGTTCAATTTCACATCTATAACTATGCCAGGTATCTTTGGGGGATACCAGGCCTGGGAGGGTCAGGGAATGCTGTAGAGGAAGTGATCTTTGAACTGGGACTTAAACATAGTAAAAGAGAGAATAGCATTCATGCAGACAATAATGGTTAATAAATTAGAAGATGATACCATGTGAATTCTTGTTTTAAAAAAGAATAGACCATTTTAGATGTTTGAGCACAAGCTTAATTGATAGAGTGCCTTTGAGTTTGGTTGGAATAAAGTTAGATAAAGAAAAATACAAAGGAAAAGTAAACTCAGTCAAAATGTGGAGGATCACAATCTGAGTAGAAATTCTATGTTGCACAATATAGAGGCTGCATAGGGAAGAGAATGGTGGGAGATAAGTCTGGATTGGTAAGGAGGAGGGAGTTGAAAGATAGTCTTCTGAAATAGAATTTGATGACACCAAACCCAAGATGGAGTCATTCTGCATTATTTTAGTGTTTTTTGCCTTTATGTGTGTACTCGATAGACTGAGGACCAAAACCCAAAACAAAGAAACAAAAGAAAACCAACCAACCAACCAACCAAACAAACAAAAAAGACCCAATTTAAAGACCCATACAGTTATCTAGGTGTTCGGAGCCTAGATTTCAAAAGCAGCAGTAGGATTGGAAGGGAGAGAAGATCTATAAGACTTTCCAAGAAAAAGTAATAACAGAAACTGACTGGATTTGGATTTGGAGGACAAGGAGAAACCCAAGATGAACTCAAGACATTGAGCTCAGACTGCAGGTAAAATGAAAATTTGGGAAGAGAAGATCAGCTTTGGCTCTGTAGTTCTGGACTGAATTACATTGAAAGGGAATTAAAGGGAAAATTCATGTGGATCATTGGACACAGGAGATAGGTATTCAAGTGAGAGAGAACATAGCAGGGGACACAGACTTGGGAGCCATAAGCATCAAGGTTTAAATGAAGCTTTAAGAGTAGATGAGCCATTGGCATGAGAACTGAGGGGAGAGGGTACCCGCTGAGGTTTAAAGAATATGTACAAATGGATGGACAAGCAAGGAAAAGCCAGAAAAGTGTGAGAGAACTAGAATGAGGCTGCACAGCCACACAAGACCAGAAAGGAGATCATTTTAAGCAGGAAGCAATAGCAACATCAAATTCTGAATAGCAGTTAAGAAAAATGAGACGTGGGTCAAGGTCATTAGTGATATTAGGCTAGTTCAACGGACTGAGGAAATAGAAGCCAGAGTAGAGAGGCCAATTTTCAAAGAGCTCAAATGGCAAGAACTGGAAAATGGATTAAGTGGGTAAAGACCACCGATTTAAGGATTTAGGATATGAAAGGAAGGAGAGATGGTTTAGAATTTAGAAGATAATGTGAATTATACATTTAATTTAGCAGCTGAGAGATTTGTGAATGATTAAAAGTAGAAGGGAAGGAGTCCTCTTCCATATATTTTTCTGCATCTATTTTTTAAAAACTGTCCCCATTACCTGAATATTCTTTAAAAAATACATTACCATACAACTCTTTTGAAAGTAATGCTGCTTCAGTTATATTTATTCGTATTTGAAGGTACGTTCCTGTACTGTTTTCTTGAAGAACATGGAACCTTGTCTAGGTGCTTAGAGGAAAGGTGGGGCCTGCCTAAAGCAGAGTCACACTTCAAGAGGGTCACATCACAGAGCTGCTAAGTAAAGATTTAGGATTATGACTTTCCTGTGTTATGGTTTGACACTTGGGGACGAGGTGATCCATTTCATGGGTGAGCCTTTACCCATCATGACCTTGAAGAGCATCCTAATTCCAGCTTCAGCACCGTTTCATTCTCCAGTTTGGATAATAAACAATGATAAAATTTCATTGCCTATTTCCATTCTGTGTATGTAAAATTGGAGTCATGAATGCCAACTCTCAGAATTTTACAGGTGTCACGTTACCACTCATACATCTTGTGACCAATAATAAGATCTGACTAAGAGGTTTAAAAAGAAAAAAAGTGGCTTGCTGGTGAGGAAAATGTTTATCACACACTCTCTGCTGTACTTTATCTGTGAGTGATGATCATTACATCATGGAAACAAATCTGTTCCAACTGAAAGTGAATACTCATCAAAAATCATGGCAGAAGTAGCAGAGTAAATGGCACAAATGTAAGACTACTATGTTATACTTTTTGGTTCTTTCTTTTTAACAATCTATAGTTTAAAGGAAAGAGATAACTTTCAGATGTTGTCAGCAGAATGATCTAAGCTGTACCTACACAGTTACTCTGGATGAGTTCCATTGTCAAACTGCATGCCACAAAGTAAGTTGAAGGAAAACTGACATGGAAATACATCCACATACAGCCTGCCTCATGTAGAGCACTGTGATATATGTTAAAGTGAAGCACTACGAAATATGACATAGTAGCAACCGTGCCTTATAAGAACGTACCTGGTTGGGGAGACATATGTAAATGAAATGGTTAAGTAGGAATGCCAGGCATGAATTGCCAGATGATTGAATTGGATCAATGTTATAGGTGGTTTGAGAGGTGAGTTCATTTAGGCTGAGAAGTCTCTTGGAAAAAGGAGGATTTGAACTGGACCTTTATGGGGGTGGGGAGGCGGAATTTACATTTGTGGAGGGAAAAGGGAAGTCATTCATTTCAGGGATAACAGTCCTCACTAGATTTCCAGTGCCACCCCTCCCCTCTCCCCACTCACAAGCCCATATTTATGAGTGGTTGGTCACTTGGAAAGGTCCTATATCTGTCCTTGTCCTATAGAGCACAGGGCAATACAGCTGCAATATGGCCCAGGTCACATTCCATACATTAACACCAGCACTTGACAAATACTTCATAGCACATAATCTATGAACATATGATTTATAGGGTTATTTTATAAAGCATTTCACATGGAAGGAAAAGAGGAAGGCCCAGGGAACTTGCAATGCGTGCTTTTTACTAGGAGCTAAGCTAGCTGCTTTTCCTATAGTATCTGAATCAGTCTACACAACAATTCTGAAAGATTGTGATTCCAATTTAGAAAAAGAAAATAGTAGTTCAGAAATGCAAAGTAACTTGTTTGCCTTCACCAGCCAGTAGAGACGAAGTCGGGATTTTTTTTTTTTTTTGAGATATAATTGTCACATAACATTGTATGAGTTTAAGTTGTACAACATAATGATTTGATATACATATACATTGTGAAATGATCACCATAATATGTTTAGTTAACATCCATCCAAAGTCAGGATTCATACCAGCTTTGATTCCAGAAAATAGCCTCTTTTCCTACACTATACTCCTTCCCTAGGGATAGAAAAGACATTTTTCTCCCTTCAATTACCAGAAGCATTTCAGTGTTGAAGTTACAGAAAAGAGGGCTTATTAAATTAGTTACAAGGTCAAAGAAAGTATTTGGTAGGCTAAGAGCTGTTGAATCAGGCTCATATTCAACCTTTGATCAGGAAAAGAGGACACTTTACAGTGTGTTCCTTGGAAAGATTACCAAAGTAAATAAAGAAAAAGTTGTCTAGCTGCCTCAAGCAATAATGAAAACACTACATATCTATGCGATTACCTAGCAAAGTCGAAGAGCATTTTATTGGGCAAATAAAAAGCCCAGAATTAAGTCAGTGCCAATGACCTTTAAGCCACCTGAAAAACACTGAACATGATGAAGTACAGCACGTTCCCAGCGTCCACAGACATAAGGTCGAGAGTCAAAGCTTTTGACACTTTGGCTTACAATGAGCATACTACCAGAATTCCTGGGGAGGAAACACTGATGTTTCCCCAAATAAAAATGGACTGTAATCTAAAAAAAAAAAAAAGGACTGATTTTTATATTATTGCTTCACATTGCCCAAGAGAAAAATGACTAAGACGTCACCTGACAGTATAGCATATCATAAGCATATACGAAATAACCTTTTAGTAAAACCTGGTTTAACAAAGAAATTGGGTTACTTTCCAAACATGTGTAATTTATTTTAGCATTAGCCCATGACTAATGTCTTGATGATTGCAAGAATATCAAAATTTTAAATATTCTATGATTCTGTGGTAAAAGTGGTTGTATAGGAAAAAATGTTTCCTTAATTTGCAGGTGTATATATCTCCCTCTAGTGTTCAAAGAAACCAAGTGCAATCTTGTGTTTTTCCAGATCTGGTTGTGATTAGTCGAACAAAGGTCAATGTGTGGTAATAAGCCAGCATCATTATTTGTTTTTATGGGAATTGGTCCATATATAGCTCAATATTTTCACAAACAAATACCACATGCATGAATTGTCAACCAAATGTCATAGGATTCTTTTGTATCTAAGATATCTGTTGTAACTCTAACTTTGTACTGCATAACTCTCTGTTAAAGGATTGACAAAGTACGTAATTTTTAAATTTCTAGTTTCCAGAAAGAGAATATGAGAGCCTTGGGGCTTGATCCTTGGACCACCTTTCTTTTTGTTTCTACTTACTCTGTCTTACTTGATTTCGTCTAATCTCATGGCTTCAGTTACCGTCTGTCTACGGCTGAACTTCTAATCTGTTCCTTGACCAGAGCTATAGCCAGGGTTGTATAGCTTTCAGTCTCCTCAACATCTCACTTGGACATCTAACAGGCATCTCAAACTTAACGTGTTTGAAAACCAAGTTTTTTTATTTTCTTGCACCTTCCAGCATGTGCCCTCAAACCCCGCTTTGCGTTTCAGTTAAAAGTACTACCACCTACCAAGTAGCTCAGACAAAAAACCCTAACAGTCATTTTACCCTATTCTCATTCCTTACATTGAGTCCATCAGCAAGTCCTATCGGGTTTTTCTCCAAAATATATCCCTGATTTGTCCTCTTCTCTCTATCTCCATTACTTTCCCCAAGTTCAAGCCACCGTTGTTACTTCCCTGACCTACCCCAAGAGGCTCCTAATTGGCCTTCCCGCTTCCACTCCTGCTTCATTTCAGTTCATAGTTTCTCCGCCCAATTAAAATAAGATCCTTCCTCACTGTGTTCCTGGCCTTCTTCAGGCCCTTGAATGTGTCGAGTTCATTCTCACATTTAGGCTTGGCCATTTCCTGGGAAACTCATCTTTGAAAGGCTGGTTCCTTTTTGTCATTCAAGTCTCAGCTCAAATGTTTCCTCCTCAGAGAGAATTTCCTTGACTACAGTCTCCCATTACCCTGTTTCATTTTCTTCTTGTATTTTCATCATCTGAAATAAATAATTGATTAATATACTTATTTTTTTTCTTGCTAGTTTTCTCTTTCTCTTCACTAGAACGAGAGCTGAGGTCTTGGCTGCCCCCTGTCTCTCCCATGCCTAGAACAGTGCCTGGCCCACAGCTGGTGTTCAAGACATATTTGTTGACTGAGCAAGAGGAGGAAGATGAGGATGAGTACAGGTTCACAAAGAAAGGCATGGGCAGAGAAAAGAACACGGTATCCTGGACTCTGCTTTAAGTTGTACACTTAATTTTCTCAGCCTCATACCATGCCCCACAATCATAAAAAGCTACCACACTGCCTCAAAAGGAACATGTGTAACTCACACTCCTTCCTTTCATACATGCTACAGTTTCAAAAGCTGAAGGTAAAATAATAAATAGTAACAAATAACAACATAAGTCGGAACTCAGCAGCATAAGCTTATATATTTTAAAGGAAAATAAAATATCTTCTCATAAAAGATTCCCATAGACTCAGCACAAATTTGGGCATACAGTCCTTAAGAAAGCATTTGGTTCGTGTCTAATAAAATAAATTTTAGCAAAAAAACACCCAAACCAGCAAAGAAAACACAAGATCATAAATGCAACTGACCTTGACACTCAGGGAACCAAAATTTCAGCAAGTCAATTTCTGTTCTCCACGTGGTCTTTCATATTTGGTTAACTGAGGTAACCAGTTTCTGTTCCCAGATGGTTTCTCTTAAAATGGATTTCCATATTTGTAGATTAGTAAGTCAAAAGCATATAGATAACGGTACCCAAACTAAGCCCTAAGTAATTGCATGATGCAGTCTTTCAAGGAGACAAATAACAGGAGCAGTAAAGTGTCTTTCTATAACTTGAGCAATCCAATGGTCCAACATGTCTAATCAAAAATTCATTCCTAATATTTTTTGAAATATATTGATTCTCATCAGGTTTTTGAGCCTGCCCTAACCTGAGTGGTGAGGACAGGGATTACATCTCAGCCGCAGTATGGTTGGTGACATTACTGACTGCTATGAGAATTACAGTGGGAATTCAGTCCCTGGAGTCATATTCCTCTTGCTTGATAGGGATCACAATAACTGACAAATACAAAAGAACTGTCTTTGCCAATTTTTATAAAATTATTTTTCCTTCCATAATGCTGGCAAGGTGCACTACAGAAGACAAATTTAGAAACAGGATTCTGCAAATGAGAAATTGACCCCAAGGGGAGCTAGAAATGGAGACAATGTAGAAAGTCAGAGTACTCTGCTGCTTGTTTATTTCAATTATGGCTTTTGAGGTTGTGGTGAGCAGAGAGTGAGATGGCAGAATACTGAAGAAGGAAAGTTCGCAGATGGGGAAAGGGTGGATGGCTGACTTTTTCAGGCTCATCTCTGTCTAGACTGTTGCTGTGACTCCTTCTGTTTCTCGCTGGCCTGCTCATGTGGACAGGTACCCTTCATGAAGCAATCCAGTTGGTGCTGGGTTTCTACCAAGAGCCCTAATTTCTTCTAACACCTGGGAGCTGTTGGGACTAGTTCTTTGGGCAGCATGTAGGGCAGTCACTAAACCAATCACCCCTTTATATCTCTTGGTTATTGCCAGTGGTGTGAGCCCTTAAAGGTCATTTTTTTGCTTCTTGTAGTCTTACTTTCTAAGTGCTTTTTGCTTCTCTTTGGTTGACTCAACCTTCCAGCACTCTGCTGGCTTTCAGATCTTTTCACTGTGCCCTGGGGCTATGAAAGCACTCTACCTCTTCCCCTCAGTCTCTGAACCTTACCCCTATCTCCAGGTTTTGACTGAAGTTTGTCTCTCCCTGAAGGGTCTGTTTCTATGTGGGATTTTCAATTCTTCCACATTCCAAGTTCAGGAGATGGGGTCTTCAGCATTTATTCTCTGTTTTCTAGTGAAAAATTCTTACTAATTTTAGGCTCATAGCATCTTCTCTCCTCTTCTCCTGCTTCATTCATTGAGGACTTCGGCTCATGGTTGTCCTCTCCACTCCACTACTTCAGCATACATGGGAACAGCCATAGCCTTAGCAACTTAGTTCCTTGAATTTCCACGGGCAAAGTCCTTTACTTTAGTCACCCATGTCCACAGCTGGTTGGGTACCTTGTCAACATCTGGAATTGCTCCACTCCTGAAATCACAGAGTCAATACCCTCACTCTTATCCTTTCTGCTTTGATAGTTAGAGCCTCCAATTGTGTTACCCTCAGGAAGACCCCACCTACCCCATTCAACAGCCCTTTCTTCCTCTACTGATTTTCGGTTCTGAGATTCTTTATTTCAACTTCACTCCTACCAGATGCCCCGTTCTCTTGCTCTGTTGTTGCTGGAGGTCATTGAGAGGATGTGACTGCTGGTTGACCCACAAGGTGGACCCAGGCAATCAGAGGCTCCCCATTCCCTCCCCTGTCCTTGGAGTGTACATTCCTCTGTTCTCACAGTGGGAGCTGTTTCCAAAGACACAGCCTTATAGAACAATGTGTTGTTGAGACCATCTGGACCATATATGTGACTGAACCCCGTTAATGCCTCCATATAAACTTTGAAGAATCTGGCAGGTGGGTGCGGAGATGTATGCATCTTGCAGGTACCCAAGACAAGTCTCGTATGTAAGTTCCCTGGCTTATTAAACCTGGCACCTGCCAGTCTGAAGTGGTCTGTCTACCTCTTTCTCTAGTCTATCTGTGAGCCACCAGTTATCCTGCTGTCATACCGGCCTGGGGAATGTGCTGTGTGTTGGTCTTCTCTGAACCTGAGCCTAGTCTGTTGAACATCTTTGGAGTGTAGATTTCTGTCACCACTAATTCAGAGGCTTCAACTTCATCCAGGCCTTTCCTAAATTTCCTCGATCACTTCTGTTCTCTCTTCTTTTCTGCCAAGTAGTCATTTCAAAACTTCTTCATTCTGCTCAAATTTTCCTTTAACCCCTGACTCCTACCTTCCCTCTAGTTCTTAGTAGGTGATATCGCTTTCTACATCACAGAGAAAATGATACTCACTTTTTGGAAATGCCCCCAACTACACACCAGCAAACTTCTCAACACCCACATCTCCATGCATCCTTCTTCCTCCTTTTGTGAGTGTCCCTACAGGGTGTCTCTTCATCTGGAAGTAATTCTATCTCCTTTTAACTTTTCCTTTCATCTTCCTCCTCCCCCTTACTATTTGCATATAAACATAAGCAAAACTCTCTTGTTTGAAAAAATAAGGTCTTTGTATCCATGACTCCCCTCAATCCCCACTCCATCCCTCTTGTCCATAACCCGTGCTTTTTGAAGATTTGCCTACACTGGCAGTCTCCGTGCCTTCATTCTCCAGCCTCTGGTATCTGGGCCCACATCCTCCTACCTCATTGTACTGAAATCCCTTTGCCACGTTCACCAGTGACTTCCTTATTGCTCTATCCAATGGATACTTTTGAATCTCCGTTCCAAAGCATTTGACAGTGTTGACCAAATTCTCCTTCTTGAAATATTGTTTTCTTTGGTTTCCATGGGTCTATACTCTCAGTTCCCAATTGTCTCTGGCCACTTTTCAGTTCTCCTTCCAGGGTTCCCTTCCGGCTAACTTTCAAATATTGTTTGTTTTTTATACTAGATTCTCTTCTGTTCTTGTTCTACATACTCCCTGAGCCATCTCATCTATGCTTATGGATTGTATGCCACTTATATGTTAATGAGTCTCAAATCCATGTCCTTAGCTCAGAATTTATCTTCTGAGCTTTGACTGCTATGTACAATAACTACTGGCCATATATGCACTTACATGTCTTGTAGTTATCTCACAGTTGCCATGTCCCACACTCATCGCTTTCTCTTTAAAGCCCACTCCTCTTCCTCTTTTCTCTATCTCATCATTCATACAGGTATCCAAAGCAGTAAAATGATCCTCAACCTTATTTCTCCATTTTAAACATCCACATTCTAGTGAAACCACCTCCTAAATATCTCTTGAATCTCTATTACCTCCATCACTACCCCAGTTCCAGCCACCATCATCTCTTGCAGAACTCTCATAATAGTCCTGTGGTTAAGACTTTTCACTGCAGGGGGTGCGGGTTTGATCCTTGGTCAGGGAACTAAGATCCTGCATGCCACACGGCATGGCCAAAAAAAAAAAAAAAGAAAGAAAAAAAAGAAACTTGTCAGTAATTAAGTTTATATAACAAATATTTTTGTCAAATCAATTGCTTAATAAAGCATCATTAAAAAAATGAAATATCCTGTCATTCCTCCTCTTCCTTCTCATTATTTGGCTTCAGTTTTCCTCTTTTTAAAAAAGAATTTAAAATTTTTTAATTGTAAAATATACATAACATAAAGTTTACAATTTTAACCATTTTTAAGTGTACAGTTCAGTGGCATTAAGTACATTCACACTGTTGTGCACCTACCACTGCCATTCATCTTTGGAATTTTTTTCATCTTGCAAAAACTGAAACTCTGTACCCTTTGAAAATTAATATCTCATTCCCCCCTACCCACAACCCCTGACAACCACCATTCTGTTTATATGAATTTGCCTATGTACCTTATGTGAGTAGAGTCATACAGTATTTGTTCTTCTGTGACTGACTAATTTTAGTTAGCATAATGCCTTTATGGTTCATCCATGGTGTAGCATGTGTCAGAATTTCCTTTCTTTTTAAGGCTGAACAATATTCCCATTGTACCCATCAGTAATGGACTGGTTAAGAAATTGTGGAGAATCTGCCGTGGAACACTGTGCAGTGTCAAAAAGAATGAGTGCATGATATGGATCCATCTCTGAGATATATTGTGAATAGGAAAAGCAAATTACAGAATAGATTGTGTAGTATGCAAACATTTATATAAATAAAATAGCTATATATGTCTATTTATGTATGGAAATTTCTAGAATCCACCAAAGAAAGTAGTAACACTGGTTGTCTCTGAGGAGGTGGAAAATGGGTCAGGTGTGGGAGACTTATTTCTTGTAAAATTTTGTTCTATTTTGAGCATTTTTCATATGCCTATATAACTTTTAAAAATAAATAAATACCAGTAGGCACACTATGAAAAAAATTGCCATTGTATTACCGTATTTTATTTATCCATTCATCCTTAGATGGGTGCTTGGGTTTCTTCTACCTTTTGGTTGTTGTGCATAATGCTGCTATAAACATGGATGTACACATATGTTTGTGTTCCTGCTTTCAGTTCTTTTGGGCAAATATACCAGCAGTAGAATTGCTGGATCATATGGTAACTCTATTTTTAAGTTTTTAAGGAGCTGCAATATTGTTTTCCATAAGGGCTGCACCATTCTGCATTCCTATCAGTAGTGTATGACGGTTCCAATTTTTCCATATCCTCATCAACACTTTTTATTGCTTCTCTTTTTAATAATAACCACTCTCGTGGATGTGAAATGGTATCTTGCGGTTTTGATTTGCATATCCCTGATGATTAGTGATGTAGAGCATCTTTTCATGTGTTCATAGGCCATTTGTATATCTGTTTTGGGAAAATGTCTTATTGAGTCCTTTGCCATTTTTAAAAATCAGATTGTTTGTTACTGTTGAGTTTTAGGAATTCTCGATATATCCTGGATATTAATCCCTATCAGATACGGAATTTGCAAAGTACTTGCTCCCATTCTGTGGGCTACCTTTTCACTGTTCTTTGATGAACAAAGGTTTTAAATTTTGATGAAGTCCAATTTGTCTATTTTTTCTTTTGTTGCTTATGCAGTTGGTGTCATATCCAAGAAATCATTGCCAAATCCAATGTCATGAAGCTTTTGCCTTATGTTTTCTTCTAAAAGTTTCATAGTTTTAGCTCTTACGTTTAGGACTTTAATCCATTTTTAGTTAATTTTTGTATATGGTGTTAGGCCAATTTCATTCTTTTACATGTGGATCTCCAGTTTTCCCAGCTCCATTTGTTGAAAAGACAGTTTTTAATTCTGCAGCTTTGTATTAAGTTTTGATATCAGGAATTGTGAGTCCTTCAACTTTGTTCTTTTTCAAGAGTGTTTTGCCTCTTCTAGGTCCCTTGAAATTTCCTGTGAATTTTAGGATGGGCTCTTATAATTTCCTAACAAAACACTTTTCAGTGGAGATCATTTTCCCTTTAAGTCTAAACTCCATACCATGGTTACCGAGTCCAAGCTCATACTGCTCGCAGCACAACAGGCCAATAAATAGAGAGACAAGTTGTTGGGGCAAGGAATAGTGACTCTATTTGGAAAGCCAGCAGACTGAGAAGATGGTGGACTAGTGTCCCAAAGAACCGTCTTACCTAAGTTAGAAGTCAGGCTTCTTTTATAGTAAAAGGGGAGGGGGTGTAGTTGGTTGTTGCCAACTTCTTGGTGTTGGAATCCTTTGTTCTTGCAGCTGTCCAGGTAGGTCAGGTCATGATGTTCCTGTAAACCTCTGACAAGACAAATGTTATTCTCTGTTCTGCAACTTTTTATCTCTGTATGAATGGAAAAGTGTTATACCTTTAAAGGTCAGAGCCTTGAGAATGGGCTGTCCTGTATATTTCAGGCTCTAGGCAACATTCTTAACTTGTAGTGAAAACAATAGAATACAAAAGTTAAAGTAAAAGAAACAGATCCAAAATGGAGTCAGATTTGTTCTTCCCTATTACACCATGTTTTAAAGAGTCCTTTAAGATATAGCACCTGCGTGTCACCTCAGCTTCATCTCTAGATCTTCTTTAACTCCCTTTACGCAAATCAACTCTTCAGACTTTCAGAACTACTTTTAATTCTTGCATCAGCCATCCACCCTTGTCTAGGGCCTTTATATATATAATCTGCTTGCTTTCAACACTGTTTGTCTGGGCAGGTCTTCTTCCTTCAGATCTCACATCCCTTCCACATCTTCCAGGAGAAATTAAGAAGTTCCTGCTTTGTGTTCTCCCTGAGGATCCTCCTTCCCATGTTGCCTGCACCGTATTTTAACTGCTTATTTGAATACTCCCTTAGCCGGTGCTGAAGGGATGGCATCTTGGTCAGGTTTGTATGCCTAGCCCTTAGCACAGCACCCTTCACGCAGTAGACCATCCGGGAATGTTGGTTTAAATGAATTCTTGAAGGTTCTTTTTCTTCTAAAGGATAGTTTTCTTTTTTTTTCTTTTTTAAAAATTTTATTTATTTATTTTTATATTTATGGCTGTGTTGGGTCTTCGTTTCTGTGCGAGGGCTTTCTCCAGTTGCGGCAAGTGGGGACCACTCTTCATCGCATAAAGGATAGTTTTCTAGTGTGTGGGAAAAGTCAAGAAAAGAACGCGAGTTGTAAACCCATGGAACATAGAGGAAAGGTGCTTACTGGTTCCAAGCTCTGCATGCTTTGTTCTCCTAATTCCACTTGCCCCCATAAGCATTGAAATCTGCAATCATTTCATTCCACTAGTCCTCTGAGACCTCCTAGGCACAGATAAAGTTAAATAGGAAAATAGGAGGTAAGGCAGGGACCCGCAGCACCCAGCTAAGTTAGGAGGGTGCAAAAGTGACCGGCCAGTAATCCAAGGGTATTTACTCCTCAAGGCAGAAGGAAGACCACCCACCGCCTTCAGCTATTTACACACCCGCTGCTAATGCAACACGCGGGCTCAGGCGCCACCCAGCGCCCCGGAAAGTGCCTCCCGCGGGAGTGCACTGCCAGTTCCCGGGTGCTGTCCCAGGAGCAACAGATGACCGGAAATGGAACCTGCGCGGGCCTGTTGCTTAGCAACGAACGCAGCCGGGAAGCTAGACAGCCCCGGCGCTGAGGGAGCATAGACTGCCTTGTTCCCGGGCGCCGCATCTCTCGTCCGAGCGGTTCTTGGGGGCGCCTGGCAGGAGCGATCCAGGAGCCACCGGGTGCCACCAGCGCGTCCTCGCAGCCATGAGCAGCCAGCAGGTGAGAGGTTGGCTCCTCGCCAGGCTCGTCCCGCCGCGAAGCTTCCCTTGTGTTTAAAAAGTGATGGAAGCCTAGGTCTTCCGGACTCCGCAGTTGTGGCCTCGCGGGGTACAGCTTCTTTCATTCCACTTATGATGTGGGATACTGAGCGTTTTCGGTGAAAACTTTTATATGTTCTCTTCCCAACCGTTCGTACTTGGTGTTGTCATAACAACCAAACACAGTGGAGCAGAGCGCCTGCAGTTTAAATTACAGCCCTAGAGTGTCCCCAGTGTGCTAATGGTGGCCGCGTTTGTCTGGGGGGAAGTTCGGTGGGGAGTTGCCTTGGATTTGGGCTCTAGGGTTGGAATATAAGCCCCTTCCTAGCGGTGCGACTTTAGGCAAATCACCTGGTTTTTCTAAACCTTCTCTCTCCTTTATGCAAAGGGGAGGAATCAGAACAACTTTTCCTCCTTTCTAAGGTTATTACAAAGTTCAAACAAGATACCATGCCATACCATACCATACATGAAAGGGTTTGGTAAGTGGCAAGTGGAATTTCTTCTTAGGAAAACATCCCCATGGCATGTAACAAAAGATGCATATGAAACCGTGGGGAATCATCATTAGTCAAATCCATTTCACTGGCCTCCACTAATCAAGTTTGCTTTTAATTGTTGCTACAAAAGACTTGCATGTCCTCCGCTCCACATGGAGCCTAAACAATAAGATGTTTGCCGGAGTTGTTTTGCAGGAGCTTGGAGTCAGCTGTGTCTCTTTGAGGCTGAGCTAGTTAAGACGGCATAGGCTCCCTGACCCTCCAACTGGGCATATGCAAGTATGGCTTGGTGACCTTTCGACATCGGAGGGCTGAAAACTCCACCCTCAGATCCTGTTAAGCGCCTGCATTTTTGAAACTAGAGGCCTGTGGCTTAGTTACACCTGAGCAGAGGGGTGATTACCACGCCTACCACACCTTTTTCCAATCACCTTTCCCCACCTCCCCATGCTCCTCACGCTCCCGACGCGTTACTCTTTATCCCATAAATACCCCAGCCCCTTGGCTTCCGGGAGTCAGATTTGAGGTTTGTTCTTCTGTCTTCTCCTTGGCTGCCTTGTGAATGAGCCCTGTCTTCGCTGCAAACTTCCGATGTCTCAGCGTTTTGGCTTGCTGTGCTTCTGACAAAGGGAACCTGGCTCGGTAACATATGTTGCAGTAGATACTTTTCAGAACTCTTTATTGAATTTAAGGGTAACTGTAAACAAAAGGAATGCTGAACAATGGTCAAACTTTTTAATGCCAGAACAGAATGGGAAGACGTTAAGTGTGGACATTATTCTGGGCTAGCTAGAAAACAACTCCAACTCTCTAGATTTGTATGGAAAAAGCCCCCTAAGCATCCTGGTACTGAATGGAAAACAGTTGCTTTTAAGCCTGCAAATTTTGCTTAGCTTTTTGGTTTGACACTAAACTATAATCTTTTCTTTTTCAAGCTTTATAACTTTTTTGGTAGTGTTAGAGTTTATTGTGGAAAGAAGATTAAAAGTAACACTGAGT
Source organism: Eschrichtius robustus (assembly GCF_028021215.1). NCBI lineage: Eukaryota > Metazoa > Chordata > Mammalia > Artiodactyla > Eschrichtiidae > Eschrichtius > Eschrichtius robustus. The sequence goes on from NC_090828.1 coordinate 39,459,533, forward strand.
TGTAGGTTACTAACTGAAAATGTCAAAACCCTAATTCATTAATTAATCAAAAATAACTTATTTTCTTGATGCCCACATCAGTCTTTGACCTGCTCTTGAATCATATTCTGTGGTGTTGAAATTTAAAATAGGCATTTACCATATTTGCAGTGGTATTTCTGAATAGCTGTTGTTTCACAAAGCCCAAATTGACCAATTTACAACTGAAAAGCGTCCACTAAAAACCTATTGGCAGTTGAGTTTTAAGTTTCACTTTATCTTCATGAAAGTGATGTTTGGAAATTACATGCCCCCACCCCAAAGGAACCTCTGTTATTAAAAAGGCAGTGGGATCTTTAAAGAATGGGCATGAGCCCATCTAGGACTATTTACATTTTCTACATACTATTTTTAAACAGCAGAGGTCCCTCTCTCGCTGCTTTTGTTGACCTGTAATTTTAAAACTCTTGATACTTTCATTTATGCTAATTTTGAGTATCGTTTTCCTTTTGAAAGGGTGAAAGCGTTTATATTTTAACCTGAAACAAACAGAGTGGATTAAACTTTTGGAAATAACATTTTTATGTGACATTTACTTATGTACTCATTTAGTTTGAAAAAGTGAGCAGGTGGTAAAATCATATTTGCTGAAGGAGATTTTAATATATTCATCTCAATAGTGGAAGGTTTAGAGTGACATGGCATTTTTCAGGAATAGCAATCTGAACTCTTAAATTAGGTATTTAAAAGAAAAATCTCTTGGAACTGCTTCTTTCATTTTTAAAATTAGTTAAAACACAAGGCTTTTTGAGTTTCAGCTGAAGAACTTTCAGAGGTTTAAAAATACAGATATCCAAAGAGCACGAAGCTCCCCACAAAATCCGCTACAGATTGTGGGCAGAGAAGAGGGAAAAGCTGTCAGCTTATCTCTACCTTAGCGCTTTTTCTAGTTGTTAAATTAAGTAGTTTTGCATTTATATGATGCTCATTCTGTTTTCCTTCATTCTGTCTCCTTGATGTTATTGCTTAAAAAGGAGATCAGAGTGAAAACAGTTGGGTATGAGGCCAACAGCATGGTGATAATTTTAACAACCATAACTCAGAACATATGATGACTATATTTAAATCAACCCTATTAAATTTTGAGAGCTGGTTGTTGATTTAATCAGACAACTTCAGGATTATTGTGGATTTTAACCAGACACATTCATAGATTCTGGTCATTTCATCAGAACGGTTAAATTTGGATTATACCAGGTTTAAAATATCCCTTCCAATAGACAAGTAGTTGAAAATCAGTGAAATAAAAACTAAGTGCCAAGCCAGAGTACTCAAGGAAGACCTTGACTCTTTAGCAATTTTAATTCTGGTAATGTAAAATTATATTAGTCAGGATCCCAACAGAAAACAGATGGCATGCTTAAAAGGATTAAATTGAAGAAAACTTATGAAAAGACCATTTGGAGAGATGTGGGCAAGGTTAAGAGAAGAAACCAACAGAGATGAGGAGGCACCTAAGGATTAATAACAGGAAGTCATTGCCATTCCTAGGCCTGATGGGTCAAAGAAATTGAACCCCATTCTCAGAACTTGGTGAGAGCTGGAGGCTTGGAATGGTAGCTTCCTGACAGGAGCTGAGCTCTGGAAGAATTAGCCATTATCAGAACTACGGGAAACAGGGAGTACTAGGAAAGAAATATCCAAAACTCTCTCCCTTCATCCTGTCTAGTCTCCTACCGGTGCCTCTCATTGCTTAATCACCAGCAGAAGCCAGAGGGCTGGGAGCCCAGATGCTGCCTATCTACAGAAGTCAGCCTTCTAGGCACAGAGCAGGAAGGAAAACATGGAGACTGGATTGGGGCAAACAAAGAATAACCATCACAGAAATTATTATATGTAGATGCAGCCTTCATGGACATTTCCCTGTTTACAAGTTAGTTGGGATTAAAAGTTGGTAAGTCAGTTGTTCAGATCCTATAATGCATTTTTCACTCAAAATTCTTTATACCTAAGAATAAGTCTAACAAAAGATGTGTACACCCTTATGAAGAATATTACAAAAAGTTTTTGAAAAATACACTCCAAGGATGTGAATAAAGAAGTATATTGTATTCATGAAGAAGTCAATATCATAACAATATCAGTTTCCTCCAGATTATTCTAGGCATTCAGTGTGTTTCTGTCAAAATCCCCCAAAGTTTCATGCAATGTGGATCCTAAAATTCACGTGGTAGAGAAAAGGTCAAGATTGTATATAACAATTTTTAAGAATACTAAGGTGGAGAGAATTGCCTTACAGATTTCAAGACCTATTGTGAAGTCATAGTAATTTAGACAATGTCATACAATTTGTTTACAGATAGACAAATATACCAATGGAATTAAAGGGACAAAATAGATATTTACATACTCACATGTGTAATATATGTGTATTATATACACACTGTATAGTATATATGTGTGTGTGAAATAAAATTGTGTGTATACTAAAATATATGACCAAAGATGTTTATTGGAACATCTTTTGTAATAGAGAAACATTGGAAATAAGCTAAATGTTAATTTACAGGAGAATGGAATGGATAAATCACATCATATTCATACATTAGAGTACTATACAGCTGTGAAAATCAGGAAAGTATCAACGTGGGAAATGAGAAAACCATCTTGCTTGCGTGCTGAAGAGTTTGAAAGAAAGTCTCCCTCTATGATGTAAGGGAAACTTTCTGGGAAGCTGCGCTTAGGGATGCGACCCTGCTGGAGGGTGTCTGTCACTGGGCCAGCCACACACCACAGGCTGGGAAGGTGCCCACAGGCAAGGATGCCGACGGCTTGCAGCCACACCATGGAAGCAACGACAAAAAGCCCTGGAACCAGGAAGAGAGTCCCTTCCTCTCACGGTGTTGTTTTGACACCCTTTGTAATATTAATGCTGGCTGGCAAAGGAGAAACGTTATCGAGTCCTACTCAATCACAAAGGGGGGCGAAAAGGGTAGACTTGGAGCTGAGAGGCAGTAAGTTGACAATTGGCAAAAAGCACGATTTATAATCTGCTTTATAGATCGAAGTATTATTGTCAACAGTGCTTCCTCTTACCTAGGTGGAATTCCTACCGTGGAATCATCCTCTACTCAAAGGAAGTATCAGCACTTTTCCCTGAAAGTTGCTGCTAAAAAGTATATGTTACTTACAGTAACTTGAGGATGCATTAACCTGAATACATTGTCACCTTAGGAAGTGGAGCATTCTGGTTGTCAATAGGACAGAAATGGTATTTTAGTGATAGAGAAGGGAGGTGGAGTACAGTAAGCCCTGGACACTCACTAGGTTCAGATTAAATTTCTAGGGGATGATGAAATGGAGAAAAGGCTTTGCACATTTTTAAAGCTTTCTGATGGGTGTTGTTGGATACCACTTTCCTTTCTTTCCTTGCTATGAAAAAGCAATTCTAAGACAAACATTGAGAATTTAAAAAGTAGTAGAGGGGCTTCCCTGGTGGCACAGTGGTTAAGAATCCACCTGCCAATGCAGGGGACACGGGTTCAAGCCATGGTCTGGGAGGATCCCACATGCCGCAGAGCAACTAAGCCCGTGAGCCACAACTACTGAGCCCACATGCCACAACTACTGAAGCTCGCGCGCCTAGAGCCCGTGGTTCGCAACAAGACAAGCCACCACAGTGAGAAGCCTGCACACCACAAAGAAGAGTAGCCCCTGCTCACCGCAACTAGAGAAAGCCCGTGCACAGCAGCGAAGACCCAATGCAGCCAAAAATAAATAAATAAAATAAATAAAAATTTTAAAAAAAGTAGTAGAGTATGTCTTTAAATATTTTGAATACTAAGTGCTTTACTTTAGAGCCTCTGTAAAATTTGGTTGAATGAATCAATTTTAGCATTAAAAGAGTAAACTTTTTTTTTTTTTTTTTTAAATGCAGGATAAATCATCCAGCAAAGAAAAATCCAAGACACCAGTAAGAATTTTACCACAGTTGTCTACGGTAATTTACCTATAGACTCTCATTGGATTTTTGGCCTTTTAAAAACGTTTACTAGTTTCAAACTTGTAAATAAGTAACTGAATTTATGATTTTGAATTTTGTGCTCAATTTGACTATTTTCTGGTTGAGAAATTCTGAGGTGCACATAAGAGGAAAAATATCTTAATAAAGTAAGCGTAAGCTGTAATTTCCTAGTAGTGTGTACAGTATGTTTGAATATTCTGGATAAAAGTATTTCCAAGATTGTCTAGCAGAAAATATATCAGTGTTGGAATTAGGAGATGAAGCTTTGGGTTACATCCTTGTCACTAATGGCCCTGCCATCTGAGGGAGTCACTTACCTCTCTGAGCCTCAGTTTCTGAGTTTGAAAGTAAGAAGGGTTGATGATCTTTGAGATGCATCTTCTGGCACTGAAATGCTGTTCCACAGAAGATTCTTCAGATCTTGCCGTCCTTTTTAAAAAATTATTATTATTATGACTAAAAATTGTCATTGTCCTGTGGAAGAGGCAGTTAATAGACATTTTCAGTTGACAAGTGCTGGGTAAGATATACTTGACTGTGATAAATTTTACCATTTAGTAGTTATATTGAATTTAATGCCATTGAGTTTTGCTCTTGTAACTGCTGGAAGTTGAGCTTAAGTGGAGGTTCAGTGCAAACACTTTGGCTTTTTTTAAATTGTGATAAAATATACATAACATACAATTGATCATTTTAACCATTTAAAATCTATAGTTCATAGACATTAAGTACATCCATATTGTTGTACAGCCATCACCACCATCCATCTTCAGAACTCTTCATCTTTCCAAACTGAAACTCTGTACCCATTAGACACTAATTCCCTGTTTCTGCCTCTTGTCAGTCCATGGCAACAAGCATTCTACTTTCTGTCTCTATGTATTTGACTACTATAAGTACCTCATAAGTGGAATCATACAGTATTTGTCTTTTTATGTCTGGCTTATTTCACTTAGCATAATGTTCTCAAGTTTCATCCAAAGCATTATTTTTTTGAAAGATATTTTAAAAGCTGAGAACAAACTATAATTTAAATGGAGGACATAATTTTAAATGGAGGACATTTTTCACTTAGAAAACTTGAGTTAATATTCTTAGATAAAGTAAATGAACATTTCAAAATATACATTTTAATTGAAAAATTTTTTAATGATACCAGATTCTATAGAATTGATCCATAGCACCTTTTCTGTGCTTCTGCAAAATCTATCTTAAATTTTCTAGCTTAAAAGACAAGATTTGAAATGGAATAGACATTTTCTGTTTAAAAATTTGACAAATTTTAAAAGAAAAAAATAAAAATTACCCTTAGTTTGTTGTCTTATTAGTATATAGGTTTAGAGATGTAAACTCAATTAAAATTTCCTGATTCAATATTCAGTGGCTGAGTTGAATAATAATCCTTTCCTGACATTGGCATATAATAGTCTAACATGCTCTTGTTGGCTGATTTAAACTTGGTTTTATGTTCATATTTGGCCATATCTTACATTTTCTCAGCATTCATTTTCTCAGTTTCATGTGTGTTAAGGGAGATGATATTTTTAAGAGATTTTAAAAAATCCATTGACCAAAGCCAACAAACAATTTTCATTTGAATATTAAGGTTTGTACTTGGATGAAATTTTCCGGCAGTAGTTAAGCCCTAGAGTGATTTTCATTACAGACATTTATGCTTCTGGTGGTGATCCTTGTTGTTGAAATCAAGGGTGACCCAGTGCTGGTGGCTCCCAGCCCCTCTGAACTGGTGACCTGAATCTCACCCTTTGTGAACACCTTACTCATAGCCCACCCATGAATCTGAAATCCTTTATGGAGCAAGATGAGAGTGGAAGAATGGAAAGGCAGGCAGGGAAGGATGGAAAAGCATTGACTTATTGTCTTAGCTTGTTTTCCTGTGAAAGAAGAGCCTGAAAAAAGGGCTTCTGTGCAGGTAGTTTATTTGAAAGTAGGAGTAAAGGACTGGGAAGAGTAAAATTATTCAATAAAAGCCAGTGCAAGCATGGGCTATCAAGTTCGCCTGAACGTGAGAGGAAGACACAGATTCAATTATCATTGTTTAAAAATATGTACATTCTACTTTAAAACCCACCCGTCTGCGTTTCTTGAAGAGACATAGGTTCTAGCAACAGTGGGTCTGTGTTCTGTTGTCGCAGTAACCGGCTCAAGCTAATTAGTTGTTGCCTTTTTAGGAGACGTAGGTTTTCTCCCGTTGGCCGCAGTCCCCGCCACCCCCTAACATTTCCCAGCACTGAAGCTGAGTGCCAATTAGCTATCGTCACTACCTTTCCTCCTTCTTTCATGATACCTGCCAGAACTGTGTAGGTATAAGAATTTATAACCCCTGCCTTAAACGATGGAATGAATTTTTGAGTTGCCAGGGTAATCTAGAGCTGCTGAAGCCATGAGAACAGGAAGATCCTTTGGAGCTGGAATGTAGAGGAACTCATTAGCATTGGAGTCCGGCACGGTGTGGCTCTAATTAAGATGGAAGGCTTAAAAAATCACTTGCCAATGTCTGTGGGTGAGTAAACTCTGTGGAATGAACACCTCAGTTAGGTAACAGGTGCCCACATCAAACCAGCAGCAGAGCCTCTGGTAATGTGTCCCGGATGTCACACACCGTGCCATTCACAGGCTTTAGTGAGATTTGCTATTGGGTATTTGTGCCTTCTTTACAGATGTCCTAATTTGTTTGAGAAAACGTCTGTGTTTATACATTCTTATGCATTTCATGAAAAAAGTCTTTTTTTTTCTGACCTTGTTTTGTTAATGCTATCTAAATTTCATACTTCAGGTGAGTTCAAAGCCCCAGTGGCAGCAGGCGGCTCCATCATTCCATTTGAGTGTAAAGCGGGGTGAAGGTATTCCAGAGCAGTTTAGTGTTAAAAATCAACAATCATATGGTAAGAACTCTAACTAATATTCTATCTTAGACTTCAAGGACATTTTCTAGAGAAAAAAAATCACACAATATTTAGTTAATTAGAGCAATGAAATTGTAAACTGAAATATTTATGTAAAGTAGAAAAATTTATCCCAAGTGTGTTCCCTAAGAAAATAATTGAATCCAGTTCTTAGTTATTTCAGGCTGTTGTAAATGCTATAAAAGCTGATATTTTAGGAATTGGGATGTTTATAATAAAACTTTGATTTATTGTATTCAGAATTTGCCTCTGTATCAAAGACTAAAGTTTTTTCTAAGGGGGATTTTAATAAGTTGAAATCATTACTTCTAAATTATTTATATTAATATTTTTGACTTATCAGATTGATTGTATTGAATATTAACATTTTTTTCATCATGGTTCTTTAAATTTTCTGAAATAGTTTTATATTCTGTTTTTATAATCATTTTAATCTTCATTTTAAGAAGGTTCTATGCAGATATAATTGAAAATCTGAGTTTATTAACATTAATCTAAATATAAAATAAATTAATGAATATTCTTGAAATAAAGGTTTCTATTATGATGACATAAAATGAGAGTTAGTTTAACTTCCTCATAGTGAAAGAAAATATGGTTACTTAAGAACTTAAAGAATGTAGTTTTTTTCTTAAAACATGCTTCAGCATTTTATTCTAACCACTTAAATATTTTAGCTTACTTTTTAGATGACTAATTTATGCCTTTTTTAAAAAAATTCAAGCTGAATACATGGAACGCTTTGGAAAAAAGGGCAAGTTACTCGACCAGATTGATGATAGTCATGCTGGACCATCTACTTCCAAATCAAAGAGCAAATCTCCACATAAAGAACGAGAAAACTTTAGAAGCACTCTTGTTAATGTCATTATGTAAGTTCTATAAGCTAACCAGTGTTACCCTCATTAGAGCCCCTGGGAACTTTTAAATCTAAAATTATAAGAATTCTGTGCCTCTCTAAGGATGCCTGAAAGCCTTGTTGGAATGGGGTCAGGGTATAAATAATGAAAGACTGAGCTTAACCCTAAAGGTGTCTCACTTTTAAATATCATGAGCTGAAAAAGTATGTTGATGAAAATGATCAATAAAAAAAAAATCTATAATAGGGATAGGAGAGAGTTTTATGCAAGCCAAACTGAGGACTGTAATCTAGGAGATACAGGTTCAATAAGCACTTGACTTGTGTTCCTCCAGACTACAAAATGGGGGAGGCTTATAAAGACAAAAACTACAAGGTTACAGTTAGTTTCATGAGTTGTTTATTAAGAATTATAATTGGATCTGGCAAGAAGGAAGGATGCTTGTTAAGTAAGGATTGGTTGGGGTCCAAAATGGTTGCATAGCTACAAGGGGTTGTAGCTGGCAGCTGCTAGCAGATACTGTTTTGAGCATGGCTGGTGGTATCCTTGAATTTGATAACAGTTCAGAAAATTTAAGTTCTCAGTGATGCAGGAACATGTCTGAAACCACACCCACAATGGCCACCTGGCTCCATTTTAAATGCCTGAAACACAGTCACTCCATTCAGATTTTTAAATGCAATCTTTTCTTTAATGGTTAAAACAAATGTACAAGGCATGTTTGACGGGCCATAAGACAGGCTGTTCTAGTTAGCATGAAGTTCAAGCCAAATCATGTATAAGCCAGAAAGACTTCCCCATACCTCAATATATGAATATTTCTTCCATCAGGTGTCAATATTAATACTTGGTGTTGGTTGAGAGAGCAGAATGTCTGGGAATTCTGGTTGTAGGCATGCTGCCTGGTAGAAGATTTGGGGCGGTTTCTTTTTTCCCCATCTTGTCTGTTCAGGTGATGTGGTGACTTCCCTGGCATTGTGGGTCTCCTTGTGTATAAAAGGAAGGAACTGGGCTGAAATGATCACAGTGTGATCAGGGCAGGGCTTGCCCAGTCTGAAGTATGGATCTGTTTACGGAGGGCAATGCAGACGCAAGTCACGAGTTCCTCTTTGCCTGTTTTTTCACAGCTTGACGCTAGTTGTTCAGTAGCCCCTTTCTTTCATCATGACTCTCAACGCACACACACTGCCATTGGTGAACAGAATTTAGTGACACATTACAGTAAGTCACTCACCCACAGAGCTCCATTTTACTGTCCCCATGTGACACCTTACTGGCTGGATAGGCATCTTGAAGGGAGGGCAGTGGTCACTGCATGCTGACAAAGGGATGGCAGATATGTGGGCTCCTGTGCAGTTAGATCGTGGGCATGTGCCTCTGCGAGAGTGGTTTGGAGTTTGCTTTTGCCAGGCACCACTAGACATTACCAGCTTGGCCCACTTACATCACTTTCTTCAATTAAGCCCTTTCAGAACACACGAACTGTAAAATCAACACTCCAAGCCGTGGGTGGGTAGGCCTCTGGTTACAAACTCATAGAAGCAATTTTTTCTCCTCCCAATGTCCTGGCCAAGACAAATGATCTTCTTGACACAACTTTCCTGTGCCTGTCATTTTTGGTCCTCCTCTGGTTGAGGATAGAGCCCATCTTGGGTTTCAGCTTCATACCGAGGTCTGGGTTTGAATTCTCCATTTAACTCCAGCAGAATCATCTCCTGACCCACGTGGGCATTAAAGTCCAAGGCTCCGCCCCCCAAGGGCAGCCGCAGCCTCGGGTGTTGGCTGTTACTCTGCCTTGTCATTCCATCTTTTTCCTCCTGAGTATTTCCTTTTTTTCTTGTGAGCTCAGCTATGCATTCAGAGGAGGTTTGTGGCATATTATCCAGTATTTATAGAATGGTACTGGGAGGTTTTTCAGATTATCTTTGCTGCTGTGTTATAAGAAACAGAAGTCTCTTTTTAATCATTTTATGTCATTTTTAGTTATACCTTTAACAAACACTATATGGATGGACTTATTAAACTTCAATCTTTGAGTTTCTGGACTTTAGTAGCATGTTTAATCCCATTTGTAGTTATTGGTATTACATATTTCTTATTTTGTATTCCCAGTCTTATGGGGAAAGCGTTCAGTCTTTCACATTTATGTAGGATGTTAGTTGTAGGTTTTTAAGATACTCTTTATTAGATTAATGAAGTTCCCTTCTTTTCCTAGTTTGTTGAGAGGTTTCGTCATGAGTGGGTGCTGGATTTCTGTCAGATGCTTTTTCGATGTCCATTGAGATGATCATTTGATTTTTGTCCTTTTTAAATATGGCATATTACATTAAATGATCTTCATATGTTAAACCTTGCATTCCTCTCACTTAGTCATTATGTATATGTAATATACATAATTTAATGTATATACTGGATTTGTTAAAATTTTAAGGATTTTCAAATCTACATTAATGAATGATTTGGGACTGTACTTTTCTTGTGATGTCTTTGTCTGGCTTTGGTATTGGGGTACTACTGGCTTCATAAAATGAGTTAAGTGTTTCCACCTCCTCTATTTTCCAAATGAATTTGTGTAGAATTGGTGTTGTTTCTTCCTTACTTGTTTGATAGAATTTATTAGTGAGGCCATCTGGACCTGAACTTTTCTTTGTGGAAAGATTATTACTTACTAATTCATTTAGTTTACTAGATATAGATCTCTTCATATTTTCTATTTCTTCTTGAGTCATGTTTGGTACTTTTTTACCTTTTAGGAATATGTTCTTTTCATTTAAGTTGTCTAATTTTTTTTAAAAAATTTATTTATTTATTTATTTATTTATTTATGGCTGTGTTGGGTCTTCGTTGCTGTACACGGGCTTTCTCTAGTTGCGGCAAGTGGAGGCTACTCTTTGTTGCGGTGGCTCCTCTTGTTGCAGAGCATGGGCTCTAGGTGCGCAGGCTTCAGTAGTTGTAGCACGTGGGCTCAGTAGTTGTGGCTTGCAGGCTCTGGAGCACAGGCTCAGTAGTTGTGGTGCACGGGCTTAGTTGCTCTGTGGCATGTGGGATCTTCCCGGACCAGGGCTCTAACCCGTGTCCCCTGCATTGGCAGGTGGATTCTTAACCACAGTACCACCAGGGAAGTCCCCTGAGTTGTCTAATTTGCTGGCATAAAGTTGCTCAGATAATTTCCTTGCTTTCAGCCTTCCTATACATTTCCTCCCTTGGTACCTGTTGATTGCAAGACGAGAGCCTTTTCTAGGGATCTCCTAGGCAGGTTGGTTTCCTTCCTGCATGAGTTACGGTCTGTGGTGTTCTCAGTTGTTTCATCTGTTCTCTATCTTCTTTTCATGTTCCAAAAATTTGTTGAAGTATCTACTCAGCTGATGACCCTCTAGTTGCTTTACAATCCTGGGTTAAAATTACTACCATTTTCACAGGAAAACTTGAAAAAAAGGATGTTTATGCCACCATCTTGAACCAAAAATCTCTATTGATAAAGAGAAAAAATATCAATATAGTTCTTTCAGTTTTGAGAAGTAAAGTATACCATAGTTTCTCTTTAACAGGTAAAGTGTCTCCAGTATTGATTGATTTATTTCTGAGTGGAATGTTGCTTTAATGGAAAGAGCATGGCAGTTTAGAAGCACATAAGGATGGGCAAATCCTTGTTTTTGTATTTAATTAACAATGTGATGAAGGGGAAGTTATTTAAACTCTCTGACATTGTTTCTTCATCTGTGCAGTGCGGATAATTATGTCATTGTCTCCTGTAACAATAGGTGTGAGGATTAGAGAAAGCTTCTATTATTGTTCCTAGCAGCAGAATCTTTGCCTTCGGCCACAGAACGATAAAATTATAGAGTTTTAGAGCTGAAAGGATCTTCATTCTGACTGCAAGAACTTCTGCAGCCTCTCCTATAGCCCCTAACCTCCTTCCTCTTCACCTCTCCTGACCTTGCTGCATCCTCCTAGGTCCACATTACTCACAACAGAGGATGAAGTTTGAGCGTCAGGATTCAGCAAAGTAGATAGGATAGGCATTTCTGCCATTAAAAAACAAAAAAAAACAACAACCCATTTATTAAGGTCATATACTTTATAGTGGCAGGATCTGAACCCAGATGTCCTGATTCCTGAAGTATGTTACTGTCATTAGTACCTTTTTACTATACAAACACCAAAATAATGAGATGATTACTTTTGCAGTTAAAATAACCCTTCTCTTTCCAGCCACAGAATACCCTGAAGATCTTCTACCACTCCTCTCATACGCTTATTCCTCAGTTGATAAATGTTTATTGAGCACCTACTATGTACTGAATTAAACTGAGATATTACCTGAGACATTCCTGAGACATTGCCTTGCCTCTCTTCTCTGGTCCATTTAGTTGAAAAAAATAAGTCTAAAGTTCACAAGACAGTGGATTCCTAGATTTGCAAAAAACTAAGTCAGAAGATCCATTCTGGGTACCTACTTTGGTATGATATCTCAGACAGATATTCAATAAACCTCCAGTCTCCACTCACTGGACAGTTAGTGGTAAGAAGTATTTTATTACACAGCATCACTAACCTGTATCCATCCCCGATGAAGTTGGGACCTGGAGCATGATACTTTCAATGATAAAGAGGTTAAAGGTATCACAGAACAACTTATTTTCCTGAAGATGTGAACTTTTAACACATTGGAGCCCCAGAGGAAGTCACAAAATGTGGCTCATATCTGATATAGGCTTTGAATTGAATTATACCTAGAAACATTATAGTATTATATGAACAGTTAGCCAATAATAAAAACATAGGAGCATATGAGCTTCTATGTCACTTGTTGCTAACTTCTAATGTGTGTTCCTAGAAATCTGAGAAATGGTCTTTTGAAGAATATATCTGTGTCTTTGGCAAAACTACATTTAGAGTCTTTTCCATCGGTGCTCTTCTAAACATCGTATTTATAAATAACCATACGTGTTTTAGGAATAATGCAAGAACATTCCTATAAAAGTTCAGAGAAGAGAGATGATTTTGGAGCAATGAGCAAGAATGAATAAAGCCTATCAAAGAGGATGTGGCCTCTGAATTAGATCTTTCAAATCACTTCCAATATAACTGTCTCTCTGAATAAAGAGAAGGTATTCTGGGAGGAATACGGTACCAAATAAATATGTTTACTATTTTAAAAATGTTCCACAATGCCTTTTTTTCTTATTTTATAGAAGACAGTCTGACAGATAAGTCTATTAATTTATGTTCTAACTGCCATTTATATACATTTGAATAGTGTGTTTATCATTTTTCTTAGGCAACAAGATGCTGTCTTAGACTCAGCTACCCTGGATGAAAGCACATTGCCAAAACTAACCACTTCTGCAATAGAGAAAGACATCTTGGTAACAAGCTATTTCTTTTGTCAGTATAATTGAAAGTTAAAGGAAGCACTTGAAGGTGCTTTTGTGCCTTTGAGTTTATTCTGTGCTCCTTCCTGTGCAAATACATGGATGTAGGAGTAAAGATGAAGTTCCATAAAATTGCTCTATTGGATTAACGGAGGAAATCATCCTTCCCCTCGTTTCCTAAGACCACAGTCAGAGAATCTCAAGTCTCCCTGCTCCCTATGTTAAAGCTGGCCTCAGTCATGTATAGCTTTTACATGTCTTTATCCTATGAGAAATTATTTTAATTACATAGTGTACACTTCACAAAGCATATTAACTTACTTTAGAAAAAAGTAATTCTTCAAGGATTTCAAATATAGAATTTTTTAAAAAGTAAATATCGAAGACTTTAACATTGCTAATTTGAAAGTATTTTGATGTTTAAATTTTTTTCTGTTAAGTGACACGTAAAAACTTGCGAAAATATATTGACATTAAATGTCCATTGTTAGAGAAACACTATCATGTCTTAAAATGAATTTTTTGTGCACACATTTAACAACATCTGTAAAATTATGGCATGGAATATTAATAGGCCAATTGGAAATATTGTAAATCCTGTTGGATAATATTTCTGAGATTAATGAATAGGGATACTGATTCACTTACAGCTTTTAAGATCTACTTCTGATTATCAATAACACAAGGACAAAAACTAACGTACTAAATTTTCACACATTTATAGAACACTAAATTCTACCTCCACATATATCAGTTCTGTTTAGTACATCATATATTTAGTAATGTAACTTCAAGTTTTAGAGTGTAGTTATGAATTAAGGTAAGAGTTTTAATTTTCATAAAATAAAAGTTTTTTTTTTTAATTTAGGAGAGCTCAAATAATGCCAATATGAATTGCAGAAAATAATTTTTTATGATTTGTAAATACTTTGTTCTACTAAAACTTTAATTTTGCTCAGTGGTTTTATTTTTGATCAATACTTCTTTTATTATAGTATTAAACCCATCTCCATTTCTCATTATCTTTTCTGTAGAGATATTACTATTATATCCACCATGGAATTGATATGGACCACGTAGCCCCAATGGAAGATTCTTGGCTGGAGCATGTATTGAATTTAGTCCCCCAACATCTGAAAGTCCTCACTAACAGCATACTTGCATTATCTGATGAAATGAGAGAAGATTATCTTCTTAGTGTAAAAAAATCCATAGGTAAATCAGTATTTCTCTCTCTAATTTGAATGCATCTTATTAAAGATAAATTTAAAAAAATTTAAACTTAACACCTATCTTTGAAACTATTTATTATATTTATTAGGCTGTTTCTTGTATTGTGGTTACATTGCTTAAGATCTCAGGCAAGTTTCATTAATAAAATATAGCAAAAATTTTTAAAAACCATCTTTCTATTTGTAGGGATATATCCCCTCAACAAAGGACATAACTGAAACAAATTTTAAAATGTTAATTAATTAATATTAATATTACTGATATCATAAACTAGAGTGTGATTAATTACAAAACTACTGCTATGGACCAGGGGTTGGCAAACTACAGCTCATAGGCCCAATCTGGCCCACTGCCTGTTTTTGTGAATAAAGTTTTATTAAACACAGACACACACATTCATTTGCATATTATCTATAGCTGCTTTTGCACCATAAGAGATTGTTGAGTAGCTGTGATAGAGACCTTGTTGCTCACAGAGTTGAAAATACTTGCAGTCTGGCCCTTTACGTGAAAGTTTGCTGACTCATGGTATAGACCAATAAATAGACTCTAAGACTGACATTATCAGAGCCATTTAAAAAGTACTCATTTCCGGACCCATCTGAATTAAAATCTCTGGAGGCAGTCTTTCAAATCTGTGCTTTTAAAAAAGGTTCTCCGATTGGTTGTGATAGTAAACCTGGTATAATTGATGCTATGTCAAAGTTGGAGAAATCATACTGCTTAGAAATGGTTGTGGGACCCTTCAGGGAGGAGGGCATTCACTGCATTGAAGACTCCTATTGAGTGTTTTGATAATGTAAAGAGCCATATCCTTGCCCCCGAAGAGTTCATAGTATAATGAGGGCCATGGACAAATCACTAAATTATAAAGCAAAGTAGCAAGTACAATGAGGAGAGAAATCGAGAACATGGTCTAAGGGAGAAGAGGTCATGCCTGACTTGTTAGGAAGGACTCTGTGGCACCTGAACTGAGTTGTGAAGGATGAACATTACATACTAGGAAACATGCATGGCCTAGGAAATGGTGGGAATGATGGCAGACAAGAGTGAAAGGCTCTTCCGACCTTGCAAGCGGCTCTGATGGCCAAAGAAGAGGGTGCATTTTGGGAAGGGGATAGAATACTAAGGGCCTTACATGCTTTCTTTTAAGCATTTGAAGGTAAAGGACAGTCACTGAAGGATTTTAGGCAGAGGGATAAAAACATATTTGCATTTTAGAAAGAGCATCTTCAGAGAAAAGCAAGAAAGTTAGAATTAACTGAATTAAAGACTGCAGAGGCAGAAGTAGCTCACTTTACTGATTTCATAACAAGGTAGTTCTATGCTCTTAAGCAGTTTAAAAGAGAACAACAAAGCAATATGTATCTTTCCTCAATGAAGGGAAACTACTGCTACTCTGTATTGTTGACCTTCAATTCAACAAGAACACTTTTGGTGGGAGAGCTAAAAAGGAAAATGTATCAATAATATTGAGAGCAATGATTTTCGAATGAAAGAACAGGAACATTGTTAAGAAAGTATATATATATATTCTCAAAGACACAGACATCACAGATTTTCTCGTAAAAATTTTAAAATTTTCTTGTGTTTATAAATGTACAAATCACTCATTATTTAAAAAAACTTAATGTAAACAATTTTAAAGGAATTAGTTTTACAATTGCTTGGGAAATACTATAATTACTCTAAGGTTGTTGATCAGAACTTTTCAATTTTCTTTTAGTTGATTTTGTTTTAAAAGATCCTAGAGAAAAGGAAGATGACAAAAAGGTAGAAGAACTTCCACCCCATCGTGCTGAGTAAGCAATCAAGTTTCGCTAAGAATATTGATTTTTTGCAGTCATTTCTCTGTATGTGGATATATTTATACACTGGTTATATTTTCTCATATATGTTTATAATTTGTGTACTGCATATATACAACTGATCATACTATCTTTATTTATGTATTTAAGCCCTAACATGTTATGTTTACAAATTGATGGATAGATGGGTAGGCAAACACACACTGACAGATGGATGCCTACGTGGTTAAAACCTAAGTGCTCTGGTGAAAGACCTTGATACAGATCTTTTTATCTCCACAGCTCCAAGCACAGCTTTAGATGTAATAGGGACATGAAAGCTTGATGGCAATTTGAATGCCCCAAAACACACTGGGAATGTTGCAGAAAATATGCAAACACAGAATATATTACGTGGATTAAAATATAGAACACATATGGGAAAATCCACGTGCTATATATTTTCCCTAAAATAACATTTAGGAATACATCACTTAAATAGTTTGAAGAATAGAACTTATATGATTAAGTAACCACTTCAGTTTTACTTTGTTTCTTTTGTATCATTTAAAAGTGCCCCAAATTGTTTCTTTTAACAACTAAAAAGAAAAAGTCAATGTATCTTCTATGGAGAACAGCTTTTCTCCCAGGGATAAACAAAAACTATCCTTTGTAATTGTAAAGGTGATATGACCACAAACGAAAAACTGAATTAACTTTACTATATATTAAAACAAGACGAAGTGTTTAAAATCAATGAGAGTAAAAAAAAATTTACAGGCATAAAATGTAAATGTTTAAATATACTCTGAAAGATGAAGATAGCACATCTTTAGTATGTTAAAGATGATTAGTCAAGTCGGAGGAGTTACAGAATAAATAACTTTAAGTAGAATGTTAGTGTTTATGATTCTGTAAGTGACCTTTACACAGTCAGAGGTGAAGTTCAAGAAGATTTCCAGGCTGGAGTATATTCTTAAAATGTTTTAAAAACAATAGGGACATAAAATGTTTAAATGTTTCCTTAAAAAAAAATCTTTTAAGATATATATAAAACGTAGCTGGCTACTCTTCCTGTTTGATCACTATTAGTTATTTGTGGACTCCATCACATCAAGCATTTAGAGAAAAACAATTGCCTATATGATAAAAATTCAAATCTAATTTTATCTGTGTTAGTTAAAAATTATACTAAACCACAAAGAGTATGACTTTTATATACTTTAAAACATAATTACATGTTTTGTTATTACCATGAGGGATAAATCCTATTTTTAATTCAAATTAAACTCAAAAAATTATTACTCAAATAAAATTATTACTCAAAAAGTACTTTGACTATTATGAGACTTTCTGATTTTTAAAGAAGATGACTATTTTCTCTTTGCTTTCAGAATGGAAATTCTTCCAAAACCTTGGAGGAAATCTTTTTTAGCTGCAAGCAGTTATATTAGGGATCACTTGAACACAATGAACCCTACAATGTTGGCGGTGCTAGATCTGTGGCACAGTACTTTTAAGTAAGTATTTCTGGACTTACTGAGGTTTTTTTTTTTGTTGTTGTTGTTTTGTTTAAGAGAGATGAAAATTATTACATCTTAATTATTTCTTTTACTATTTTAACTATAAATTTTAAAAATAATTACAAATCTGACCTAAGTAAGCATGGTTTTAAATAACATAGAAGTGTATAGGGTAAAAGTGAGCGTCGCCATTATGTCTTATCTAGTTCTCCCTTCCCCACCCCCGCCAGGTTACCATA
This sequence comes from Eschrichtius robustus, assembly GCF_028021215.1. Taxonomy (NCBI): domain Eukaryota; kingdom Metazoa; phylum Chordata; class Mammalia; order Artiodactyla; family Eschrichtiidae; genus Eschrichtius; species Eschrichtius robustus. The sequence goes on from NC_090828.1 coordinate 39,477,480, forward strand.
TATACTTTAAGGGGTAATCACAGTTAAGGGGCTGAATCGCCATGCCTCGTTTTAAATCCCACAGAACATTAGCTGCTATAGTCATCTATATTGTTTAGAAACCGAGGTAATACTGCCCATGTGATTAGCATGAGGTGAAGTTTCTGGGCAACTGTTGGGGATCATGCAGCTCCTTGTGGGCGTCGTCATGGTGCGAAAGGTGCAGAGCTGGATGTGAAGGCTGGTGGGCGCTATGGAGTTACAGACCTTGGCCCTAGGGCTGAGGACAGTTTACCTTGCAGTTTAGAAGCTCCAGCTTCATATTCCGTCCCTTGTGCCGCCCCTTCCAAGGCACTGAGGGGGCATCCTAGCAATAGGTACACGTGGACATACCTATTTCTAAAATATGCAGAAGTAATACAGATTTATATCATTTTTCATAAAGAAGCCCTCTCAAAACCTGAATGGGTCCCTGTCTCGTGATAGAGGACATGGCAGCCTGGCCTCCAAGGTGGTCCCATGAGCCTTTTCTCACCCTCCCAGCCAAAGCCCCAGTTTACATGCAATCTGTTCTCCAGGGCCTCCTGGTTCTTAATTGCAGGTATTGTCCTGAGGACACAATAATGAGCACATTTTCTCGCCTCCTGCAGACCAGCAAAGGGAAAGCTAAGAGCTTTGGGTGCTACAGAAGCACAGCTGTTGTCTCTGCTCCGGAAAGCACCCCTGCACATACACTAGGGGGGCCTCACCGACCAACTTCTCTGCCCTCCTTCCGAAGTTGGGATCCTTAGTGCCCAGGAGCACCTAACCCTAACCCTGCTTCTGGTCCTGCTCCAGGAAGCCAAGCCATCCAGAATCGCCCCAGCTCTGCCACCCTCCCATCAGAGGCTCTGCAGTTCCCGCCTGTGAGATGAGTGTGGGTTTGTGGTGTCTAAGGCCCCTCCCCTCCCTCCATCCCTCTCTCCCTTCCTTCCTTTTTGAAACAAATTTTAATGTAATTTCTTTACACAGATACATATGTAATTAATATGACTACACAAATGTGATCATATACACTTTTTAAGTGCAGCCCTTTTTTCTTTACTTTGCCTGACTCCCACCAGCCTGGCCTTTCTTTCCCTCATACGTGCCCTTCTTTCTACCAACCCAGCCAAAGACATGATAACCATTAGTGGGGCATCTTCCCATATTTTTCTTTGTGCTCATGTAGCCAAATATATATGTATATCCACATACGTGTATCTACACACATAGCATAAAACTGGCTTTTGTCAGTGAGACTGTTTACTCCTAGAAAGCACATCCTTTCAACTTTGCATTGTATAATGTGGATTTCTTTGTCTTCTTGAATTTATCTTATAGGAAGAGGCCGTCTCCCTGCCCCATGCTTTTCTCATTTCGTTTCTTTTGGGTATTGAGACTCAAATATTTCTCCCTGACAAGGCCCATGATCTAATTTTGTCTGCAGTGATGAGATCATACAATACAGTATATCACTTTCACAAAGGATGTTTACATGCAGTAGTACATTTCATTTTCAAAACACCACCACAGTGTTTATTTTTTTAATGTCCGTTCATACATGGAACTGCTAGAACACACTGGGCTGGATGCTGGGGGATGAGCACCACTGCCTAATATTGTTCATTAAGGGCTAGACTTTGTCTATTGTACAATGTCAGGAGGCAAGAGACAAGAAAATGAAAGGAGGAAGGGGAAGAAGAAAAAGTAACAAAGCCGAGATAAGAAAACAGTAAATAGTAGATATGTCCAAAATTAGTGTCCAGGGCTGTGGTGGCAGAGGTGTTAGTTGCAGCAGCTGAAGCAAACCTCAGAGCTTCCAGGGTAAAGACAAATGAGAAAGAAGCTTTGCAGTCTGTGGTTGGGGAAGAGAGCCCCACCAACTCCTATGTTGCCTTTGCCGGTGTAAGTTGTTTTTACCCTCTGTGTGAATATTAAGAGTGGGATGGGCAGACCCAAGTCCTGCCCCTCTGAGGAGAAGCCAGCATTGAACACACAGGGCATCCTTACTCTGGGTTAATAGTCATTTGCCCTGAATCTCAGCAGGTCTTGAAGGTACAGGACGTCTCTCTGTATGGCTGTGGGTTGGGGGATGGTGATACAAAAAAATCATCTGAATGACTCTGAAATGCATGAATAGGCGCACGTCTATGAATGGGGGTGCTCTCTAGATGGAAATGTGCAAATTCATGTCATTCAGTATTTATGCTTCCAGAACCCACTTAATAATGTCAGAGATGGCATTTATAATGCAGTCAAAAACCTACATAGCACACAGGTATTTTTGCTTGAAAAATGGTGTATGTCGGGGACACATGTATATACAGTGTATATATGAGTATAGAAATTACCATAGGATATAAATTACAGTATAAATAGGATGTCTAAGAAAATAAGAAGATAAAGAACAACTTTTGAAATTCATGATTTGATCAAGGCGAGTCCAAGAAAATACTTCTAGAACACTGTGGATTCATTTACTGTACAGTACTCAGAGAAGATACAACTTGATCAATCTTAAACATATTAAAAAGATGCTTAACTCATAATAAGAAAAATGCAAAGAGATTGAAATAAAAACTACACTGAGATATCATTCTATTTCCTATGGAATGGACAGAATTCCAAAATGTTGGCATCATGCTTTGTTAGTGAAGGTTGGAGAAATGGGCACCCTTTTGAAGGGAATCCAGTCATATCTATCAAAATTACAAATTCATTTACACTTGAATCCAGCAATCTCACTTCTGGGAAATTAGTCTAGAGATACACATGAAAATATAGGAAGTGATAGAGATTCAGGGTTCTTTATTGTGCCATTTGTTAAGAGGATTAGCCTGGAAACAACCAAGTAACCATTGATAGTGGACTGGTTCAATGAGTGATGGTACAGTCACACAATGGAATATTATTACACAGCTATGAAATATGAATGAGAACAGTGTCAACGTGCTAATATGGAATGGTCTCCAGGATGTATTAGTAAGTGAAGGAAGCGAGTGCAGAGCACTGCCTAGAGTGTGCTACTTTGAATGTAATGAAGGAGAGCTGGCAAGAGCAGAACTTGTTTCTAAATTCATGGATCAAGCAAGAAATGTAGGCACTTGGAGTGGTAGTTAAGGGGCAACTTGGGCCCCGTGAGAAGTGAGATTAGCTTTGAGAACCAGAGATCAAAATCAGAGACTGACTTGGTGTTGAGTCCAGAGTGTTGGGCCAGGACTGTTGTAGTCCCTCTGCCTGAAATCAGTGATGGATCCAAAGATCAAGGTGGGTTTCAGACTATGGTGAGCATCCAGTGGCAGGTGGGAGGGATCCATGACTGACAGCTGAGTCTCCCGGAATTGACGTCTGCTTGCATGCGGCAGGTAAGGGATAGGAAGAGTTCAGAGAAGAACCTGAGGTTCACAGTCTGGGTGATTTGGGGCTGTTATTTGGTTGAGTAATCTTTTTCCTGACTCTTCCTGTAGTCTTTAACCAGTGGTTAAAACTGTTGTTCTACTGCCAGATTATAGGAGGAATCGTCCTGAGAAAGTAGGACCAGTGTCTGGTGGTATTTTTCCCATCTTCTTAACCATTCAGCCTATGGACCAAACAGGGAATGTTATCAGCAGAGATTTCATGAGAAAGTTCTGTAAAACTTCTATAAAGGCCTATCAATCTCAAAACATGAAAGATGGGTGGCCTGTGCTTAGAATTGTCTCTAAATCAAACACTGAGGAAGTGCAGGGAAAACTGGTCTGGTTGCTGAGTGGCAAAGTGAATTCTAGGTGCTCCTGCCCTAGCAACTGCTCTCATTCAGTGCTGCTTCACATGGCATGCACCTGTACCCTGATTTATAGCTACAGCTTTAAGACATAAAGTCATGTTGAAAATGTTGACCAAGAAGCATAAAGAGAGCAGATTATGTTTAGTATGTGCTGTCATGCTACATTTTAAAAGTATTTTATTTAAAACATTGCTTTATTACTGCTCAGTTGCCCAGAATAACTCATTACCAAAGATTCTCCAGCAATGGTTATACCTACTTTGTGCCTAATGTATCACTGATGTCATGTACTAACCTCATGGTAACCTAAGAGATGGACTTTTGCTTGTGAAAGGAATATAAATAGATGTGAAATGTGTTTTGTTTACTAACCAGTATTTTACATTGGTTTTTAAGTAAAAATTAAATGTGATGTTTTTAATAGTGTTTCCTATCTTTCAGATAACATAGAAATCATTTAATCATGTGGAAATTAAATAGCAATTTCTATAATAGGGAAGAAATCTGTAGTTAAATTGAGGTGACTAATACAATGGTACTAATAGGTAGCATTGTTCTTTCACTTTAATCTGCCAGAGAAACTTCTTAACTGACTAAAGCGTGTATATAACAAAGATCATAGTGTTGTAGTCAGAATTGAAAACTCTTGGCTGGAGTAAGCACTGTGTTTTCTGAAAAAATCAAAACCAGACAGGTTCAAAAGATTTTTGTACACTGAGTCTTAATTAGGTGTGAGAACTCCCTCACTTCATGGCTTTCCAATATCCAGGGTTGCTCTCTTTTCAGAAAGGGTGGAATTTTTGTTTTAGGAGGAGTGGACCTTGTAAGTTTTGAGCCCTGCCTCTTTTTCTGTTTTAATTGTTCCAGTTTGAAAGCAAAAATCAGTCTAACCTATCCATCAAATTTCAGTTATTACGTCCTTCTTCTACTGCACAGCACAGTTTCATAATATCAGATTGTGTTCCTGCTGAATTTAATTATATTAATTATTTTTTAAATTAAAATATGTTCTTGAATATTTTTATGGAGCACAAATTTTAGTGATAAAACCTAGGAATATCATTTTTTGAGAAGGGATCAATTAGCAAAATGTTAAATTAAAAAAAAAAACCCTCATACTTAAATCACTGTTCATTTTCATCTCTTGCAGAAAGTTACGTTTAGTTGATGTAGAAGAATTTCACAATTGCCAGGATGCATTAGAGCTGTTGACTTTTCAGAGCATTGTCATGAAACACATGGAATCTGCCAAAGAGACTCTACTTAAAATGTAAAGTTTTGAAGTTTCATGTATGAAAACATAAATTTAAAAATGTGATTAGTGGGCTACTGCAGTTTAACTGCTTTTAGAAAATCTCATTTTAAAAAGTTTGTAATCATTTCCGTTTGAGAGTTAAATATGATATCTTTAACTGCCTTGCTCTGTGATGTCTATCCAGATGTTCTACACAGCATAGATTGTACAGAAACTAAAATGATGATAATTGATACTTTTTCTCAACGTCTGGTTTCTACCCTCTGCTCTGAGAGTAGGGGTGGATAACATGGGGGAATGATCATCAACTAATCGTTCACCAGAGATTTATTTGAATCTACTGTTAACACATGCAAGGTAATGTGCCGGTTACATTTTGGTTTTGGATGGAGGATGCAGAAGAGTTTAAAGAATGCTTAGGTGGGGAAAATATATTCTTTAAAGGAGTTTATAGTCGTATTGGGAAGTTAGACTTAATTAAACATCATCTTGGATTGGCCCTTCAAATTGGGATAGCCACATGTGATAATTATCGATACTGGTGCCGGATAATATGTTCTAAAACAATACAGTAAAATTGTCTTTGTCATGGGCCATTAAGTTATTATAAATGGGACATTAATATTAGATCAAATTTAAGATAACAGAGGACATGAAACTCCAGCATGGCCTCATGATTTCCAAAACGTACTTAGAAATCTTCCCTTTATATTTTTTCTTCTCTAATACGTTAGAATCAAATTCTTTGTCTGACATTACTTGAAAGAACTTTAGACTTCTATTTAGTATTAGTATTTAGTTCACATAAAAAAAAAATAGAGGAGAGGTGCAGAATGAAAGTGCATAACTAATTGCAGAGGAGAATATGACCCCATAAGTACAGAATAAGAGTAAATTATCTTGATCTATAACTTCAGGGTTCTACCCCAGGAATACATTCCCACTGCAAATTTTAGTAGACTGGGTGTGTCAAAGTACAGAGTAGAGGATAAACCTTTATTGAATGATTTTGCTGAGAGATGTAGATTGATTAACTGTATCTCTTGATGCCTCCTGATGGATTCTAAGGGAAGAACCCTCTGACCATACTTTACATAGTGAGCCAGAATGTGTTTATCATGGCTAAAAGGCAGAACATGAGCTCACCGAAGTGGAGAAACAATTAGTAAATGATTAATTATGACATCTATGCCAAACCCAAACGTCTTCTCTTAGTCCTTATCCTCCACTTCTACTCAGCAATTGCTGTGGTTTATCACCACCGCCTTCTGTAAGTCTCTGTTCTGTGTCCCTGTGCCCATTTAATTTTTGATCTCTTTTTCTGGCTCTACTTAATCTTACTATCTTTTCTAAGGGTAGGGGCTCTCCAGGTGTTTGCTTTTGTTTTTCTTCTCTATATTCTCGACAGTTTCATGATTTCGTCTGTCTTAGCTGTCTCAAGATGTTATGTTTTCTGAGCTCTGTGCCCTTCTTATAAATTTTCTACTGTATATCTCCAGTGGAATGCCACGTCAGCACCTGATTCTCAGCATTTCCGTAACAGTACTCATTCTTTCTTCCAAGCCTGCCATTCTTCCTCCTCTGGACCATTCCCAGGCCAAGTTGAAAACTTTTCGACTTTTTCTGTCTCTTTTGCTCATCATGTACCTCCTCACCATCCCCAGCCTGCCCCTAGCCATCTTCAGTGTATTGCTAACTGTTCTTTTCTTGTTGAGATATATTTCACTGATCATAAAATTCACCACTTTAATGTGTATAATTCAGTGGTTTATAATGTATTCACAAGATTGTGCAGTGGTCATCACTAATTCCATCACCCTCAGATGAAACCCTGTATCTGTTAGCAGTCACTCCCATTCCACCCTGACAAGCCCCTAGCAACCACTGACGTACTTCCTGTCCCTGTAGATTTCCCTACTCTGGACAGTTCCTCTAAGTGGAATGATACCATATTTATGTCTGACTTTGTACACTAAGCATAATGTTTTCAAGGTTCATCCATGTTATAGCATGTATCAATACTTTATTTCTTCTCATGGCCCAATAATAATCCATTGCAGAATATATTAATACCACATTTTGCTGATCTATTCATCAGTGTGGGTTGTTTCTACTTTTTGGCTATTATGGATAATGCTTCCATGAGCATTTGTTTTGCGTAAACATTCGTTTTCAGTTCTCTTCGTTGTATACCTAGGAGTGGAATTGCTGGGTTATATGACAACTATATTTAACTTTTTGAGGAACTGCCATGATGTTTTCCAAAGGGTTTGTAAGATTTTACATCCCTAACAACAATGTGTTCCTACAATTCAATTTCTCTACATCCTTGCCAGTGTTTGTTATTATCCTTCTTTTTAATTATAGCCATCCTAGTGGATGTGAAGTGCTATCTCATTGTGATTTTGATTTGCATTTCCCCAGTGACTAATGCTGTTGAGCTTTTCTTCACATGTCTATTGTCCATTTATTTATCTTTTTGGATAAATATCCAAGTCATTGCTCATTTTGTATTCAGCTATGTCTTTTTATTTTTGAGTTGTAAGAGTTCTTTATACAGTCATCCCTTAGTATCCATGGGGGATTGACTCCAGGAAACACCCCCTCCCCCGCAGCAGATACCAAAATCCACGGATGCTCAAGTCCCTTATATAATATGGCATAGTATTTGCATATAACCTACACATATCCTCCAAATTATCTCAGATTACTTATAATACTTAATACAATATAAATGCTATGTAAGTAGTAGTAAATACAGTATAAATGCTATGTGAATAGTTGCTGGCACGTGGAGAATTCAAGTTTTGCTTTCTGGAACTTTCTGGAATTTTTTCCTGATATTTTCAATCTGGAGTTGGTTGAGTCCACGCATGTGGAACCCATGGATACAGAGGGCTGACTATGTATTCTGAGTACTTTAGTAGACCCCCATCAGTTATGATTTTCAAATATTTCTCCCATTATGAGGTTTGTCCTTTCACTTTCTTGACAATGTTATTTGAAGCACAAATATTTTTAATTTTGATGAAGTCCAACTATTTTTTGTATATTGATTTTATATCCTGCAACCTTACTAAACTTGTTTATTAGCTCAAGTAGTTTGTGTGTGCATGTGTATTCTACGTAAGATTGTGTCATCTGCAAACAGAACTTGTTCTAATTCTTCATTTCCTACCTGCATGTGTTTTTTTTTCTTTTCTTTTCCTTGCCTAATTGCTCTGGTTAGAACCTCCAATGCAATGTTGAATGGAAGTGGCAAGAGTGGACATCCTTATTTTGTTCCGGATGTCAGAGGAAAGGCTTTCAGTCGTCCTCTGACATTAAGTTAGCTGTGTTGGTGCCCTTTATCAGGTTGAGGAATTTCCCTTTACTCTTTAGTTTCTTAATTGTTTTTATTATGAAATAATGTAGAGTTGCCAAATGCTTTTCCTGCGTCTATTGGGATGATAATTAGTTTTTTCTGTTACTCTGCTAATATGGTATGTTACCATTGGTTTAGTATATTGAGGCAACCTTGCATTCCACTTATATGCTGCTAAATTCAGTTTGTATTTTGTTGAGGATTTTTGTGTCTATATTTATCAAGGGTATTGACCTGTAGTTTTCTTCTTCTTGTGATATCTTTGTTTTGTTTTGGTATTATGATAATATTGTCCTCATGGAATCAGTTAGGAAGCATTCCTTTCTCTTTTTTCTTTTTGGAAGGCTTTGTGAAGGATTGGTGTTAATTCTTCTTTAAACATTTGGTAGAACTCACCAGTGAAGCCACCTATTCCTGGATCCTGGCCTTTTAATTTTCTTAGAATTTTTTTGATAATTAATGTATTTACTTGTAATAAGTCTATTCATGTTTTCTGTTTCTTCTTGAGTCAGTTTTGGTAGATTGTGTCTTTCTAGGAATTTGCTAGGTTATCTAATTTGTTGGCATAGAGTTGTTTATTATGTTCCCTTTATTTCTATAAGGTCAATATTAATGTCTCCTTTTTTTCATTTCTAATTTTAACAGTTTGAGTCTTCTTTTTTTTCTTGGTCAGTCTAGCTATAGGTTTGTCAATTTTGCTGATCTTATTAAAGAACCAGCTTTTGGCTTTGCTGATTTTCTCTATTTTTTCTATTCTTTATTTTGTTTGTTTCCACTCAGATCTCTCTTCCTTCCTTCTCCTTGTTTTGAATTTAGTAATCTCTCTTTTTCTGACTTCTAGTAGAAGTTTAGACTGTTGGATTAAGATCTTTTAAATATATTTTAATGTGTTTACAGGTCTAAAGTCTGACCACTACTCTTCTGTATCCAATGAATTTTGATATATGGTGTTTTCATTTTCATTCATCTCAAATTATTTTTTAATTTCCCTTGTGGTTTTTTTTTTTTTTTTAACTCATTGCCTGTTTAGGACTATGTTGTTTAATTTCTGCATATTTGTGAATTTCCACAGTGTCCTTCTGTTACTGATCTTCTAATTTTGTATGATTTTCATCATTTTATATTTACTGAGACTTCTTTTATGGACACCAAGTATTCTTGATCCTCTCTCAGAAGCATCTTCTATGTGTACTCCTTTCTGTCAATTCCCACTGCTACTACCCTTGGCGGGCCCTTTTATCCTCCCATATAGCCTACAAACCACTGCCAGGTGAATCTTAAAACATCCCCTAGTTCAGTGCCTTCCGTTTCTTGACAAAATAAATCCACAATTCTTAACGTGCCTTTTAAGGTCTTCTGCAACCTGGACCTAACCTATCTTTTCTATTCTCAGTTCTGAAAAAACTTTCACCTTGGGCCATGCCTGTAGAAATAGTCACGTTAAATTAAAAACGGCATGGCTTCTAAGATTAGCCTGTAACCATAGCTTACCACTGTTAAATATCTATCCAATTGGTAAATCTGTAGACTCTTTGTTCTCCTTTTTAACCAATTGTTGATTTTTAAAATAATTAGTTACTCCTTGTTTGTTTCCATCTATGAGATGGGAATTCTAGGAAAATTTGAAAGTTGCTCAGTTGCTCCCCACTTAAACTCTGTGACTCTTAGCATTGTCATCTTTGCAGACATAATTGTATCAGATTTAATCAGAGGTTAAGGGGATTAAAACAGAATAAGAACCTCTTGGATAGTATTAGCAAAATTTTATGTTTTATACACATATTTATAAAAACTTTACACAGCAAAAGCAACCATCAGCAAAATGTAAAGGCAGGCTACTGAATGGGAGAAAATGTTTGCGACTATATACATCTAATGAGTAGTTAGTATCCAAAATATATAAAGAACTCATACAATGTGATAGCAAAAAACAATTAGATTAAAAATGGTCAGAAGATCTGAATAGACATTTTTCCAAAGAAGACATACAAATAAATAACAGGTACATGAAAAGATGCCCAACATGACTAATTATCAGGGGAATGCAAATCAAAACCACAGTGAGATATCACTTCACACTTGTTAGAATGACTATTATCAAAAAGACAAGAAGTAACAAGTGTTGATGAGGAGGTGGGGAAAAGTGAACTCTAGTGCACTGTTGCTGAAAATGTAAATTGGTGCAGCCACTGTGGAAAACAGTATGGAAGTTCCTAAAAATAAAAAGAGAACTACCGTATGGTCCAGCACGTCCACTTCTGGGTGTTTACTTGAAGAAAAGGAAAACACTAATTTGAAAAGATATGTGCACCTCCATGTTCATTGGAGCATTATTTACAATAGCCAAGACATGGAAGCAACCTAAATGTTCATCGACTGATGAATGGATAAAGAAGATGTTGCAACAGCATGGATGGGCTTTGGAGATATTATGCTAAGTGAAATATGTCAGACAGAGAAAGACAAATACCATATGGTCTTACTTGTATGCGGAACCTAAAACAACAACAACAAAAACCAGTCTCATAGATGCAGAGGGCAGATTGGTGGTTGCTAAAGGAAGGGAGTAAGGGGTGGATGAAATGGTTGAAGAGGGTTAAAAGGTACAAACTTACAGTTATAAAATAAATAACCCATGGAGATGTAGTACACAGCATGGTGACTACAGTTAACAATACTGTGTTGTGTATTTAAAAGTTTCTAGGAGAGTAGATCTTAAAAGTTCTCATCCCAAGAAGAACAAAATTTTAATTATGGTGACCAGTGTTAACTAGGCTTATTGTGATCATTTTGCAGTACATACAAATATTCAGTCGTCATGTTGTACACCTGAAACTAATATAATGTTATATCAGTTATACCTCAATAAAAAAAATTATGCCTCACGCTATTTACAGCACATAATGCAACTCATTCCTGGAGAAGCCCCTCTTGTGTCTTTCAATGTCCAGACCAAATGACCCTTCTTCCATGAAATCTTTACTGTTACCTCATCAAAAGTGATCTCTTCCTTCTGAATGCCTCTGACACTTTGTTCTCTTATTACTTTTTCCTTTTATAATATATATTTATGTGTGTGCATTTTCCCCTCCACTCACCTATAAGTACTTTGAGGACTGAGTAATATTTAGTACCTCAAATGTTTTGTACATGATGGGAAACCCTGTAAGTATTTTTGAGACAATGATTGAATGAATCATTTTTTTCAATGTATTTTCTGTTCTTTGTCCTTTTTCCAGTCTTACAGCCCTGGACTTAGTCCATCTCTTGCCTGAACTACTGGAGATTTCTCAATCCCCTTCATTAATCTGGCATTGCCCTTCTCTACTTAGTATTGGCTACTTGTCCTCCTTTGTCCTTTTACCTAGTGCTTTAACAGTGATGCCCCGCTGCAGAAACATCTGCGGTGTGTTTACAGCGCGTGAGCCTGTCCCAGGTGCTTGTGTTTAGCTCCCAAGTTCTGCAAAAGGCCTCACAGACTTCCCTCCACTTATTTATTCCTATTTTCTAGTGTATTAGCTCCATTATAGACAGTGAAATGATCAGATATATTAGTCCTACCTCTCCCACCTATTTTTCTTAGTATCTTCTACTTCAGATCCTTTTCTCAGGGTCTTCCTCACTTCATTTTTATCTATTCTTCAGTGAAATTTGCCATCTTCACTAGAGAACCCTTCTCTACTACTTAAATAGAAAATTATGTCTCTATTCTTTGATTTCAAAGCTGTTTTTCTGCCATGACACATTGCCTTCATTATTATGAGAGAGAAGGGATCATGTCATATCTTTTCATATCTCCCATGACACTGTCCCTAGCACACAGTAGGCACTAAACACGTATTTGTTAAAGTGATGAATACATACATTTAAAACTTTGATCTCTCTTGGAGCATCCAGGCAACTCCTGAACTTATATTGACTCATGGTTTTAAAAAATTTATTATCTCTTATGAAAGAGGTACAAATATTCCTTAATTTTCGTGTTGGACAGTGGTTTTGTAAACTGAAAACTTCACTTGTTATCATCATAATGTATCTGTATATGAATTTAACTGCTTTCCTTTTATTACAAGGATACATATACATTTGAAACTTGTTTTAAATCGGTCACTCTTTCAGGATTTCTCATTAAGGAGGATAAAAAAATAATATACTTGCTTTTGTTGTTTTGTGTCTTGTTTTCAACTATCATTGTGAAATAGATAGAATAACATAAATTACCAAGTGGGCTGAGCCAAATAAGCCCTCCCTTGATTTAATGTTATTCACATTTTAGCTTTAAACTGACAAATCCATTCCCTGAAGAGCAATTTCAGAGACTGGGGAGGAGTATCTTGTAATATCCAATAACGTTAATTGTCATATTATTCAAAAAGTGCTGGAATCATGGTTCCAGGAGTTCAATTTACCTTTTTATCACAGCATCATGTCGTTGAGCCATTTTCCATTGGCTATGATTAAAATTTCTTTTCCCAGGAGGAGTGAAATATGCTAGTGCTTACATTTCAGAGAGTGGGTAATGTGACTTGGCAATATACCTCTCTATAAAGACCTTTAGATGTTCAGAAGTTACTGTTAATGCTTAATGTAAGAGGAGTAATTCACTGAAAATATTAACTTTTAAAAGTCTTTTGTTCTTTCAAGGTGGTTTCCAGAAGTGCAGAATATTTATTACCAAGGTAATAAAAAAAAACTATTGCCAACTGGGGACAGCAGTGCCAAGTTGGAATCTTTTTTCAACTGTGCTGCTACACTTATGACTTTACAGCTGCAGGACCTCGCTTTGGTTTCCATGCAAGATTTCACAGACTTAATTGCACAACCCCCCGTAAGTAAGGTTCAGTTACACCAATATTCATTTACCAGTTTATTTATTTTCAATTCTTTCAGAGTGGATAATTATAAAATAACCTTTACCAGTGGAAGAGCAGAAAGTGTATCTTTAGACCTATTACACTTACGTGTTGTTTTAAAAAAAGACTTAATGTCAACCTGCATATGTAGGATATATTATTATCATCACATTGGTGAGGTTAGTGGAAATAAGTAAAAATTCCCATAATTGGGAAATTTGGCTCATGAGGGCTGGGGAAGATTTCTCCAAAGAACTCTTTTCTTTCTGGAAGAAGGTCCTGTTACAGGGTGAGTGGAGTCTGGGAATTCGAATGTTCTCCTCTTGGGCTCCTTCTTTCATGATTCTAGAGCCCCACTGCTGTGCACATCTTCCTTTTTCTGGAATCGTGACCCTATAGTTGATCTGTAGGCTCAGTGGATACTAGATACCAACAAGTCTAGCTGGGAATGGCTCTTGCCCTTTTTGGTACAGTTCCTCTTTGGCTTAACTGTCTAGGGCATAAGAAGAAGGGTGAGTTCCCATGTATCCTAATTGGGACCAGTGCACTCCTTAGTCTATCACAATTCATATGCATATATATATGTATACTTTATTATATATATATAACTTCTTTGTTGCAGGATTCTGTTAGAGCTTTTGAACATCCAGGTTTTGTCATGAGGCTGATTCTTGATAATGACACCATTAAGTTTGAACCTGATTTCAATGACTATATAGACATCCTTCTAAATGTTTATGATGTCATGATTAAGGCTGTCAGTTTCGTGCCAAGAGTTGAGGCAAAATTGTATTCCAAGTGGGTAAGTAATAAGGATATTCTGATAGCTTCAATTTGCATGATGGTATTTGCTTCAAATAACTTCTTTTAGTATAGACAGGTATCCTCTGCTTTACAGAATACAAATGGCCTAGTAACATTGGCTTATAAGGCAGTTTTGCTTTAAAAACATACTATTTTCCCATTAGCTTCTCTTAAATACTGGTTTCTTAGACCAGTCTTCTATTGAACTCAGCTGAAAACTTTCTGAGGGGGAAGAATTAAAGTTGTGATCTGGTTTGAAGCCGTCAATGAGCATTTGCTGTAGCATTCACACCATGCTGTTGACTGCTGTTACACTTTTCCAGCTCTGTAAAACTCTCCTCCAATTAGCTACCTTCCTGATACACCTTCTTCCAGGAATAGTCATGCCTCCTTACTTCCAAATCATAGATCCTACTTCCCTTCTCTCTCTGGCCAAATATTTAGCAAAGTTCTGCTGAACTATGATATTTCAACAGTAGTTATTGCAGTCTAGTATATGAAATGAGCATGTCTGAAAATTCCTTAACTTAAAAGCTTTTCAAGGTTCGTAAGTCCAAACAGTAGCTTTCTTCTCCCTTTTTCATTTTTAAAATAGTGTACGAATATTTCATACATACAAAAGAGTACAGGAGGCTAGTGTTTAAAGTTTTAAGCAGTAATAGAGTTAACACCTTCATACCTTCAATCTGACTTAAACAATGACTATTACCTTTAAATTCTACCTGCCAACTGGTCTTCCCTGTTCATATCCCTATCCTTCTACCTTCTAGCAAAGGAATCACTATCTTGCACTTTGTAGTTATTTTTTAAATTAATTTTTATTGGAGTATAGTTGATTTACAATGTTGTGTTAATTTCTGCTGTACAGCAAAGTGAATCAGTTATACATATACATATATCCACTCTTTTTTATGTTCTATTCCCATATAGGTCATTACAGAGTATTGAGTGGAGTTCCCTGTGCTATACAGTAGGTTCTTATTAGTTATCTATTTTATGTATAGTAGTGTGTATATGTCAATCCCAATCTCACAGTTTATCGCCCTTCCCTTCCCCCCTCGTAACCATAAGTTTGTTTTCTGCATCTGTGACTCTATTTCTGTTTTGTAGATTGGTTCATTTGTACCATTTTTTTAGATACCACACATAAGTGATATCATATGACACCTGTCATTCTCTGTCTGACTTTACTCAGTATGACAATCTCTAGGTCCATCCATGTAGTTGCAAATGGCATTATTTTGTTCTTTTTTATGGCTGAGTAATATTCCATTGCATATATATACCACATCTTCTTTATCCATTCCTCTATCGGTGGACATTTAGGTTGCTTCCATGTTCTGGCTATTGTAAACAGTGCTGCAGTGACCATTGGGAATTTTGTAGTTATTATTCTGAATTCTTAAACATAAACTTACTACATGTCTTTATATCTGTAAACAATTTCTCTTTGGTTTTTCTATGTCTTTGTATAGATGGAGTCATCTTATAAATAGTCCATGACTTGTTTTATTTTACTTAACACTGTGATTGTGACATTATTCATTTTGAGAATATTTTCTTCTTCATAGAGCTTCTAATTTTTTTATCATTTTATTTTTATTTTCTCAGAATCCGTTAACTTTTCTTTTTTTCAACTAGGCCTGGTCATTTTTGATAGTTTCTTGTACTTAGTCATGTATTCATTACTCTTCTCTGTTTGCTGATCTGGTTCCTGCTCCTGGTGGTCTATTTCTGTGGGTGTTTTTCCTTTATTATTATGGGCTTATACGCGTAAGAACTTTATGCAGGGAAGTCTTTGAGGCCTTGATTTGGGTTGGTTCCTCTGGATTTTGCATATTCTCTTGACATGTGCTCTGGAGGCCCCTGCAAACCCAGGACCCTTTTTTTTTTTTTAATGATTTTTTTTTTAAGGGAACTTTATTTTTATTTATTTATTTATTTATTTGGCTGCGTTGGGTCTTTGTTGCTGCGCAGGCTTTCTTTAGTTGCGGTGAGCAGGGGCTACTCTTCGTTGCGGTGAGCGGGCTTCTCATTGCAGTGGCTTCTCTTGTTGCGGAGCACGGGCTCTAGGCACGCGGGCTTCAGTAGTTGTGGCTCGCAGGCTCAGTAGCTGTGACGCACGGGCTTAGTTGCTCCACAGCATGTGGGATCTTCCTAGACCAGGGCTCGAACCTGTGTCCCCTGCATTGGCAGGCGGATTCTTAACCACTGCGCCACCAGGGAAGCCCCCAGGACCCTTTTAACCAAAATTCTTGCCTGAGGATTTTGTGGACGACACTGGCAGTGTGAGTGTTTACCCAAATGTGTATGAGAACAGGCTTGTGGTTCCAAATTGTTAAGACAAAGATCCTTTCTCTCCTCCACTGAAAAGCAAGGCCCAAACAAGACATTTTCCTTCTTGCCCCCTCATTTAAAGGTTCTGTCAGCTTTCAGCATTCTGAAGTTTTGTGTCCTCAGAACCCTCATTGTGAGGTTGTGTCACTTTTCATTGTTCCTGGCTTTATGTAGGGGTATCAGTTGACTTCCCACCTTACTCAGGCTTGAGGCTTTGTTTCCTGACCGCCATTCTCTCACCCATGCCACCCAGCCCCACACATGTGCCCATCCTGCTGGAGACTCATTAAAGCAAAGCTTAGGCCACCAGGGATCTGCAGAGTCCCCAGGGCAGCTGCTCACGTCCGCATATAGTTACCTCCCGATTCATGTATTCTCTCATGTTTGGCCCCTTAGACTTTCCTTATTATTTTACTGCCTTAACCATGCATTATAAAAGTTATATTTGGCATTTTCCCCAGCATGTTTATGTGTTTTGAACTAGGTCGTTGTTTTGAAACAGGGTATCTATTCCTCATATTACCATAAATAGAAGTCTCTCAAGAAACTTACTGTTTACTTTGTTTTTTTGTTTAATTCCAGTTCACCTATTGCATCCTTTTCTATTCTGTTCATACCCTGCCTTTCTCAAGAATGACTAGATGTAGCTTATGAAACAGACAGATATAACAAGTTAATAAGAGTTACTAGATAAAGTTCGAAGTGGAAAAAAGTATAATCATCTGAATGAAGACAGTTGCTATGATTTTATGCTTATAAAATATGGCTCTAAGCTTCCTGGTTTCTACAGTAAAGAGGAAAATATAACAAGTTTTAGACTGCTCAGGTATTTTTTCTGGTATCAAATTTTGAGAGATAGGTCTTACCTGGGGCATTATACGTGGGGTAATGATTCTAAAACCCTGTGTACCAGCATCATGTGGTGACTTTTAAAAATACAAATCCAGGGGTCCCCGCCACCCCCATTCCCTGCACCTAGAGATGTAGATTTACAATGACAGTCTGTACTCAGAAGTAGGTATACTGGTAAAATATCCCTAGATGATTCTGGCAATCCCTCAAGTTTGGAAACAAGTGATACAGAGGGTACTTGAATATTAATGAGCTTCACATTAGATCCAACAATTTCACATTGCAGTACATAATATATATTGCTTTATCCTAAAGTTCTTTTTCAAAAAAGATGACACCAAGTATCTGCTGTGCCCTGGGGGGTGAGGTAGTGGTGATGGTGGTGGGATTCACTAATGTTGTCATGAAGCATCTAGTTCTGAAAAAGTGTGATTTCCTGAAATGTCCACTAGGGGGCATAGCGGACAAATGCATCCTGGATACCTGAACAAATTACCCAGTTCTCTAAGGAATCCTTTCATATTCTCAATTTGAAAGCTGTAGGATATTCACTACTGGCAATGATTTTTGTCTGTTGCAGTTAAAAATCCCTTTTTCTGGACAACAGGTAGAGAGCATATATATTTTTTAAGTGTAATGTGGTTCAAGATAATAAACCATATATATTTGACATTTACTTGTCCTCTTATTCAAAAAGAGAAGGAGACAAGATGTTGAGATTTGTTTGCTTATTTAAAATTGTTGTCTGATACATTCTTGCCCACATTATTCTAATGGTGGTAGCAGAATGCAAATTTTGCAACTGGGGATTTTAGTCTGTTCTAGTTGCTGTTCACATTGACCTCTGAAAGCTCAGAGGTCAGTGAATGAGTAAGCAATCCTTCTTTGTTCTACAGACATTACTCCTCCAGGTGAAGAAGTACTGTGACTGTGATCAAAGACTGTGATCATATGATGTTGAGCTGACTTATTTTTTTTAAATAATGTACGATGCAAGTGCTACCTTTTAAGCTAGCCTATACAATTGTACAAATAAAACATGGATTTTGCTGTTTTGATATTCCAGCTCTTATTTTGTGTATGTTCTCAAGTGACTGCTCTTTCCTCCATACAGGAAAACAAAACACACCTAGGTAGCCTCTAAGAAAAACAAAACATAGGAAACCGAGATATTTAAAATACTGCTATGATTAGACTCTCTACAGATATAGATTAGAAAATCCAAGGGAACTTGTGAATAAAAAAAAAGACAATATGGTAAGATGGGCATTTTTACAAAGCTGAATGATATGGTTACCTTAATTTAAAGTATTTTCAGTAACTCATATTGTTTTTATTCCTTTGTTTAGGAAAGTAAGTCTAAACCAACAACCTTGAAGCCGATAATTCTGAAGGAAGTTGTTGAAGCTCACAAAGAAAAGATTAAGGAGGTGGTTACGTGTGAGAGCGTGGCACCGAGTGAGCACCTCAGACTCTATGACAAGTATGATTTTCTAATTACCAAAAAAGCTGAGCAAGATGCTGACGCTTTCCTTGCAGAAAATCATAATTATGAGAAAATAATACAAGAAATTCACAAATACCAAAAACTCATAGAGGACATACAGTACACATCTAGAAAGGTAAATGACCCATTTGTACAACTGTTCTTTGTACCTAGTGATCTTTTCCCAGTTTTATTAGGATGTATTTCTAGACCCTACAGTGAAAGAATTAGACCATTATCATCAACAGAAAACTGTTCGTTGGGCCTTTTTATGTGCCAAGCATTGTGGTAAGCCCTGGCTGTGCAGAGGCAGACAAAACACATAGTTCTTAGGCTCACAGAGCTGAAGGCCTACCCTTTAAGCCTGACTTTTTTTTTTTTTTTTTTAAACAAGTGTCTTACCATGAAGTATTTTTAAATTTTTATTTATTTATTTATTTATTTATTTTATTTATGGCTGTGTTGGGTCCTCGTTTCTGTGCGAGGGCTTTCTCTAGTTGCGGCAAGTGGGGGCCACTCTTCATCGCGGTGCGCGGGCCTCTTCACTATCGCGGCCTCTCTTGTTGCGGAGCACAGGCTCCAGACACGCAGGTTCAGTAGTTGTGGCTCACGGGCCCAGTTGCTCCGCGGCATGTGGGATCTTCCCAGACCAGGGCTCGAGCCCGTGTCCCCTGCATTGGCAGGCAGATTCTCAACCACCGCGCCACCAGGGAAACCCCTAAGCCTGACTTTTAAGTAATTTATTTTAACTTGGCTCCTCAAAAATATCAAGAACTAATTTTTTTTTTTTGCTTTGGTGTTTACAAATCCTTTGGAAAATATGGTAATTATACCAAAATGTGGTTACTTCTGTTTAGTAACAGACTGGTAATTAAACGTTTTCTTCTTTTGTCCTTTTTTATATTTTGCAAAATTACTACCATGACCATGCATTACTTTTTTGTACAGAGCAAGTATAACATTTAAATCCCGCACTGTCTACGTAGCAATAACTCAATTCTCCAAAGTTTTTATATCAATTATTGTCCTGAAATAGAATTGGCTTTCAAGATACACTGTTCAAGGAGATTCACCCAGAAGATAGTGGTAAAATATAAAAGAGTATTTGCAAAACCCTGCCTGCGTCCTATTAAAAAAAAAAAAAACTCAGTTGTATTAGATCACACACACAAAAATCAATATTATGGAAAAAGGCAAACTTGTGGGAATCATTTATGTCATTTCATGTTTATTAAACTTTTAATACCTAACATTGCAGACTATTCGTTTAGGAATGTTTGAAATGCGCTGTGAGGAATTAATCAGAGCTTTGGTGAAGCGAGCAGATATTATTTGTGGAAAACTTATAGCTAAAATGTTCAGAGACCATCAGGAAGTAAATACAAGGTATTTATTTAATATTATATTTTTATTTTGGGGGGTGGAGGAATTAGAATCAACTGTCACTCAACTAAAGTAATGGATTAGAGCAGTGTCATAAATGATAGAAAAGATAAAGCCAAACTTATTTCAACTTGGCTCTAAGTGTTATTTTGTGATTTTTAGTATTTTTTCACCATGAATGTGCCTTCCCAGTTGTCTGAATTAGGGTGGTATTAAAGTGTGTTTGCATTTCTTTTGTACAAGTCAGGTGGACATTATCTAACTTCAGATTTTTAAGTTTGTGTAATCAATACACAAAGTGAGTTTTCACAGTGGATACACACGGTAGTTGTCAAGGATCTCAAATTTGGAACATCATGTTACTGTAATTCCCCTTCAAGGCCATGGTAACACGTTACCTTGACTACAAACTCATTTGTTGTCCAATCTGGAGATTTTTAGGAAAACTGACTCATGTTAAGTAAACTCACAGAATGCTAATGTGTGAAGCAGAATACCTGTTTAAGGCAAGAAGTGTAGTTAGTTTTCTAGCACTGGTGATAGTGTGGCTCCAGGAACCTCTTTCCTGCTATCAGTTACATGGAATAAAACCCCCAAATAATCAGAAATTTTTATAATTATAGTGTTAGAGAAAAAGCATTAAAAAGATATTTCTTTTAGCCTGTAAGAAGCCTGGAGGGAGCTTCACTTACCTACCATATGTCAGGCACAGCACTAGAGACTTGGACTGAATATGAACAAAATTCCTGAAGAAAGTTACATTGTAGAAGGGGAAATAGACATCCAATTCAGTAAATTACAACAGGGTGCCATAAGTTCTGTCCTGAACCACAGAAGTAGAACAGTAGAGAAGGAAGTGATTAATTTCCTTTCAGGGTGAGGTTTGGAGGAGAGGGGAAAATCAGGGAAGTCTGCAAAGAGGAAGTGATGTAGGAATTCATTTTGAAGGATGAGTAGGAGTCCGCCAGGTGAATGATGTGGGTGAAAGAATTCCAGTTAGAGGAAATAATACGTAGAAGGGAGTGAGGTATGAACATGGCATGGTGTATTCCAAGAACAAGGAGTGGGTTGTGTTGCTCTCACAGATACTGAGAAGCGGGAGGCTGAAGAGGGAGGCACCACGTGGAAAAGGGCTAGGATTCAGGCGGCTTATCTGAGAAACAGAACAGTATATTCAGCTTAAAGTACCTTTTCCTCTAAAAGTACTGGAAGAATAGTGAAAATGTCTTTTACTTACAGCATTTCATGCTGAGTGAAATATTTGCTTTAATTTCATAACTATTTCCCTTCCTCTTAGCTTCCCCCAGAGCTCATGCCAGTTCTACTTTTTCCCCGTTTCTCTTAATTATGCCTCTCACCAGACTCACTGGCTGTATAGAGGATATACCAGGACTATTATAGGAACCACTAGATACAAATGCCCTCAGCTCCTTGCCCTTAACATGTCTCATCTCACCTCTCCACGAACCCCTCCCTATCTGCCTCCCCACATTCTCAGAGGTCAAGAGTCTGTCAGCCACTCACTGTTCTCGTCTCTACCTCTGAGCTCAGCCCCCTTGCCTCCCATCCCTCTGGACCTGGCTCTACTAGTAGTCCCCTCTGTGTCTCATTTTAAATCTCTCCCTCACTGTGGATTCTGCCTCTGAAATTTACAAACATGGTCAAAACCCTCTTCCGTCCTCCAACCCTCCACTTCAACCCAACATCATCACCATCCATTCCCTCTCCTTCACCTTCACCTCTCCTTCTTCAATCTTCTTGAAGAAATTTCTGCAGATGTTATCTGCACTTCCTTAGCTCTCACTACTCTTTTTTTAAAATCCCATAGTAAGTTCATTGTTTGTATTGCCCACAACCTAAATCAGTAGGAAATATTTGCATATTACCAGAAGCTTCTGAGCACACAGGCCCATTTTAACCGTGCCTTCCAAGTAGACCATCTTTTCGTGCCATCTCAACTAAATCTCTGGTAGAGCCCTTAAAACTCTAGGTTGGAAATGATTGTTCATAGTCTTGTTGTCCCTACTGGATTGTGAACTGCTTGAGAACCATTATTGCATCTTACACATTTGTGTACCTCCATCACTTATTACTGTAGCTGGGAATGTAATAGATGATCATTAAATGTGTATTGAATGAATGAGTAAATGAGCACAAATTTGCTTTTAATTAATTAGATGTCATAAAGGTAAGATAATCTGTATTGTTCATGTAATAGAACATTAAAATAGTACCCAGGAATATATTTAGAAATAAAATTTAATTATAGAAGATGGGTTTTGTCTGGTGTTTCAGATTATGTGAGGAATTTGAGAAGATATCTGAAAAAGCTCTTAGCACTCCTCCAAATACAGCAGAACTGATGGAAATGAAGGTATTGTTTATAAGCTCTGTATAGTCATGTGTGTGTAAGTAAATTGTTTTTCTTTTTTTTCCCCAGCTTTTATAATTATTGACATGATAATACAATAACAAATCGCTCCAAAAGTTAAAACAGAGGCTTAAAATAGTAAGTTACACACACACACACACACACAGCTCATGAGTGTGAAGTTTGGTGATTCAGGCTGGACACTCCTCCTAGATGGTTCTTCTGGACTCAGTCAGATCAGCTAGTTCTCAGTTGGGTTGACTAGTGTAATTATCTTCAGCAGCTTGACTCTGCTCCGCTTGTCTCTCAAACTTCAACAGGCTCAGCTGAGCATGTTTTCATGGTATGGTAGAGGCACAAAAGCAAGCCCAGTTGTACAAATGCTTTTCAAGTTTCTGCTTGTGTCACATTAGCGAATAGCCTGTTGACCAAAATGGCCACAGAGTCAGTGAGAGGACACTACAAGGACAGATAGTGGGAGAGGTGAAGTATTGGAGTTATTAATGCAATCGTCTACAAGAATCTTTTTGAGAGCACTATTAATAATTGTTACCATGCTAACAGGCATAAACCAGGACTGTCTTGGGCAACCTGAGATATGCAGTCATCCTTCATTTTTTTAATCAACAAATATTTAATCCTTAAGTAATATTTTATTTTGTTTTCGATAGGCTTTTATTATATATTAAACATTTCTGTGGTAGTTTGCTGAAAAGTGTTTTGAGCATAGGACTTATGGTACTAAAAATATTAGAGAAGTCTCGCATCATTTTTCTTGTTGCTTCTGTGCTTGAAGTCTACCTGATGGTAATAAAATAATATAAAACACCTTGTTAATCATCCTTTTATTTTGTTCCTTTTCCATTCTTATAACATTACACTTTTACAGGATCTTCTTTTTCCTTTTCTAGCAATCTGAAGATCCAAAATAGAACCCTTGTGTTCCTAGATTTTAAAATATTTAAGCAAACCCGGCAAAACATGTTAAATCATTCAAAACTTTGTATAGGTAGGAAATTACAAAAGGTGTTCAAATGATTATGTACGTTAAATTATTCACTTAAAGAAAAATTTGTGAAAATCACTAGAACCAAATTTTACATATCAGCCTCTAAAGGTTTCTATTTCCTTTGAAGTATTTGTACTTGGATTGGGGTTCTTAACATGTGAATTTATGTGTATGTGTATCAAATGCAAACATACCTATGATATCCTTTTTAGAACTTTTTATATTTTACATGAGTTATTATAGAACATCAAGTGATACTTTGATTATGGATGATTTGAAAGGTAGCTGGAGAGTTCCATAGCTGGAAATTCCTTTGAAAAAAATGAATACTGAGTATGAAGAGTGTTATTTATTTACCCTCTTAACCATCACAGGAAATATTTAGGAATTTGGAGTTATTTAGTGTGAATTTCTATTGTTCATAGCAACATTTCACAGAATTAGCAAATAGGATTCATTACCTAATATTTAAAATATTTCTGTATCTTGAAAAAGTTTATTCCTGTAAGGGCATAAACATCTTCTCAGTTTATTCAATACAGACATCAGTCATTTTTTATCAGTAAGAGGAAATAAAAGTGCAGTTGTTTGACTACATGAAAAGCTGATTAACCAAATTACAAAAATGTATTTTCAGTTAGATCACTGTTTGGATTTGCAACAGAAAAACATTTATTCTAATTAGAATGACATATCAATGAAAGATTTTAAGGCAATGTCCTTTTTTTCTTTTTAATTACAAAAGTGAATATTTAAACAATATGGAATTGTACAAAGTAAAAGTTCCTCTTTTTCCATAATTCCTTTTTTTGGGGTAATGGTTCTTTCCAAACATATGTATATATATGGCACTAGGGAGAGTGATGAAAAGGGAGAGCCAGAGAGAGGTGGTTATTAGAGATTTAAAAGAACTTTAAAAGCATTAAGAAAAAAAGCATTTACTTCATAGACAAGGAGGTGTGGGGTATAACAGGGAAGGTAAACACAGGTAGGTCCAAGTAATTGCCAGTTTTCTCATTTTTCAGTGGGATAGCAGGTTTCTTTCAGAATTTATATTATTAAGATATATGCACAAATTAATATGTTTCAAAAGAGGTTTGAGAGAGCTACATGTATATATGTACATACACATGGGCACCTCCATGTGCATGTATACACACACATACACACACACCTATATATTCACCCACTCACACACACACAGAGCTTTGTTTTTGCAAAAATAGAATCATTACTCCTGCAAATTATTTTATTCACTTAACAGTATACCTTCTCTGTACTTGTACTAAGTAAATAGGGCTCTTACTTTCTTCCAGAATCAATAGCCAATTACTTCAGTACAATTTATTAAATGATCTGTCATTTCACTCCTGATTTGATATGCCTCTTTTTCAACACTAAATTTCCATTTGTACTTGCATCTATTTCTAAATTCTGTTCTGTTCCATTCTCTACTCCTGAGCCAGAACAGGAACTGTTTAAATTACTGCATCTATATAGTATATTTTGCTATTTAGCAGGGCTAGTCTCTATCGTTTTCCTTTTTCATGATTATCTTTGCCTACTCTTGAGTACTTTCAGAGACTTTTAAAATTATATCAAATTTAGTTTTTTAAAATGCCATTGCAATTTTGATTGAAATTGCATTGACTTTCTAGACTGATGGGAGGAGAATTTACATCTTATAATATTATGTTTTAACGTGTGTTTCCATATTTATTTGGTACTTTTAAAATGTCCTTCAATAAAGTACTGTAGTCTTCCTCACAGATTTTGCACATTCCTTGTTAAATTTGTCTACAGTTATATTTTAGTTTTATAACTAAGGAAAGTGTTGCAGCACTGGTGTCTGTTGCAAGTTTGCAATTTTACATTTGTTATGGTGGTTATTTGACTAACTGTCCCCTCCACTAAACTGTAAGCTCTCTGAGGACAAAGCCCAGGTCTGTTTCTGTCACACTGTTATTGCCAGCACCTGGCACAGTATCAGGCACGTAATAGGTGCCCGAAATGCTCTTCTGAAAGAATAAATGATATCACTCAGCATCTGCTTCTTATATTCCAGGGAACCATAGCATCCTTTGGTTTTCCAGTGCTCTTTGTGTGTTGTTTAGTATTTCTGTTTTTCGCCCTGCTCTGTCAGTAAAGGTTTTCAGGATGCATGAGAAGCAGACTGTGCTGCAGTCCCCTATTTGGAACGAAAAGTCTATTCTTCTAACAAGTCTGTACATATTTATGCAGTGTATTTCTACAGGCTATTTTTTGACATGAGCCGTTCCTTAAAATGCCATCTGTAATTTTTGTTTTCCCTCAGGCTTATATTCAGAAAGTAGAGACAGTTGATATGATTGAACTGGGACGGAGATTGGTGGATTCTAAAAACTGCCTCGCCTTCCTCATTGAGTGTACCAACTTTTCTCCAGCAGACATTAGGCTAAATAATAATGTCTTCCAGTGGTATGGAAGAATGGATGAAATTTTTGACGAACACAGGAAAATCATTAAGGAGAAAACAGAACAATATCAAGAAGGTCTTAAGGTGGGAATCATGGATATTTTAAATTATTTTCATTTTCTGGAAATATTTAACTTCTTACATAGCAATGTCAGCTCCTCTATTTCACAGATAGTATATCTTAGCTCTCTCCTCCCGTAAGTCTTAGTAGAGGATAGGACACATAATGGATGGATGTGGCATCATTTCTTGATTTTTCAAGGGAGAAAACATTTGAATATATTGCCCACAAATGACCATTAATAAGAATAGTATTTATCTGATACGGTTTATAGTACTGTCTTGAGTTTATTTTTATTAAGGTCAAAGCTCCCTTGGTAAGGTGTGCCTTCACACCTCATAATCACCAGCTTGCCTAAGTACCATGCCCAGAACCGTCACTATAACGTTCCGTAACTTGAACATTTGGTGTGTGTGTCCTACGTATAAGATGGTGTGTGATTCCCCCCATCTGCCTGTGCAGCCTCACCTCCTACCTCTCCCCACTTCTTGCTCTTGACTCTTCAGTAACCCTGAGCAACGTCTGGTCCCCGCTCTCCTACACCTCTCATCTCTTACCCACTCTCTCCATTCTCTCTGGAGTGACCTGCCGCCCCGCCTGTCTATCTAGCAAAGTCAGCTGACTTTCTGAGAAGCCCTTTCAGTCAGACTCCAGTACTGCTTCTCCTCTGCTCCCATGTCACTTTTAACACGTCTCCACCGGGCTAATTATCTGATCATTATGTTATTATTTCCATCTCCCCATTAGTCGGTCAGCTCCTTGATAGCAGGGCTGTCTCGTTTTTACCTTTTCTCCGTTTATATCTGCTTGGCTAGCACAGTGCCTGACACACAGAAATGCCATGAGCGCTTCATAGCTATTATGTGAATAAATGACACAGTATTTTCAGTCTCATTTTACAGATGAAGAGACTAAGGTTCCCAGGTGAAGGTGAAGAGGCCTGTTTCAAGTCAGCCGGTAGAGCTGTTTGATAGCAAGCCTAGCCTCTTTCTACCTCACTATAGCAAATACGATTAATTGGCAGCATATGTTGTTTGCAGAATAAATTATAGACTTAAAACAAAAAAAAAACCCTTCATTTTAAACTATAAGTCTATATTTCTGTTTTATGTTTAGGCCATTTCAGAAATTTTTAAAACCTGTAGAAAGCATCATGGGTATTTGATGCTTATGCTACAATATAATAGACCCTTAGGAAATCACTAGGTGGCCCAGAATTATCTATACTTCATTGTAATGTATACCATTCTACAAACTACACATAATGTTAATGAATTTTTCCTCTCATTTTCCTTCCCCCACTGGGCCAGAGCAATAAATTGGCCAGGAAACCAAAGAGGACAGAAATCAACCTAGATAATCTATAAAATATAAAATCTATTTTTGAATAACCTAGATTTGACTTTTGAATATTTTATTCAGAGCTGTTTTTTTAAGAGCCATTTAATTTGGAATGCCTTACCAATGACACTTTTGTAAGAAGCCATTCTCATTAAAAAAAAAAAACAAACCCACACACACCTGTTTTATACTGGAAGGGTTTAGTTTTTCGGCTTTTAAATCTGGATTTATTTATTTTATTTCCTGTGAAGAGAGCCCATGGGACAAGAAAAATAACTTTGGAATACTTTGTTTTAGCATTGCTAATTGAAGAGATACCTGAATATCAGAACGCAATTAAAGAAATTCAGTTTTTTCCAGTTGTTTCTAAAAATGCTACCTTTACAGGCCTTAAAAAAAAATTGGACTTCACTTTTAGCCTCATACTTGATTATTGTGAGATTTTTTCAAGTGCTTGTATTTCATTAGCATACTAAAGAAATACCATTGTTTAGCACATTCTTATTCATTTTATTAGAACTTCTTACCTTGATAATACAAGGGTAAACTTTCTCTAATTTGTGAATTATAGGAATCTTAATCCATTAATCTTAAATCCCAGCTCTTAAAAATTCTGTATATTTTTGATCCCAGTCATCTTCAAGATCATCCCTTTCTTCATATTTTGCCAGTGACAGAATAATAACAATTCTGATAATCCTTACAAATTCTAAAATTTTCTCTTGATGCCTAGGGGTTTTTACTCTTAAAAATAATAACGAAAATAATTGTTTTTATTAGTTACGGTGTGAACGGTTTGTGGAGGAATTGGAGAGTTATGCTAAACAGTCAGAAGAATTCTACTCATTTGGAGATCTTCAAGATATACAGCGGTACCTGAAAAAGGCTCAGACACTGAATGGAAAGTTGGATTTAGCAGCAGACAAGGTATAATTTAAAAATTCTTAATAGGATGAATTAGTTCAACAGAATGAGCATTTGAATTTGTATTGGGTATTCACCTTTAAGAAATGGATTCAAATAAAAGAGTTTAACTACATTGAATTAGAGATTAATATGAATGGCACAAATAGATTTTATAGACATGCCTCAAGGAGGGAGCAACATTGCTGTTTTCTATTGGTAGTAATAACATTTCAGTGGCCTTCATCTTTTATTTTAAAGATAGCGTTATATCTCCATCTGCTTTTTAATCTTGATCATTTACATTATGTGATGACACCTGGTTACTGTTTAGATTTCCCACCTCCATGGAAGCCAGCTTAGATTTGGTGGCTGTGTTTTTAAATTAGGTCCATTATTTTCTCCCATCAAGCTACTTTGTTCCTAATACCGCTATTTCAGAAATCAGTGGTCTCGTTAGTAGCAGCTGGGTGGGAAAAAGCCGTACTCTTTGCCATGTTAGAAGTTTGAAATTTTTAATTGCGTTTTTTATAAAAAGGGGAAATATGAAAACAGACCATATTATGATGCTCTACCATTTTTTATATATTGTAAGATTTTAATATCTTAGTTCAGGTAATTAAATAGTTTATAATAATCTCAGATATGTAAATATATGTTGAGACGAGAAATTGTAGATTTTTTTAAACTGATGCCACTGAAATTTTAAGTAATCTGCATAATTTACATATCTATCTCACTCTTTTCAATTCTGTAGATTTCTCATCTACATCTCCCATATCCTCACAACTTCACTACTAATCTAAGAGGAAATTAATGCTTTCTTTGTGTCTCTTATCCTACTTACCTTCAAGACCCAGCCCTGGTTGTAGCTTCTCTAGCATCTGTGATTGCGCTATTTCAGCAGGCTCTCTTGTCTCTGAGTGATAGCATTTTTAAAAGTATACCATTCATTTTATATTAAATGGCTACTGCTCTAACACATCTCTTCTGTTGCCTTATATTATTAAATAATTGGTATCTAACTCCTCATCTGGATTACTAACTCTTGGAATTGGTACTTTGCAATATACTTTTTTCTATTTTCCACAGTATCTAACACAATGCTGTGTTTATTAAAAGTAATTAAGTTCTTGGGACTTCCTTGGTGGCACAGTGGTTAAGAATCCGCCTGCCAGTGCAGGGGACACGGGTTCAAGCCCTGGTCTGGAAAGATCCCACATACCACGGAGCAGCTAAGCCCGTGGGCCACAGCTACTGAGCCTGTGCTCTAGAACCTGTGAGCCACAACTACTGAGCCTGCGAGCCACAGCTACTGAGCCTGCGTGCCACAACTACTGAAACCCGTGCACCTAGAGCCCGTGCTCTGCAACAAACAGAAGCCACTGCAATGAGAAGCCCGCAACGAAGAGTAGCCCCCGTTCGCCACAACTAGAGAAAGCCTGTGTGCAGCAACAAAGACCCAACGCAGCCAAAAATAAATAAATAAATGAATTTTTAAAAAGTAATTAAGTTCTTGTGAGTTAATAAATGAAGCTATATTCTCAGTATATCTGGATGGGCAGAGACTTTTAATATTCATAAATTTACTGTTTAAACTAACTTAACCAATCATTTTTCTCTGGAAACTGTAATAAAAAAGAAATAGGAACAACAAAAATAAACAAAATAAAGCAAATAGGAAAAAAGACATTACTGCTCAGTTTTTCTAGTTATGGCCTAATTTAACTTTAGGGTTTAATGAGAGGTTTTTTTGGTCACATTTGATATAAATATTTTTTAAAACTTTATTTTGAATATCATTCACTTTCAGAATAACATATTTAATACTTGTCCTTCCAGATTGAGCAGTTTAACGCTGAAGAGGAGGCGTTTGGTTGGCTACCATCAATATATCCTCAACGTAAAAAAATCCAAGATGGTTTGAACCCTTATCTTCGTCTCTATGAAACTGGTGTAGAATTTAGCACCAAATACAGGGCATGGACAGAAGGACCATATCACAAGGTGAATCCAGACCAAGTAGAAACAGACGTTGGAAATTACTGGAGAGGACTATATAAGCTGGAGAAAACCTTCCATGATTCTCCAAATGCATTGGCAATGACAAAAAAAGTAAGGGCAAAGGTGGAAGATTTCAAGCAGCACATTCCTCTCATTCAAGTGATTTGTAATCCTGGTTTGCGCCCCAGGCACTGGGAGGCCATGTCCAGCATCGTTGGTTACCCCCTGCAGCCAGCAGATGATTCCACTCTCTTCTCTTTTTTCGATATGAATCTGGAACCATATTTAGATAGGTTTGAAGGTATTAGTGAAGCAGCTAGCAAAGAATATTCTCTCGAAAAGGCCATGGAGAAGATGATTAATGAATGGGATGCAGTGGAATTTGTCATTCTTCCTTATAGAGAAAGTGGGACATTCATTTTGTCATCAGTTGATGAAATTCAGATGTTGTTGGATGACCACATTATTAAGACACAAACTATGCGAGGATCTCCTTTCATTAAACCCTATGAAAAACAAATGAGGTAAAGTGTTATTTATGTGACAGTGATTATACTATGTTACCAAAATTATCACTCATATGTAATATACAGTTCTTCTTAAAAGTTGATTCTGTACTTTACACTTAATATGCTAAATAGTGTATTGTAAGGGATGATAACCTTTATTGCTTTTGGAAGAGTCCTGATCCTTTTGCTATCATGTATATTCATAACAAAGGTAATAGACAGTCAGCCTCCAGATACTCATTTTTATTGCCCACAGTCTGATCTTATACATTTGACTCTCAAAAATAGTCTCATGCCTATGAACATAGTTTATAGAACATATAAACTGTAAAACTGAAGAAGATAATGTAATTTTCCAAATGTACTGATTAGTTTGTTGTCGATGATTCCTCAAAGTCTATTGTAATTTCCAGTCATATGCATAAAGGATGGCTAGATAAGTGCAAAAGCATGAAACTATGATTCTCGTCCGGAATTTTGAGCATCTGACACAGCCAACTAAATCTGACCCTTATCCTGTCAGTTTTTAAATTTTTTTGTGATTTGTTTTAAGCAGCTTATATTTTATCTTAAAAAAGAGTAAATCCAAATCAGACTACCAACTTCAATGTGAATTTGCATGGTGAGGGAAAGCTACCTGCCTGGTGATAACAGCCCCTGGTTATTGATATATTATCCTAAACCTGAGCTTGCTCAGCTGTTGGTGTTGGCTCAGTGTTTGATTGCTGTGCCTCCTGCCCAGCTTGCTCCAATGTGCTCATCAAGAGTAATTTTTGAACTTCTCTGAAAGTGGTATATCCAGATTCTATTTTTAAGGACTATTCATGAGATCATTAGCTAGTGAGAAATTTTCTGCATTAGTCAGGGATTAAATGGAGAAAGAGGGAAGAGCACCAGAAGGAGGTAGAGGCATTCATTTCCCTGTGTGAAAGACACATTTATTGATGAACACTGAAAGGAAGGTATTTTAGAAAGACATTTTAAAATGCCTGGCGACTTTTTGAACTCCTGTATACATTTCTTGGTTTTCACAATCTAAAATTATAAATGATGAGTAATGTATGAATCTACACATAAAGCCATCCCATCTCTAAGTTTTGTTGCCATTAACCAATCCTTCTTCTTTATGGCTATGTTGTCTCTTATAGTGTAGTGGTTACAGCTGTCTGGGTTCAAATCTGGCTCTATTGTTCATTAGCTGAGTGAGCTTGAACCTGGTACTTACCTCTATGTACCTTAGTCTCCCTATTGGTAAAAAGATACAACACTCTGGACCCTGCCTCCTAGGGTTGTTGTGAGGATAGAGCAAATACATGCAAAGACCATAGAACTGTGCTTGTAAAATTGTCAGTTTATGCTGTAATTATAATATTTATTCTTGAGGAAGTTAAGTTGTTTTTGTTCTCCATATTTAGAAATAAACTGATAACTCATTGTAAATTCAAAAATGCTTCCTTCTCACGAATGCCACACTAGTATATTTAAGATTATGTAGATTTTTCTTTAAATGCCAGTTATATCTTATGAATTGAAATATTTTATTCTGGAAATAAAGCCTTTATGGCCCCAAATTTTTAAAAAACTGAAAAAATAAGAATGTTAAAAGAAATAAATCTTGGATGTAAATTACCTTTCCTAAGAAGCTCCGAGTGCCCTTGATTGAGAATACCATTAGTATCTCTAAAATCTCATTTCTCAGTTTGTACCCTTTGTCCATAGAATCGGATTGCAGAAAGGTTTACTGATATACAGAAACCAACCCATTTGTAGATAGGTACATCTAACATGTATATATCTGTATTAGCATAAATGTTGATGCTATTATTTAGAGACAGATTTTGTAGAACAAAGCTAGTAGGTAGAAGAATGGAAATTGGAATAACACCATTGCATATAAGACTGACAGCCTAGTCATGGTTTTTGAGTTTTATCATCTGAAACATTGCTTGGTTTGCTGTTGATAAGAGCCACTGTGTTTTGCTTCTCAGGGAATGGGAGGGCAAACTCCTGCTGCTTCAGGAGATTCTGGATGAATGGCTCAAGGTCCAAGCCACGTGGCTGTATTTGGAGCCCATTTTTAGTTCTCCGGACATTATGTCTCAAATGCCTGAGGAAGGCAGACGATTTACAACCGTGGATAAAACGTGGAGAGATATAATGAAAAGTGTAGTACAGGTAGGTAAAAATCTCTGAGAATGTGATTGTTTTGTTGAAGTGACATGATTTTTGTGTTCAAAACAATCTAAATAAGCCATAGTCTTTTTCCCACATAGGCTCCTTTTCAGATATTATTTTAGAATCCCAGGAGCAAGAAACATCAAAAGGAAAATAGGTGTTTTGTCCTGATTACTTATTGAGGTCAAAATTGAATTTGCATTATTTAATGATAGTGGTTCTAGCAGTGGTTCTTCCTGGACGCTCTGGTAGGAAGACAGTGTACTCAGCGCACACTGTCCTGTCTGTTCTCTGGCCCCCATGTTACTGGCTGCACCACCACTGAAATGTACTGTGGTGGGAAAAGGTCAGCATGCCAACCGCTCAATCAACAAGTTTCTCTGTAGGGACCAAAAAAAAAAAAAAAAAAATAGAAGAGCTGCAAAGGTAAATATACTTAAAGGGCCCAATAAATACAAACAAAATGCAATCTACCAATCAATCACCACACAAATACAGTGGAGAACTTAGAATTTAAGTTAAGGAGGGAATTTAATAAAAATCAGTAACATCGTAAAAGGTATGGTTTTTGTTCAGTTCAAAAGGCATTTATTTATTTACTGCCTGCAAATCGTGGTTTGTGTGTTAGTGGAAGTTAAGATTAAAATACAAGAAATATTAGCTATTAAATTATATCATTAAATGAATGTAAACTTCTCTATTGGTGTTTTGATAAAATACAATATTGTAAGATAGGAAGAGTATTATCTTAAAGTTTTTCTACCCTAAAATGGAAATATGCATATTTTTATTATTTAAACTTTGAAAATTGTGACTCTAATCCTAAATACTGATGATACTGTATCAGTGTCAACTATATGATTTTATAGGAAAATATTCCATAAGATGGACATGGGTCTGTTTATTTAATAAGTTTACTTCGTTTTATGTAATAATACTTGAAACAAAGCTTCTGTATAAACCAAACTTTTGTAGAATTAATCACACTGGAATTCCATATTTAAAGGACCTACTGGTGAGTCACTTTGTAACACATTTACGCATTTCTAATTAATTTGTTTTATAAATTTAGCCTTTCCTATATTGTTTCCTTACAACAGGGCAAAACCCTTAAAACATGTATACATTTTTGTTTGGAAGGGGATGAAGTAGAATTTTTTTGTTGCCCAAAAAAGAAAAAAAGTAGATGCTTGTATTCTCCTAGTTAATATAATTTTAAAAGTTAAAAAAATTCTTTTTTTGACATTCGATCAAAATACTCTTCAAAATTCATATTGCTAGGGAAATTTTATGGATAGTTCAATGCCTAGGAAAGGGGAAGCTATGCTGAGTCTAGTAAATAAAGGAGAAAGATTTTCAATTCTATAAAACCGAATTAAAAACATATTAACAGAAAAACATTACTTACTCTCATTCCCAAATAAGCAGTTTTCTTTGGATGACACTTCATTTACTTTTGCTATAAGACTTGATTATCTTCTTCAACTGGCTTTACATTTTCTTTTTCTCAATATGTTAGTATTCAGGACAGCTTTTGTCCATATTCTCCAGAGCTTTGCAAAGAAACATAAATCCATATTCTCTCAGGAAGGCTAATGAGGATGATCTGTATAGTAGAAGCCACTGGATTAAATGCTTGGTACAAAAAGCCATCACTTTCAGTCTTAGGGGTTTCTAATAAATGTTCTTTTAGAACTATGCCAAGAGAAAAGGCTCAGAGGTTAAAAACAGAATGTAAATGATGCTGTTAATATAAATGGCTTGATTGAGGTTATCTTGGTTCCTTAAGGTATAAGCATGAAATTGTTGTATGTTTTGGTACCTGCTCCTAACTACGCTTGGCCAAAGGCTGTTTCTCACTGGGGAAAGCTCCCTTACTGACCTTTCAGTGTAATTCCGGGATTTTCCAGTCACTTTTGGTTATTAAGATAGTTTTGCCTATGAAGACCGAGCTGTACCTGCTTGAAAACCTCAATCTCTTGTTCTACTTAGAACTCTTCCCCTACCCGTAGTCAGGTAGCCCTGAGGCTCTGGTGGGGTGGGGACTGCGCCCTCCCACACTGCTTCTCTCTTTCCTGGTCTTATCACTTGGTATTGGGACAGGGAGAAGGTAGGGAGGAGGTGAAGAGAAAAAGGGAAGGAGGGGGAGAAAGTAGAAAGAGGAAGAGAGAGGGAGAAAGAGGGAGAGGGAGAGAAAATGTACTGACGTAACTGATCCAGCCAAATTGGCTCTTCTTTTCTTTGGTGGTCATAAGGTGGACGGCCTCCTATCTCTGGTACCTGCACTGTGCCTTTACTGTTGGTCATCACAACTAGTCTAGCTTTGTGACCAGTTGTGGAGAGGTGAAGTCCACAGATTAACTCAGTGTGGACAGGTGAAGACCCCGACAAGC
This sequence comes from Eschrichtius robustus, assembly GCF_028021215.1. Classification (NCBI taxonomy): domain Eukaryota; kingdom Metazoa; phylum Chordata; class Mammalia; order Artiodactyla; family Eschrichtiidae; genus Eschrichtius; species Eschrichtius robustus. The sequence continues at coordinate 39,512,801 of NC_090828.1, forward strand.
TCTGGCTGCTGAGGGATGCTATCTTGAGCATCTCCCCTAGGTTTGGTCATCCTCTGCCAGACTTGACTCCCATCTTCCAACTGATCTACCAATGATGGCTTTTGCCACATGCCTCTCATATGCATGTCTTTGGCCCCATATTCTAGTAGTAGTTCACAGATCTGTAGCCCTTAATTTCACCTGGGGTCTGCAGCACCTGGGATCCATCTTCTGTACTTCTTGGTAACCTTGAGCACATGGTCCTTGCCCTTCCTTCACCTGGTCGTCCCACCATACCACTTTCTCCCAGAGTTCTTCTCCTGTTCTGATAGCACTGGCACAGGTCAGCATGCTGGTGATGGAACAGACTTCCAGTTGGAGAAGAAGACATCAGCCTCCTCTCTTTACATGCACTTGAAAACTTTTCTAGGGACTCTCTTGGGCCCCCTCCCTAATACAGGACCAGTGACTTGCCCATCATTTGGGGTTGAAAGAAGTGGATAATCTTTTGTGTGTACCCAAACTTGACTTTTGATCCACATGAGTCTTTTGTATTTCATACAAGGCAGGAAAAGGCACTCTTGAATTTCTCCCCAAACCTTTTCCTTTTGTAGTCTAACTGCATCTCAGGAAATATGAACACTATTCCCCTTGTTTTTCAGGCCAAAAGCATAGAGTCATTATTTTTCTTTTTTCCTTTTACTATAGTAAATATGATCACTTGGCACCAAGCATCTCACCTCTTTCTAGTGAGCTGGAAAGCTAAAATTGTGTCTCCCAGATGCCTTAGCATCTAAGTTTCTGGAAGTGAATTCGATTTCGATGATTAGGTACGCTCATTTGGGATTTGGAAGGCATACAGTGGCCATCTTCTTGCCATTTTAGCTATTTCTGCTGTCAAGCAAGATCACTTTTTTTTTTTCTTTTCCGACAGACTTCAGTGTCTGGTCACCAGTTTTATGGGTATTTACAGCCGATGATGATGGTGGCTTCGTGATCCTGCTCTCTGATCCTAGAATCACAGCCACCATGGTGTGTTCTTGAATGCAGTTACTTCTAGTGGTGGCGTCCTTTTGTCCTTACTGAGGCAGAGGTAGCAACACTCCTGGAAGATCAGTTCCACAGGTTCTAGGAGTCTTGCCTGGAAGCCCAGCCTGGAGTGTGCTCCCCTAGACCTTCTAATGATTTTGTAATACCTTAATTCCCTATATTAAATTTCCTTTTGCTTAATTACCTAGAAGGATTCTGCACTGAACTCTGAATAAAGATATCAAACCCTCAAAGTTGGCATCTAAGATCTTGGTCTATATGACCAGGTTGGATTTTAGGGTAGTTAAAATCTAGTTACCATCTGAAAATGGAACCCTGGTGGTACCTGGCATGCACTCCAAAATTCACTTACTTAAATTATTCTCTTGGTTTCCTGGAATGAAGTGTCTGTTTTACAGGCGATGCTTTGGTGGACCAGGTGACTGCTGTGGTAGGTCAATAGAGTGCAAATTTGAAATACAATGGATGTGAGATGGGCTGAATTTTTTCTAAGACACTGGAGAAATTAAAGAAATGGCATAATTCAGGGCTTAAATTCTTTGCTCAAGACATGGTCAGAGGATTAAGGTGCTTCTGTGATTGCCCTCGAGAGCCTCTTAAGTCTCATAGCTACAAATTTGACATAGCCAAAAATCATAGAGTCTGATCCAGCAGGTTGCCAAATTATAATGTAATTTAATTCACAGCCTTACCAGATCTGTTCTGTGAAAGATAATTTACTTACTGGGAAAGAGTGGGATGGTGAGAACTGAGGATGGGGGCAATTGGGTGAATTTGATTGACTTTGGGTACCCTGACCCTCACACTGAGAGCCTCCCTTGCCAGAAGCCTTGTCAGAATCCTAAGGAATATAGGAGGTATTATATTGCAATAGTGCTTGCCTAGGGAGAACCTAAGTTAGATACAGTCAAATGTATTGATGTGAGTGCACTTACCAGAGATCCTGGTTTCCATGAGCTAGTCAGGGAGATGTGAATGATTTCTGTTTTACTTGCTTTTTTGACCAAAACCTGGCTTCTGTGATGGCCTACCTAAATGAAGTTGAAATGCCAAAAAATCCTTGATATGATTTAAAGAAATTAAAGACTGGTTTATAGATTGCTGCAAAATATTTCTTGCGTATCATCCAGAAGCAGAAATTACAACCTTCCCCGCCCCCTACTTAGGGGATCGACTTAAAAGGTAGTAGGAAGGGAATCCTACAACTTCAACAAATATTAGGGGTTTTTTAGACCTTGCCTATACAAATGGCCAGAAGTATGGCTCTATATTGATCATAGTCAGTAGCAAACAGTTTGGCTGTATGATCAAGGACTTAGAAGAAACAAGATTGAAAGACTGGCAACAAGGAGGTCTGAGGAAGAGGTATAAGGGATCACAGAATAGACTAGAGTATGAGTATATTTGTGCTCCATGTAAGTGTTTAATAATACGCAGCACTGCAAAAGGAGGCACTTGATAATATTAGTTGACCAGTTGATCTATTTTGTGAATGTCAGTCAGCATATGCCATTGTATGCACAGTGAGCTATGAATAGAATAATCACATGATATGTTGTCCAGACTGCAGAATTTCTGAGAGTTAAAGCAATTAATAAGTAAGCTAGGAGAGCAAGCATAAACCAGAACTCTCCTCATCAAACTGGAGGAGGTCACTCAAGCTACAAACAAAGAAGTCATGATGGCAGAGGTGGGAATTATGGAAGGACTTGTCATTAGGGGCTGTCCCTTACCCAACACTGCTGAGTGTCCAAGCTGCCAACAGCAGAAACTAACAACATGCTTCTGATACAGGGTCACACCTGAAGGGACCAGGCAGCCATTTAGAAGGAATTAAATACGTTGGACCTCTTTCAACTTAGAAGGGATCAGTGATTTTTCTGCACCAGAGGGGTTTTCTTTCTTATTCCAAGTTTCTGTCAACACTGTCATTCACTGACTTACTGAATGACTTATTGTCACAGTTTCCACACAACATTGCTTCTGCTAAGGAACCCACACTACAAGGGAAATAAGGCAATTGACTGATACTCATAAGATTTACAGGTCCTATGTGAGCATTGACCTCGTAAAAAGTGGAATGTCTCATGTTGAAGACTCAGTTGCTATTCCAGCAGGAAGAAAAGTGTGAGTTTGTGAGTTTGGGGTGCAGTTCTAGAGGATACATAGCATAAGTTCTCAACCAGCTCCAAATACAGAGTTTCTCCCATAGGCAGAGTACATGGGTCTGGGAATTTAGTGAAAATGTCAGTGACACTTTATACCAATTCACCCAATAAACTTCTCACAATAATTTTGCTGCCCTGCTTTGTTCTTGCTAGTTGAAATATCTTAGTATCCAAGGGAGAAATGCTTCTGATGGGACACGGCAATGGTTTCCTTGAACAGGAAGTTCTTGATTTGCTCCCTCTACCCTTTTACCTCTCTGTCTTTATAACTTTTACCTTACTCTCTCTATTCCAGCCACACTAGCTTCCTTTTTTCTTCTTCTTCTTTTTTTCAATCACACATGCCAAGCACCCTTTGCTGTAGAACCTTTGCTCTGACTGGACCCTGTTCCTGAAATGCTGTACCTCCAAATATCTGCAGAACTAATGAGTACCTTTGCTTCCTTGAAGTCTTTTCTCAAATATAACCTTTATAAAGAGGCTCACATTGAGCGTCGTATTTAAATTGAAACCTGCCTTTGCCTTTCCTGGCAATCCTGATCCCCCTTTTCACGTTTGCAGCATCTATCACCTTTTAACTTAGTATATGATTTATGAATTGTTATGTTTGTTATCTATCGTCTGTCTCCTCAGGGAGGCTGGGATGTTTGTCTGTTTTGTTTGCTGTTGCGGCCCAAGCACTGAGAACAGTGTCTGACATCTATCAAGTCCTCCATAAATATTTGTTGAGTGAGTGGGTGAATAGTTAAATTGAGATTGATCCTTGAATTATTGCTAGTTCTAAGAATTCTGAAAAACCTTCTCTGAAAATTCAGTGTTAGAAACCTGAGTCCTAAGAGCTGGATTAATCCTAGAAACATCCTGACTCTTGAAAGAATTTCTATTTTTGGTGAGGTCAAAGTATCTGAAAGTTGTAAGGGAGCATAAAGGTCTACTCAGTGAACCCACGTTTCCTTTCTTAGCACTTAAAATGTTTAAAGAGGATCTTATCAGTTTTCTGTTGTCCAGGGTTTTCTGATTTGGAAGTTTATGCTTCTGGAAGTTTATAGAACTGGCTTGAGCTTCATTCCATTAAGTGTACTTTCTGTGAAGCTTCCTGGCAGCAGTAATTAGAATGCTCTCTCTGTATACCCCAATTAAAGTTTCAGGCCCTGATATCACAGGCAATTGGTTTAGAAATGTAAATCAACCAGTAGCTTGTCATTTGAGCTGATGAGATTGGTGATACTTGTGAAGCAAAAGAAGACACGTAAAATTTGTAAAATTATTTCTTTAATACCAAAAAGTAATAGCAGTTAACAATTCCTTTTCCTCTCCCGAAGCCGAAAAGTAATTAAAGCGTCAAAGGAGTCATACTTAGTTTCAAATTTCTGGTAGCTTTCTGTTATAACACCTTATTGTTCTGTCTTGAGAACCTTAGCTAATAAGTTGGTACAATGGGGGGGGGGAGGCCGTAAGTTCCTTGAGTGCCTTTGTGTGTCTGCAGGCTTAACTCATCCTCATTCACTCAAGCATTCAACAAATATTTATGGAATGCCTACTCTGTACTAGAATTTTGTGGCAATGCTTAAAGGAACTTAAAGCCAGTTTTATTTTACTATGATAAATATCTTACCAGAAGGATGGCAGTTTATAAAATGTTTATTTTAACTCCATTAAACCAATGGAGTGATGTAAGTGACTTACTCCATGAATTCCCCCAGAGTAGTGTCTCTCTGTCTGTATCTCATCAAGAGACAATTATAGAAGGTGAAATGGAAAGGGTAGTTTCAAGCATATGTGTGTTCTAGGCACCGTATTAGGTGCTTCCAATATTTTGTCTAATTTGGTCTTCATAACGACTTTGAGAGAGGGCTCTTATTCCCATTTTAAAGATAAGAAAATAGAGAGTCAGGTTAATTAAGTGATTAGGAACCAGGTCTGTTCTTCTCTTCATCTGATGTAGTCTCTGTTCTGTTTACCTTCTCATGGGACGAGAGTGTTTAGTTTCCAGTCCAGAGATGATTGATTACTTTTCTATGTTTTTTTCTTAAGTCCATATACCAAGGTACATAGATTATCACCTGTGTTCATTCAGAACTAGCATATTTGACTCAGCGTCATTGAGCTGATCTAGATAAATAGGTTTGACCTCAGGAATTCAATAAAAATTTTTTTGCTCAAATGCTAAGTGCTTCCAAGGGGTATTTCTTTTGTAATTGCAATATGTAGGGAAAGAAATATGAACTGTTGTTCTAAATAACTGATTTTTTTTTAGCTTTCAAATCTCAGATCCAAAATAGCGAATTGCAATAAATTCTTTGGCTGAGAATAAAACAGACATTGTTAATTTGTGAAAGGAACTTTTCAAATTTATTAGCAACATTTTTTTTTTTTTCCAACAAAGAAAAGCACACTTTTCCAGAAGGTGGCACTCTAAGAACACCAGTTTGGTTTTTGAATTTAGGAGTACAAGGGTACTGTTCCATGCTTTGTCGAGTGAACTGCACATTAAATTATGACCTGAATCTCTGTCATGCTTCTTTTTGTGTGCATTTTTAAATGTTTATTTGAAACATAAAACTCTTAGGAAATATAATGTCTTTAAAAAATTGTGCCTCTTTAAAGATAAGTGAATTGCATATGTTGCATATTCCATATGAACCTGTTCTACTGAAAAAAAAAAAAACAGGTATTAATGATGATTATTTTGTTCTTTGATTAAATTGCTGTGTTCCCAAGTTACATTGTTATATTTCAAAACAAAGCAGAAAATTATCTTTCCTTTCCAGTCACATTGAAAGTGTATTAACAAAAACATGTTCCTGCAGTAGAATAAAATTTCTCTGTGAAACAATTTACAGTTGAAATTTTTGCTTGATCTCACAGTCAGTACCAAACTCCCTTTGGCTAAGTACCAAAAATAAGTTTAAATTAGTTAATCTTAAAATTCTTTTTAATTTTTAATAATATTCCCTTGATTTGATTTCATGTAAATTTTCTAAATGTACCAGTATATTCTCATGAAGTTTATTTGGTCTGGTGATTAAAATCTCTAATGTGTTTTGCCACCTCTTTCTCAGACTTCTAAGCCTACTTAGTAAAGAATTCTTCTTTCTTTGTCATTGGTGTCAGTGGTGAACACTGAGTTTGGGATTATAAAACCAAGACTAGACCTGGATGACATCAATCATGTGTTAAGGAAAAATAGTAAAAAGAATTTTATTTCAGCTCTGTCTAGATTGTGTTTTAATATGTATTTCTAAAGATTTTCATAAGCCTGGTGGTTACTTGTAGGGGTATTTTGAGAAATCAGTAAACTATTTCTTAAAATATCAGTTCTTAAGACCAGCTTTTGGTATAATTCTTATTTTGAATCCTACAGCATAAAAGAAAGCTTTTAAAAATACTTGATTGTGTTTGAATCCCTTTAAAGCAAACAGCTCACAGTGACACTTTCAAGTGATAGAATGTTCAGAAATCCATGCCTTGAAAGTAGAACAATCTTAGTCTCTAGAGAGTTCAGGAAGAACACACCTTGAACTTCAGTCCTTCAACAAGCAGAGTGTTATAATGCAGTTCCAAAGGTAGTTCTTTGCAATGTAAGAACTTTATGGAAAGCTCCTTCCTCCACGCTCCCAACCCCTTATTTTTATCTACCCTCATAAAACAGGAATTGTTATTTTATTATTATTGATAACGATAATATTCAAAATAATAATTATAATGATGACATCTTTTTAGAGTACTTTTCCTCAAAGAACAAAAGACAAACATATCTCATACTCTTTTGTTTCCTCCTGTCCTTCTTGTAAGTTCAGATAGTGTCCCCCTCCCCACTCCTGCCACACTCATTGTCTCTCAGAGTTCCCAACTTAGAATGAGAAATTGTGGCCCACGTCAATGAGGATCAAGTCAACGTGGCTTTTACACAATTAAAGAGGCTGGTTAGATCTAGACTATGCAAGAGTACTTTTAAAAAATAAGTAAGTATTCACTTTAAATTTTGAATAACCTTTGTTATATTAAAACCATGCAATCCCAAATATAACAGGAATATAAAGTCAATATGAATATCAAATATTTTTTAGTTGTACATTTTTTATTTTTAGGATAAACATGTTCTGGCAGTTGTAACTATTGAGAGAATGCTGGAGAGGCTGAAAAAATCTAATGAACTTTTGGAACTCATTCTTAAAGGACTTAATGAATATTTGGAAAAGAAGCGTCTCTTCTTCCCCAGATTCTTTTTCTTGTCTAACGATGAACTTCTTGAGATACTGTCTGAGACTAAAGATCCCACTAGGTAAGTAAGATATACATTTATATTATACGTATATAATACATGGCTAAGTTTTTTATTGCCTTTAATTTTCAGAATAATGCAGAACTTAAATATATATGATTTTGTTTATGTAATAACTTTTTTCAAGACTATTCTAAATCGTATCAATAATCAACTTAAATAATTATTGAAAACATAAGGAATACCATTAAATGATATTTTTCCAAATGTGATGAATCTTGGAGTGGATTTCTCATTTTATCACATATTTTCTTAGAGATTTTTCAGAACACATCACTCTTCTACATCCCATGCAGAATAAAAGCCAGCGCCCTCTCAGCGGCTTGCAGTCACCCACGCAGGTGCTCCCCCATGATCCTTCCTAGTCATCCCCCACCAGCTTTCTTCTTGTTTATTCTGCTACAGTCCTTGCAATTCTCCCATAAGAGGGGCAGCCTCCTCCCTCAGTGTACTGTTTTCTTTGCCTAGGATCCTCCTCACCCAAATATCCATAAGACTTCTTTTACCTCCTCTAGATCTTTGTGGAAACCTGCTCAACATCTGCCACTCAAGAAGGCCTTCCCTGACCACTGTGTTTAAAGTGGCAACCCCTTCTAGCACTCCCTAGTCACCTTTCTTGATTATCTTCTCTGCCTCGTTTTGTTTCAGCACACTTTTTATCATCTGGCTTACTCTATAATGTGCTTATTTGTTTACTGTTTGCTTTCCTCTAGCGGGACATAAGCTCCATGATGGCTGAGATTTTTGACCTTTTCCCCCTCACAGCTGATTCCCTATTCCTTAGAAGAGTGTCTGGTTTACATCAGGCAGTGAATAGATATTTGTTAAATTTGTCAGTTTTGTGTCTTGTGCCTTCAAAGTAGGAGACAAGTAATCCAGACAAAAGGATAAATTTAGACTCAGATTTCCATCTGACGTTTTATACTCTGCCCATTTTTTGCCTGTTTGAAAGATAAATTCAATTGGTCATTTGTAACGTGCCAAAAATGAGGAATTTAGTCAGTTCCGTCTGTATTACAATGAATAGACTAAAGTTGGGCACCTTCAAAGTAGTTGATTTACTTAAAGCACTAAACCTAGTTCATAATTTGCAAGCAGTCTCTGAAGATCCCAGTTGAAATATCTACTTTTTGTGCATTTGAAGATTCTTCATATTAGTGTTTTATCTGTTGGTCAAGATTGGTTTGGTCCTTGTATTACTTTTAACAGCTTTTGATTCATTGTGTTAGAAACAAAGGCCTCATGCAGCTCTTATTATAATTGTAATTTTACAGATCTTTTTGTGATTATTCCATTAATGATGATCTCCCTTTGGACTGTATAATCCATGCATCCGTGCAGGCAAGAATTGTGTTGTTTTTTTTTTTTTTTCTATCAGCGCTTCATCTCTGGCATCTAGCAGGGGCCTCATGCATAGTGCACATTTATGAATTTTGAATGAAGATTGGTATACAGAGAACACTGATATTTAGAGAATTGCTTTTATTGGGTTAAGTCTCTTAAAAATTTTTTTTCCTGACAGAGTACAACCTCACTTGAAGAAATGTTTTGAAGGAATTGCAAAGGTGGAATTTACAGAAAGTTTGGACATTACTCACATGAAGAGTAGTGAAGGAGAAGTGGTGGAACTCGTAGACACCATTTCAACCGCCAAAGCCAGAGGTCAAGTGGAGAAGTGGTTGGTTGAGTTAGAGAGAGTTATGATTAAATCCATCCATAAGGTAGCCGACTGTATTTATTATTATTCCTAGTAAAGATGATAGAACGTTAATGTATTATTGATAAATGCACTCTTATTTAGACAAACTGAGTCATGAATTACCAATTCAATTGTAACAGATAGATTGAAGGCAAAGATACGGTCTCTGATAATAATTTTGTAGTGACTCACTTGAAAAGTGAGACAAAATACCGTACATACTACAACAAACTTGGGTTTTAGTCATGAGTCTGTCTCATTTCTTGTGCTTTCAATGTTAGACACACTTTGGTCTGCATATAGATGCAAAATCTTCAGGAAAGGTTCCCATTTCTCCCTATTATGGATTAAGTGATAATGAATGTCCTTATGCATACTGGTTTCTTTGATTGAATTATTTATTTTCTTATGATAACTTCTCATATGTAGAATCACTGGGCAAAAGAGGATGAGCTTTCGTAGGGCTTGATAAATACTGACAAGCAGCTTTGCCATTTACGTAGCTATCAGCAGTTAAATGCATTTCACTTCGACCACTACTTAGCAGCATTGAATTGGTTATGTGGTTTGTTAATTGATGCATACAGTGATAACTCATTATTTTAGGCATATCTAATACTATTTCAACTACTCTTTTAATTTTGTTTGTCAAAGTACTCAGAGAAAATATTTTGGTTACCATTTCAGAGCATTAAGATGGGGTGGCAAGTAATCGGCTAGGAAATATCTTCCCCAAATGTTCATGTGTAAGTTTGTGTTGGTGGGAAAAATGCAAGTGAATGCCATGTAAAATACTACAGATAGGAGCTATGTGTGTTACTGTGTTGTGCTATATGTATTTGCATGCTTGAAAGGCTACTGCATGCCTAAATTAAGTGAATTTTGTGTCATTTCTAAATAATAAAAAATCATGTTCTTGGCACCTTTGCCCTTTTATCTTACTGGATTATCATGGGTTGAATACTGCAGTTTGCTGTAGTTTGGCAGTTTGCTACTGCCAAATTATTTTTCATATATGGCATACACAGTTTACTAATATATTTTATATACAATATTATAGAACTTTATGTAATCATATTTCTCCTCATCCAACTATATAGAAATTTGTGATTTAGATTTTAATGCCTCCCTCCTGTTCTCTCCACAGTGTCCATCTAGAACACATGTTTATTCCATCTTTGGCATTTCTCTACTGTACCTTCTATTCTTTCCTGTGTTCCTCCCATCTCTCAGTTGCTCCTTTTCACCTGCCCTTTCTGCTTCCTCTAGCCTTTTACATTTTCTTTATTATCAATAGACAACATTGCCCTTCATTTCTTTCCAACTCCATAAATATCCTAGCTAAACTAGAAATCCAGAAAGATTCGCCTATCCTTATATATTTCTTAGAAAAATTTGTAATTTTGACAATCTTTTCTGAAATTCAGACATTAACGTGACTATCACCTCATAGATGTTACTATTTTTGATTGATACATATAATAGATTGGAATGTTTCCCACTGATGGCTGGGAGATAGAGTGGATCTATGAATTCACTGAAAACATATGTAGTAAAGTACATGACTTAGGCTTCCTGAATTTACAGATCTCAACTCTCCATGAATGAATTATATATCCACCGTGTCATCATAGCCTTGGGTATCAAACTACAGGACTGAGAGGGTGTGAGGTCTGGAAACACAGGAGGAACTTTAGAGGAATTGCGTAGTGTGCTTGAGTGTGCATGTACACATATACACATGGCTGAGTGGGGATCTGATTAAGTTCAAAGAAAATAATCTGTGAATTTGACAGATCTCATTTTGGAATTATTTGAACTTATGTTTTGTAATTAAATTGCTTGTGTTTGTTCAGTCCAAATGTATCTAGGACATCTTTGGCTACGACTGGCCAAAGAAATATTTCATATAATGTGGTTCACACAAATAGATTATGTATCAGCAAAATAAAATGCTATGTAATATATTTGTTTTGCTCACAGGTGTATGGAAAAACTTGAAATTGTCTAGTTACATGCTTTAAATCTTCGTCATTGGCTAAGATGTAAGAAGTTGAGCAGTACAAGATAATCCACTCAGGAGTTAGCTCTTCATTTTTTAGCTTGTTCAAGTAAAGTATGAAACTGTTTACCTTTAGCATTTTCTTTTTCAATTAGGTAATTAGAGATGCACTTTTTGCCTATACACAACATGAACGAATTAACTGGGTAAGAGACTGGCCTGGACAGACAGTTCTCTGTGTATCCCAAACCTTTTGGACAATAGAAGTACAAACAGCTATTGCAAAAGGACAAAAGGTAAGCTTTTATTACCCACAGGTTTTGCAGCATTTTTAAAATAGTTATAATTGCCAAAATACAATTATTCTTAAAAAAAATAAAGACAGTCCACTCAAAAAGCCAAGCATACTGGAGCCTCAATCTTTTTATTATATACATTTTTATGCCTTTAAAAATACAGTAATAATAGGACAAAGAAATGTCCTAAACTCAGAAAGATTAAGAGGAAATACATAATAAAATTCTCTTTTATATCTTCAGTAAAACTACCCTCTGAAGACAAAAGATATTAATTGACTTATTTTGACTATTTTAATTTTTAGTGTACTGATTTTTAGTAAATAATATTTTGAATGATGCTTAATTTTAATTATTCTAATAAATATATGAATTTAATATTAATTGAATTGCTGTTATTAATTAAAAACAGAAGCAGCATTCTTTTTTTTTTTAACTTTTTGGGTTTGTTTGTTTGTTTGTTTATTTATTTATTTATGGCTGTGTTGGGTCTTCGTTTCTGTGCGAGGGCTTTCTCTAATTGCGGCAAGTGGGGGCCACTCTTCATCGCGGTGCGCGGGCCTCTCACTACCGCGGCCTCTCTTGTTGCGGAGCCCAGGCTCCAGACGCGCAGGCTCAGCAATCGTGGCTCACGGGCCTCGTTGCTCCGCGGCACGTGGGCTCTTCCCAGACCAGGGCTCGAACCCGTGTCCCCTGCATTGGCAGGCAGATTCTCAACCACTGCGCCGCCAGGGAGGCCCCGGAAGCAGCATTCTTATCCATAAGGTAGGATTCCAAGCAGGTCAACTTTTGGTTGACTGATAGGTCAGTTGGAATCTAGCAATTGCAGATGTTGTTTAAAACCATGAGTTTTTAATGTATTTTTTACATGGAGTTCGGCATTATTGTCTGTAAGGTATTGTTGAACACTGGTGAGTGTTGGGTTTGAGAGAGACTCGTATTCTCTGCAAGCAGGCAGATCTCATAGAGGAGGGAGCTGAGTGACACATGCTTAGTTCACTCCAACTTACCAACAGGTCACTTATTTCTCCTCTGAGGAAAGGATAAGGGCGTAGGGCAGGGACTCAGGGATTTTTAGGAAAAAGTCTTTCTTCATGGAAACCAGAGCATGGGGAATGAGGGTTTCCCTTACAGCAGTAAGCCCTTGGGGATACTCCTGGGCTCTTGGCCGCCTATGTGCATGTTTCTTTTCTCCCCAGTGGGTCCAGAAAGTTCATTTTGTCTTTTCACTTTTAAGCTTCCACTCAGTCACCTCCCCACACAAAGGGATTCCTCTATCGCCAATGTGGGTTACTGCGGGGACATGTAGCCTTCTGGATCTCGCTCCTTGCTTGCTGGCCCCCCAAACCACCATGCCAACTTTCTCATTCATCGCTATGGGAAACAGAGGGAACAAAGATGCAAATGTGAGCAAATAAGACAAATTTGTAGGCATCCTCCACATTTCTTCAGCTTAAATGTGATGTTTATTAAACCTCCACCCGTCTGTCAAAACCATCTTTTTCTCTGGAACAGGTAGGAGTTGAGGTGGAGAATTTAAGTGTAAACCTTTCATGCTTCTACTTATCTCCCAGGCGTAATTTGTATCTCAAGGGACACACAATTTAGGTCATTCCATTTCAATGTGTCCTCTGCTCAAAGCTATCTGCCTACAATTCTTACCATATTGTTCTTACTGTATTTTATACGGATACAAATAGATTTTTTTTTCTTGGTTTACAACAGTATCCACTGATACTGAGATGAGGTTATTTATTCACTCATTTAGTAGTTGACTCCATTTTATCCCACTCACGTAGTATGGTGCAGGTATGGAGCCATTCACAGAGAAAGCCAAAATGAGAATCCATGCCTTGAGTGACTGCTACTCCAGGGGGACTCAGCTTCATAGCCGTAGATCCTCTAAAGCTGTAATTTAGTGGAACTTAGCAAGCCTTTTTTGCTGTTACTTGCTGGATTGTTCTCTTCTGTTGTGTTTTGTGATGTTTCACATAGCTGCAATTTCATGGAATGAAATGAAGCGTTGTACGTGTCCTTAAAAATTAATTCTTTCCTTTTTCCTCTGCTTGTGAATACTCTGCTTCAATATGCCCTTCATCTGCTGCCTGTGTACCTTGTCCCTGTCTGTATCTCACGCATATTCAGTTTGTTTCGGTCCTGCAGCAGCATCAGGAGGGGATGGCACATGTTTTAGTACTCTAAAGCATTGATGATTTAAGAAAATTTAATATGTGTTTCTATCACGGGAGGATAGCACGTGTTTTAGTATTCTGTATGTCGATAACTTTTTCCTTAATTAATGTGTGGTTCACATTTGAAACTGATATCTTTGGTTCGGTAACTGGAGACTCTTGGCAGCCTCGGAGAAGACTAGACATTTCCATTCTCTGCAAACACTCCAAGGTGTCTGGAGCTTGATGCTATGATAGCACCATGTTGTGCTGTCCCACTTCCAGAGGACCCATTCCCCTCAGGATCTGTTTCCATTTATTTATTCAAGGAATATTCACTGTGGACCTAGTCAGTATATGAGCTATTACAGGGGCTAAAAATGAGTGAAAGAATCACCACTGTCACAGAGCTTGGGTTATTGCAAATATTGATACGATTTTGAGTCAGTTTATCATTGTGTATGTAGAGGGAACTAGGTATGATAAAAATATGATTCCAGACAGGGTTTATTTTGGATGACTATATAAAGTATTGATAGTTACCTTTAGATTCATTAGTTCACTGTACAGAATAGCTTACAATGAATAAAATGCAACAAAAGTAATTCAATATCCTGATTTTTTTTCAATCTAGCTGATCTGAATTCTCATTGATTTATTTATACTATAGTTCCTAAAGAACTTAGTTCGTCACAGTTTGAAGCTAAATTTTAGTTCTAAATCTGTTTTTCTAGTATAGCAAAATACATTCTGCTAATGTAAATAGTAACAAATTCTTATGGACATATAATTTATACCGTCAGGTCCAAACATTAAAAGTTTAATCTTATGCCTTGTGTTGAACTACAGTATGTGAGAACTGGTAAGGCTCCCAAAGATCCTGACTTTTACTGATTAGGAAACTAAGATTCACCACCTGGCGTAGTTTGTGTTCCTAGGAACAAAACTATTCTTACTAATTTGTGTACTCAATATACTTAAGTTCACTAATTGGCTCCAAGAATTTAAACACTTGGGGTTATTTAAACATAGGTGGGACAGAATTTTATTTTTCACTACTTATGAAGCAAATTAATAGCAATTAATTATGAAAATGATATAAATGGAATAGTGTTCAAGCACCAAACTTTTGAAAAAATGACTTCCTAAAAAAAAGGATAAAATATTTCAAGGAGTAATAAAAGTGACCCTTAAAGAAACAAGTCTCCAACTCTGTCCTTTAAGCTTTTCTCATCCTCAGAATTCCTCATTTTTAGTTTCATTGCTACCACTTACCTGGTCCTAAAGGAGTGAAATAAACTCATTGGTGTACAATGCTTATTAAGTATTATTAGAGTGGGGAAAAGTGACCACATCAGCCTGCTGGAGCATATTTACACTTCCCTTAAGCACAGCAGTTTTCATTGATTTTAATTTGATTTTCCTAAACCCTCTTCTCTTTTTCAAATACTAATCAGATTTACCCACCAGAAAAGAGACCCCTCCCAAAGCGAACCTGATCCTTAGAACTGGCCTTAGCTCACCGTAAACGAAAATGTTAGGTGTTTTGTTTTTTAGGATCTTTACATTTCAAGTGGCACAAATCCTACTCAGAAGCTCACACAGGAGTACTAGGAGGTTTCATGAGATCTAAGGTAGAGCATTTGGAATCAGGATCTCAGGGCTTCATCACTGCTGCAGTTTCTCTTTTGTTGTCTATTTTTCATCTCTACTGGTCTCTGTCAGGCTTTTTTTCTGCAGTGGGGTGAAGGCCTTCAGTAGCTTTGGATTGGCATTCTGAGAGTCTCCCAAGCCTAGTGAAAAGCACTTTTCTTCCTAGCTGTATAGCAGCCCCTGGAAAGAACTGTGATTGGCTCTGGTAGGGTCACACATGCCCTCCTTCATGTTGCCTTGGAGATGGGGCAAAATGATTGACAGCCCACAAAACCACAGAGCATACAGGAGTGGAAATGGAAAGAAGGGGTGTTGGGTAGGCACAAACCATGTATGTCAACTATGTCTGGCCTGATTGAGCTTGTTCACCTAATACTTTTGTAGTAAAAAAATTTTTTTGATTATTTTTAAGTTATGTCATATGGAAAATTATAATAAAAATGTAGAAAATACTCTGTATACATGCTAGGTCAAAAATTTTTTGTTCAAAAGGATTCTGATGGCACTGAGTAATTATATCTTATTTTCTTTCAGTCTCTTGAGCAATATTTGGAAAAATGTAACAAACAAATTGATGATATTGTCACCTTGGTTCGTGGCAAATTGTCCAAGCAGAATCGTGTTACTCTGGGAGCCCTTGTGGTGCTGGATGTCCATGCTAGAGATGTTCTCACAACACTTGTTAAAAAGAAAGTTAGTGATGACTCTGACTTTGAATGGTTAAGTCAGCTTAGGTACTATTGGCAAGTAAGTAATATCACTGAATGTTATTACTCAGCAATTTCAGCTCACAGCTATATAATTTGTGCTTGCTAGCTCACATGAGAAATAGTATCAGTAATGTAGGATTTTTCTTGCTGATGGCTGACTATACCTAAACAAGCATTCTCCAGATTGAAGATTAAGGCAGCCAAAAACTATATGTCAAGTGTTTGAAAACTGTGTTTATATCTATATCCAAATGTATAGTTACATAGAAATACATATACATATATAGATGCACACAAACTATGAGTAATTATAAAGGATTACTCATTTGAAATTAGTCATTATGCTTGCTGAATCTGTAAAATGTTGAAACTAATCAGTTTACAGTTGTGTTCTTAGATTCCTGATACATCTAAAGAGTGTACAAATCAGACTCTTTTAGTCTGATTTAGTCATTAAACTTTCCTCTTGTTGATCAATTGAACTAACCAGAAACATGATCTGGAGGAAGGTTTTTATCAAGGGATCTTTGTAGTTGGTGATGTCAGTCACCATCAGGAAGGCAGGAGGAGCAGGAACGGTACAGTGAACAAGGCTGGACCTGCTGAGGGTGGGAAGAGAGAGCTGAGGATTGGAGATACAGACTCAGAAGTTCTCATCATATTCACTTTTGTGAAAGGCTTTAGGAGGTATGGAGTGGGAGGAGAAGAGATACAAGAACCAGAACCCTGGAAAACCATATGAGGCTGTGAGTATAGTGGTTAGGAGCTCAGACTGTAGACTGATTGTTTCAAATGCTACATCCTCCCCTTACCAGCTGTGTGACTTGGGCAAGTTACTTACTCTCTTCAGGCACCAGCTTCCTTATCTGTACAATGGTGATGATGATAATACTCCCTCCAGTGAAAACAAGTTGAACAAATGACTGAAAATATAGGAGAATAATGAACTATCAAAAAGAGTAAGAAAACAATCCAATTTACAATTGCTCAAAAAGAATAAAATACCTAGGAATAAATTTACCCAAGAAGGTGAAAGACCTATAAACGGAAAACTGTAAGACACTGATGAAAGAAATTGAAGAAGACACAAATAAATGGAAAGATCTGTGTTCATGGATTGGCAGAATCAACATTGTTAAAATGTCCGTACTACCCGAAGCAATCTACAGACTTAATGCAATTTCTATCAAAATTCCAATGACATTTTTCACAAAAATAGAACAAACAATCCTAATATTTTTTTATGGAAACAAAAAAGACCCCAAATAGCCAAAGCAGTCTTGAGAAAGAAGAACAAAGCTGGGGGCATCACACTCCTTGATTTCAAATCATACTACCAAAGCTAAAGTAATCAAACCAGTATGTTATTGGCATAAAAACAGACACATAGATCATTGGAACAGAATAAAGAGTCCAGAAATAAACATACACATATATGGTCAATTACTTTACAACAAAGGAGCCAAGAATATAAATGGGGAAAGGACATTTAATAAATGGTGTTGGGAAAACTGGACAGCCACATGCAAAAGAATGAAATTGGATCACTATCTTACATCATACCCCCAAATTAACTCAAAATGGATTAAAGACTTGAGTGTAAGACTTGAAACCGTAAAACTCCAAGATGACATAGGTGGTAAGCTCCTTTACATTGGTCTTGGTGATTTTTTGAATTTGACGCCAAAAGCAAAGGCAGCAAAAGCAAAAATAAACAAGTGGGACTATATCAAGCTTCTGCACATCAAAGTAAAGCATCAACAAAATGAGAAGGCAACCTACTGAATAGGAGAAAATATTTGCAAATTATATATCTGATAAGAGGTTAAATCCAAAATAGATAAGGAACACATGCAACTCAATAGCAAAAAAAATCTGATTAAAAAATGGGCAGAAGCAGCCGCATAGCCCAGGGAGATCAGCTCAGTGCTTTGTGACCACCTAGAGGGGTGGGAGAGGGAGGGCGGGAGGGAGACATAAGAGGGAGGAGATGTGGGGGTATATGTATGTTATAGCTGATTCACTTTGTTATAAAGCAGAAACTAACACACCATTGTAAAGCAATTGTACTCCAATAAAGATGTTAAATAAATAAATAAAGCACCTCTTGGACACTTAAAAAAATAAATAAAAAATGGGCAGAGAATCTGAATAGAGAGTTTTCTAAAGAAGACATACAGATGGCCAACAGGCACATGAAAAGATGCTCAACATCACTAATTGTCAGGAAAATACAAATCAAAACCACAATGGAATATCATCTCACACCTGGTAGAATGGCTGTTCTCAAAAAGACAAGAGGTAACAGATCTTGGCAAGGATTTGGAAAAAAGGGAACCCTCATGTACTTTTGGTGGGAATGTAAACTGGTGCAGCCGCTATGGAAAACAGTACGGAGGATCCTCAAAAAAACTTTAAAAATAGAACTACCGTATGATCCAGCAGTTCCTCTTCTGGGTATTTATCTGAAGAAAACAGAAACACTTAACTCCAAAAGATATATGCACACCCATGTTAATTGCCTTATTCTTTACAACAGCCAAGATATTGAAAAAAACTAAATGTTCATTGATGGATGAATGGTTAAAGAAGCTGTGAGATATATATGTAATAGAATACTACTCAGCCATAAAAAATGAAATATTGCCATTTACAGCAGCATGAATGGACCTTGAAGGCATTATAAGTCAGAGAAAGACAAATACCATGTGATCTCACTTATATGTGGAATCTAAAAAACAAAATAAAATAAAAATAAAAAACAAGCTGATAGATACAGAGAGCAGATTGGGGTGGGGGTGGGGTAGGTGAGAGAAATGGGTGAAAGGAGTCAAAAGGTCCAAACTTCCAGTCATAAAATAAGTAATTCATGGGGATGTAATATATAGCATGGCAACTGTAGTTAACAATACTGTATTGCATACTTGAAAGTTGCTAAGAGTAGGTCTTAAAAGTTCTCCTCACAGGAAAAAAATTACATGTATGGTGATGGGTGTTGACTTATTATGGTGATCGTTTTGCAGTAAATATAAATATGGAATCATTATGTTGTATCCAAAAACTAATATAATGTTGTATGTCAATTATACCTTAATAAAATAGTGTTAGCAAGTTTAAAAAAAGAAAACATAAGAGAGGTAAAGAATAAATACATTTTCCAAAGTTGTTCTATGGGGAAAATTGAAACCAGTGACTTCAATTACTTCTCCAAGGAAATTAGATATTGAATTCTTCTAGTGAATTAAATGATGCCTGAAAAGTGAAATTTAAAGATGTTATTTACAACATGGCTATTATTTAAGAGCTTGAGGTTTCATATTATTTATATTTTTATTATTTAAGCTAACTTCGTTTTATCTGATTTGTACTAGGAAAATCATTTAGAAACAAAGATGATCAATGCTGGTTTACGATATGGATATGAATATCTGGGTAATTCTCCTAGGCTGGTTATTACTCCACTCACTGACAGGTGTTACAGGTAAACTCATTAATTTAAAGATCTAATTGGAACAACTTTCACTCACTCCTAAATCACTAAATTTTTTAAGCACCAAATGTATCCTCTGTTATCTTTGCCTAGACCCTTAATTCTTGTCTCAACATGACCTTCAATTTCTTTCTCTGCTGGCCTCTTCCTCTCAGCTCTAGAGCTCTAAGTATTATCAGGCGTTTCTGTTATTTTTTTACTTTGTTCATTTCTCCTTTCTTGAAACTTCTGACTCTTCCTTTTGGATCATTTGAGGCATCCTCTTTTTTCCCCCGAAACAAGGAATTTTCTAGAATTCTGTTTTCATGTATTGTTTTGTCTCATGCTTCATGGTTTTCTGAATGTCCTCGTCCATTCTTAGGCTTTAACAGCCTACAATCCTGAAGATCCCCAAACCTGTATGTACCTCCAGCCAAGGTCTCTCTTCTGTTAAGTTTCTCCACACACATGCCTGCTGGATATCTCCATCAGATATCTCATAGGTATTTACATGTACATTGTTTTTTATTGTCCTTCTGAGTAATAAAAGACCTTTATTTTTAACTCCAAGGTCCCATCTCCCATATTCCAAATTATTGTCAAATACTACATTCAACTTTGTTTTTTCATTTTCTCCCAACTGTAACTAGTTTATTGACGAAACCAGTCTCAGGATGCAAGCGGAAAGCAGTTTTGTTCTTTTTTATCACCATTCTTTTAAACTTGCTCTATCAAATATTTTCCCCATTTCTGAATGAAATCTAGGGTAGATTCCCTACTCTTTCTGGCAACTTTAGTATGTTAATGAAGAGTGTTATTATTTTCAGGTACTAAAAGTCCATTTAGGTCTAAAATGAAAGTTACTATTTTTCATCCAGTTTAAAACATCCCTTCCCCTCCAGCTCGAGCTTGACTCAAGCCCATGGCCTGCATTTGGGAAGGTAAATGTGGTCAATCTTTTGTCATTTTTGTCCCTGTCCTTTGCATTAATCCCTTAATAGCTCATCTTTTAGCTCCTCTAGTGTTGGGGGTTGATGGAGGAGAGGAGAAGGAAAGGGAGAGGTAGGTTTATAGGTGGCAGGTGTCTTGGGTGACAACTATCTCTCGGCTGTTTAGTGCCTGCCGTGATGGCACAAGTCTAGATGTACCAGATCTCCCAGGGGATGTTTATGTGGGTTCTTTGGGAGCCTGCAGTCACTTGCTTCTCCCATCTGTGGAAGATGCCTTCTCTGGCTGGCTGCTGGTGACTTTTGCTTCAGCCTCTGCTGAGGTCCACCACACACCGACCCTCTTCCTGGGGTCTCCTCTGATTCTACATGGGCCTCCTGCACAGGGTCCCATTCAGCTTGACTCAAATCTGGCTCCCTTCCAGTGGAATCTAGATCTGGCCAGATGATACACACATTTGTTTTGCCATCAGTAAGAGTGGATCTTTCTTACCGTCCCTATTTTCTCCTACTCTGCCATCAGGAGAAGCTGCAGGCATTCTCTTGACTTTAAATATTTTAAAGCTCTCAGCTTGGGGTTTTAGTCAGAATTCTAACACAGAACGATCTGTGTTTATATACTGTTACACATTTTTTTACAACTAATATTTATGTAGGTTTACCAAAAATTTTATCATTGTCTTTACTCGCCATTGCTTCTTTCTTTGTCTGATTTCTGGTTTCATTTTTCTCCTTACTAGGCAATAGCTTTTAGTAATTGTTCAAGTGAGGCTCTGCAAGTAGTGAGCTATACCAGTATTTATCTAAAATTGCCTCTTTTCTCTTCTTCTCCTTTTTTTTTAGTTCTTCACTAGATTATTAAATGATAGATTAGCTAGGTGTAAAACTGTAGATGAACAGTAATTTTCCCTCAGTTCTCCAAAGATATTATTCTACTGGCATTCATCGCTCCTGCTGAGTATTCTGTTATTTTAATTATTATTCCTTTATAGGTAGTTTTCTCCATTGTAGTTTCTAAGGTTTTCTCTTTATTGTTGATGTTCACTGGATGTTACTAGATGTGGATGAGTTTTTATTTATCCTACTTGGGACTTTTTCAATTAATATCTTTAATTCTGGCAAATTCTTAGCCATTGTTTTTTGAATTTTGCCTTTTCCCCATTCTCTTCCATCTTTCTTCTATGTCTTTAACTTTTCTTATAGTTGACCTCTCTCCCTGGGTGAGTTCCTCATATTTATCTTCTAGTGTATAATTCTGTTTCTTTAGGTTTTCTCTGCTATTTATTCTGTTCACTGAGTTTTCAAAAGTTCAGTGATTGTATTTTTCATTGCTAGGTTCCAAGTTGCCTCTCTTATGAAATTGGCTTCTGTTTTTCCCCACAGTTTTCTGATGTGTATTGCTTTTTATTTAAAATCTTATTTTAAAAAATTCGCTAGGATACCAAAGAAGGCAGAGTGCCATATGTGCAGTAACCCTCCCAGACCATTGTCCAACTGCCTTTGTCACTGCAAGTCTGATTCTTAATTCCGATCTCTCTTTCCAGTTTTAGCTGTGAGCTAATTTTAGTAGGGGTTGTTTCCCGTGTAGTCTTACATTTTCTCAGCTGTGGAGGTGTCCATGTGGAGCAGTTTTACATTTATCTCTGTGCAGGGCTCTAGGGTTTTCAGAACAAAATTTTAATGTTAATTTCTCATTTTGGGTTCATGTGCCCATCAGTAATGGAAACTGGATCCCACCCTCCGTGAAATGTAGATTTCTCGTCGGGCACTGTATGAAGGGTAAGCTTCCTGTCTCTTCCTTAGTTGACTCTTCTTTGTCTCTTGAGTAGGTTGCTGGAGTAATTTTAGTTCCCATTTACACACAAGGCAGCCTTTCAAGTCTTCTAGCTTTAAATAGTGAATCCATTCCAGCTCCTCAGCTTGCTCAGTTCTAAGGATTTATTTTCTGTTTCTATGTGGGTATAAATACACTTGTGTTTATATGCAAATTCCAAACTAATGTGCACCTCTACAGCTTTAGCACCTAATTACTTTTCCAGCTATGCATTCCCTCTTCATTGATAATTTCCTTTTCATTTGTTAAAAAATGGCTATATATTTCAAAAGTTGTTATATTTTTCTTTTATGTAGCATTTCCATATGCTTGCAGTAGGGGGATTGGGTGACTCAGGGTCAGCTGAATTCTCCGTATTGACCAGAAGTCAGCACTGAATTTCAAAAGTGAATTTGTTCTGCTTTTGTCATATATACAGCTATTCAGAAGTAAAACATAATAACAGACAAAGTAATGCCCAAAGATTTTCATAGGCTAGTAGGAAGGAAGGAATTATTGATGAGGAAGTGGAAAATTTGGCTCTCAGCTTAAATTTTTCCTCTTTTCAGAATGTATATAAAAATCACATTATTCAACAAAGATTGTTTATTATATTTCAGAACCTTATTTGGAGCCCTTCATCTGCACCTTGGAGGAGCACCTGAGGGGCCAGCTGGAACTGGAAAGACTGAAACTACAAAAGATTTAGCCAAAGCTGTAGCCAAACAATGTGTTGTCTTCAACTGTTCTGATGGGTTGGATTATCTGGCTTTAGGAAAATTCTTTAAGGTTTGAGTTGACTCATCATTTGCGATATGATAACTTCTCAGAAAGGCTATTTATAATGAAATATAATTTGATGCAAGTAAAAGATTTACTGTAGTTTAAGCAAAGTTAAAATTAAAGTATTATCTCAGTAATTCTCGAGAGAAGTAGGGTTATATCAAAAGCTTATTTGAGAAGGAGCTCTACCTCCAGTCCTTGCTATAATGGGTCAATATTACTGATAGAAATGAATGAGTGGTGTCCCTCCAGTATACTGGACAGCTAAAAGTTTGAGAACCACTGCATCATGTAAAAATTGTGGTATCTAAAGACTTCTTTGTCCCGTAGATCTTGTTATTAACAAGTTAATATTAAGTTTATTAATCATTAACAAATTCAATGATTTACTTTTATAGACACATTCTGATTAATCTTTTTGGTGAACCCGAAATCTTTCTTTTGTTTTTTTGTTAATCTTTTTGGTGAACTTGAAATCCTTCTTTTGTTTTTTCTTATTCTGAGTCAGATTCCCACTCTTATGAGTCTGTAAGATTGCAAAAAGGGGAGTTAAAAGTATAAAGTCCCTAAGTCCATCAGTGTAACCTATGAACATCTGGTCATTTTAGTGCTTTGTTGCTACAGCCTGTTATTCCTTAAAATATTAGGTGGTACAATTTAACACACAATTATCCGTGTGGGATTATGGGCTCTACTTATTTGTTTATTTGATTTCTATTTTTCTATACTTTTCAAAGTACATTTTAAAGAGTCTGTAATCCTTTTCAAAAGTATCTCCAGAAAAAGTTAACATTAAAAAAAAAATACACAAACTAACAAAAAGGAATATAACAACCCTACCCCATACAGTAAACTATTCCTCCCTGAAGTATGGCCTAGTCATTTTATAATAGATTTGGAGCATAAAAAGTCTCTACATTTGTGATGCTGAAACAATTAAAAGAAAAGAAAAGAAAATATTATAATGAATAACATACGAAGAAAACATTTGAGTGGCCAGTAACTATTTTAATCATCCTCTATCATGATATACAACCTTGTTGAAATGATTAAAGAAATAAACAGCAAATCTAAAAGATTCTATGTGTAGTTTGAATAGCCACTATATTCCTAAATGTTTAAAGAAACGTCTGATATGTGCTAAGTTTTCAAATCTATATAATGATATTCTTAATTCTTTGATATAGATTCATATACTTATTAAATTTGATTATTGATAAGTATGGATCATATGGACACTGTGTGTTAGGATCATGCTGAATAATGGGGGTACAAAATAAAAAAGACATAGGTCTTACTATTAAGAACCTCACAATCTGTATAACTGTTTGAACATGTGACTTCATAAGCATTCTGTTCTGTGATTTCTAATCCTTTTATTTTATCGTGTATTAGATTTCTAAGTCATAGAGTCTTCTCTAAATAATGAAAATGTACTACTCTTTGATTACATGCCATTCATGTTTAATCCAGTGTGTTTCAATAGATTGAACTGTACACAAATCCAAGGTCAGCCACTATTAGACGTATGGCATTGTACTAATTATTGATACTTAACATCTTATGTGATATAGCCTTAGTTTCCTTGCATAAAAGATATACACAAAGTGCCATGCGTCATGCCTGGCATATACTAGGTACTCAGTGAAACACACATACATACATATGCAATCTATAGAATGTACATTCAATGAATATTTTTGCATTGATTTTTTTCTTAGACATTTGAGTTCGTTTCTATTATATCTCTGAAATTTAGAAATGCTTAATTCATTAAGTGCTTTTTTTTTTTTAATAATGTTTATTTATTTATTTATTTATGGCTGTGTTGGGTCTTCGTTTCCGTGCGAGGGCTTTCTCTAGCTGCGGCAAGTGAGGGCCACTCTTCATCGCGGTGCGCGGGCCTCTCACTATCGCGGCCTCTCTTGTTGCGGAGCACAGGCTCCAGACGCGCAGGCTCAGTAGTTGTGGCTCACGGGCCTAGTTGCTCCGCGGCATGTGGGATCTTCCCAGACCAGGGCTCGAACCCGTGTCCCCTGCATTGGCAGGCAGACTCTCAACCACTGCGCCACCAGGGAAGCCCCCTTGCGTTGATTTTTTAAAGTTAGTCCACATTTGGACTCAGCTACTCAAGCTGGATTTTCCAGTTTTCCCTTATGACCAAATGGCACATACTTATGAGGTATCTGTGAGTTAGAACTGCAGGCTAGTGCCTCAGACGGTGTTAGCTGGTCATTACGGTGCTCAAGCTAGAGAGTAGTCTCATTGGCAACAGAAGTCATCTTATTTAAAGGATTATTACAATCCATTCTCTGGAGTACATAAAGAAAAAGCAAATAAAATCACCTTGTAAATAAAAAGTAAGAAAGGCTATGAAATTTTAGATATACATCTAAATGCCAAAAGATACACACAGAAAGTAAAAAAAAAAAAAAAAAAAAAAAAAAATCAATTGGAAAATTTTCCAGTTGATTGAACTCTTTATTCATGCAGAATAATGAATTGGTAATAAAAGAATAAGCCGTCTTTAAAGCTTTAAAGATAAAGGTGAATAAGCAATTTCCTTGATAGGATATTAAATCCGCGAAAAGATGAGGTGAAAATACAACATTTCAATGTAATATTCAATCAGATAAAATTGAAAAATTTCATTGATCTTTTCTCCCAGGGACTGTTATCTTGTGGAGCCTGGGCTTGCTTTGATGAGTTTAACAGAATTGATTTGGAAGTACTGTCTGTGGTTGCTCAACAAATTCTTACTCTCCAAAGAGGTAAGGGACTAGTTTATCTCTGCATTGTGTGAAAACAGTAGAAATATAGGAGGTAATGAATGGCATGAGTCCCATTTATATGTGGAATTGCTAAGTCATTTCATTCTTGATTACTCACAGGTATTAATGCAGGTGTGGATTTACTAGTGTTTGAAGGAACTGAACTAAAACTTGACCCCACGTGTGCTGTCTTTATAACAATGAACCCTGGATATGCTGGGCGATCAGAACTTCCAGATAATCTGAAGGTACAGAAAAGGCAATTATATCATCTGTTTCCGTTCTGTGATTAACACAGTTAATATATAAAAAGAAAGCACATGCTGTTCTTGAATTTTATGTAAAATTTTTGCTTTTAGATGTTATATTTTAGACAACTGTTTTAGAAAATAAGTTTAAAGCTTTGAGCTTTAAAAAATAAATATGCAATTTCCAAAACTTCTATTTTAAAATTAGTGGTAATTACACAAATTAGAAAACATAGGAAATATTGAAAAAGGTACCCATTCTACTGCTTACTGTATTGTATTCCTCAATTTTAAATGCTGAAATCAGAAAATTGTGAATACTGAGGCTTTTTTCAAGTTAATATTATAATATGAGCATTTTCCTATCTTTATGAACATAATTCAAACTGTAAATAAATTTATTGAACTGTGCTTACTGTTTGACATTTAGCTTGCATTTAGTTTTCCTTCATTATAGATAATATTGCAATGAGCAATTTTTACTTAAGGCTTTTCTCTATTTTAAGATACTTCCTTAGGAGAGTCATAAGACCAAGAGCTGTGTTGCTAAATTGCCTTCCAACAGAGGTTGAAACAATTTATATCCCATATCAATTCTCAATTCTCCTTAGTACCCAGCAGTAGTTTTTTGTAAGAACAAAACAGTTTGCTAATTGAATAGACTAGAATCTTCATTTAAAAAACAAACTTCTTTGATTATTAGTGAAATATGACATTTTCTCCATATCTTTGTTAGACATTTTATATCCTTTTCTGGTGAATTGCATGTTTATGGTTAGCACATAGAGAGAAAATGTTGAAGAATAATGCAGCGGTAATTGCAGATCCAAAACCAAGTCTTCTGACTCTAAATCCTTCATTCTTTCCACTATCCACATTTTTAGAACGACAGCTTCTCAGACTAGTTGAGGTACTTTTCCGTCGAAAACACTTTTGATTGGACTCACTGCTGCCAAGTATTTTTGTGGTATTTTTTATTCCGTACACTTTTATATGTTAGACGTGATGTTTTAGTACTTTGCCTTTGTGAAGGATGGTGTAACTTAAAAATAGAAACTGGTAAATCCTCCTTCATCTAAGAAGCATTTTGCAACTTTTTATTGGGATACACATTTGGAAAGCTCTTTTTGTAGCAGTACTTTTATTCACTCATGTTTTCCTTTTATTCAGTAGGGTCAATCTGAATACATAAATATTGGTAAAGGCAAACATCTGCGAGTAGCTAATCATAAAAAGCTGGGACCAGTATTGGTTGAGTCTGTTAATGCCCCATGCAAACTTTTCCATTTTATTTATTGTGCGTGTTAAAACAGTGTCAAAATATTCACCTTGTGGTTCTTGGAGTATTTTCCTTCTATTTTAGGCCAAAAACTGCTCTCAAATTCTGATAGCGTTTTGTTGTTTTCGTTGTTCCTTTTGTGCAGTCTTCTTGGTTAGAACTGCTATAGAATATCTGTTTTCAAGTACATATGGAAATACCTCACAATTTTGAAAAAATGTCTTAGTCAGAAATGAAAGATAGATAGATAGATAGATATACTATTTTTTTAAAGCCTGCTGAGGCCCAGAGAGTATTATCATCAGTCTTCAGAGTCATCCTCGAAGCTTCCCTCTTCTTCACGCAGTGATTCAGCCGGTTACCAAAACCCGCAATCCTGTTTCATAAAAGTCTTATTACCCCTGCTGCTCCCGTCCAGCCCCACGGCCACACCTTGCTCCCAGCCCTCTTCTCTTGCCTGTCTTACTGCAGCAGCTCACCTGTCACCAAGAGTCCCTACTGAAATTCATTATCATGAACTCCCCATTGTAATGCTACCTGTATTGTCAGAAGAAATCTAATCGTATAATTTCCAGACTTAAAAAAAAAACACCGGGCTCCTTTTGCCCACAGGAAAAAAATTCAAATTTCTTGGCCTGATCTGCAAGAGCTTTGGCATTAGACCCAGTTGCGTCTGTACCACCAGCTCCCTGCATCTCCCTGTCACACAGGCCTCACTGGCCTCTGAAGGTCCCGTGCCTTTGCACATGCTGTTTACCCTCTCTTGAGTGCTCTGCTAAACCACCACTGTCCTGCCTGACAAATTCATACTCATCCTTTAAGCTAGCAGTGGGCCACCGAACATACATACAGTTCAGATAAGACCATGTGGGTCCAGCCCCTGGAGCTGGCAGAGGTTTACAGCTGCATCTTTCTATCCTGCACGTGTCCATGGATTCTTCAGGGACTCCTGTTAGGTCTCTCTGCTTGGAACTCCTGAGACTTTGAGTGATGGAATCTGTTTCTCCAGTTGTCATTCCCTCCACTCTGCATGGATCGCTGGTGGGTGATTCCATGTAGATTTTTGCTGTTGGAGAGCTCTCACTTTGCCAGAGGGAATCTTGGGGAGGACTTAAAATGGCCCCAACTTGGCTCTCTCTCTCCCTTATCGTGTATATCTCATGCATCTTCTGTCCCAACAGACTGTGGGAGTGAAGGCCACTGTGATCTTGCTTCCGCAGGCTACTTTTGCTTTCTCGGGCATGAGTCAGGCACCAATCTATATTCCCCCGCAGTAGGGCGATACCCATCAAGCTCTTACTGAACTTGGGAGTGAGGAGTGGGTGCTTATGGAGACTCACAGCATAAGAAAACCTCGCTTCGATGGAAGTCTTTTCACAAATCCTCCCTCCTTCCTTATTCTCTCAAATGCTTTATGATCTACAAGTAAATGGGAAGGTTCAAGAATTGTGTATATTTCCTTTGTAAATTATTGGGCAGATCATGCATACTTCGGTAACTGATATGTATCATGTCATGCAGAAAGACTCAAGTTTTGACATCTTGTACGTCTAGACAAAACCTGCATAGTAGAGCAATTTCTTAAACACATCTCCACTTTAGAGAAGCTATATTTAATATTAAAACTATTCTGAAGAATCAGTAATCATTTCAGAATAGTTAAATGTTAGAAGCAATGGTAAAATAGGCTTATTCTATTTTTTAAATTGAAGTATAGCTGATTTACAATGTTGTGTTACTTTCTGGTGGATAGCAGAGTGATTCCATTTATATATACGTATATGTATGTGTGTATTTATATATCTTTTTCATATTCTTTTCCATTATGGTTTATTACAGGATATTGAATATAGTTCCCTGTGCTATACAGTAGGACCTTGTTGTTTGTCTATTTTATATATAGTAGTTTGTATCTACTAATCCCAAAGTCCTAATTTATCCCTCTTCTCTCCCCCACCCCTTTCCCCTTTGGTAAATGTAAGTTTGTTTTCCATGTCTGTAAGTCTGTTTCTGTTTTGTAGATAGGTTCATTTGTGTCATATTTTAGATTCCACATATAAGTTATATCATGATATTTTTCTTTCTCTTTCTGACCTACTTCACTGAGTGTGATAATCTCTAGGTCCATCCATGTTGTTGCAGATGGCATTATTTCACTCTCTTTTATGGCCGAGTACTATTCCATTGCATATATGTATATATACCTCATCTTCTTAAACCAGTCATCTGTTGATGGGCGCTTGGGTAGCTTCCATGTCTTGGCTATTGTAAATAGTGCTGCTGTGAACATTGGAGTGCATGTATCTTCTTGAATTAGAACTTTTGGGTTTTTTTTCCCAGATAAATGCCCAGGAATGGAATTGCTAGATGATATGATAACTCTCCTTTTAGTTTTTTGAGGAACCTCCATACTGTTTTCCATAGTGGCTGCACCAATTTACATTCCCACCAACAGTGCAGGAGGGTTCCCTTTTCTCCACACCCTCTCCAGCATTTATTATTTGTAGACTTTTTAATGATGACCATTCTGACTGGTGTGAAGGGGTACCTCATTGTAGTTTTGATTTGCATTTCTCTAATAATTAGTGAAGTTAAGCATCTTTTCAGGTGTCTGTTGGCCCTATGTATGTCTTCTTTGGAGAAATGTTTAAGTCTTCTGCTGATTTTTTAATTGGGTTGTTTGCTTTTTTTGTTATTGAGTTGCATGAGCTGTTTGTATATCTTGGAAATTAAGCCCTTGTTGGTTGCATTGTTTGCAAATATTTTCTCCTGTTCTGAGGGTTGTCTTTTCGTCTTGTTTATGGTTTCCTTTGCTGTACAAAAGCTTATAAGTTTGCTTATTCCCATTTGTTTATTTTTGCCTTTGTTTCTATTGCCTTGGAGACTGACCTAAGAAAATGCTGCTATGATTTATGTCCGAGAACGTTTTACCTAAGTTTTCTTCTAGGAGTTTTATGGTGTCCTGTCTTATATTAAAGTTTTTAAGCCATTTTGAGGGTTTTGTTTTTGGGTGTGTGCGTGTGTGTGTGTGTGTGTGTGTGTAGGATATGAAGGCAGTGTTATAACATCATTGATTTACATGTGGCTGTCCAACTTTTCCAACACACTTGCTAAAGAGACTGTCTTTTCTCCATTGTATATTCTTGCCTCCTTTGTCAAAAATTGACTGTAGGTGTGTGGGTTTATTTCTAGGCTCTCTGTTGTGTTCCATTGATTCCTATGTCTGTTTTTGTGTTGATACCATGCTGTTTGATTACTGTAGCTTTGTAGTATTGTCTGAAGGCTGGGAGGGTTATGCCTCCAGCTTTGTTCTTTTTTTCTCAGGATTGCTTTGGCAATTCTGGGTCTTTTATGGTTCCATATAAATTTTAAGATGATTTGTTTTAGTTCTGTGAAAAATGTCATGGGTAATTTGATAGGGATTGCATTAAATCTGTAGATTTCTTTGGGTAGTATGGAAAATAGGCATATTCTAGATCTTCTGATGTCACAAAGTCAGTAACATGATCCATAACTTTCCACAGAGTAAGTAGCATGAAACACCCTATTAGTACAGAGAAAAAAAATGAACTAGATCCTGAATCCTCCATTTCACTCAACTAATACTTAGCTAATTCCTGAACAGGTCACATTTATGAAATCTATTTCCAATCCTTAAAGGAAGAAATGGTAAGAAGTTATTGCTTGAGATTTTGTTGTTGATGTTGTTCTAAAATGTAGTCCTTTGGAAGCATACTCTAGGAAGTGTGTGTAATTCCTTATGTACCACCCTTCTTCGTCCACTCTATAGGACAGAAGCAATAAAATAACTATTCTCAATCATTTATTTCTGCTGAGGTAAACATGGAGGGTAATACTCACATTGATTACATGTACTGGAATTTATTCAAGCCCTGGCAGGTTATCTGGATCTGTACCCTCCCATTTTTTTTTTTTTTTTTTTACACTCAAGAAAGTATGCCATTGATTAACCCAGAATCCAAATTAATTTTTTAAAGCACTAAATTACCCTTAAACCTACTGCTATTACTGAAAAATTATTTCTGACAGATCCCAAACCGTATCATATCAGTATTTCACACACTCTGTTTGAGAATCAATGAATGAGAATGTCTACCACCATAACAGTTTAGGCCTAAAAAATATTTTGATGAGGATGCTTTTCTCTGTGATAAGTAAGAATCCATGATAACTCCTTGAAACTTCTGTACCATACTTTAGTTTTTGTTCTCTTGGCCACTGATATGTCTGTTTCATGGTGTTCCACAACCACTTTGCTAATAGTGCTAAGAGAATGTGAATAGGAATTTGTAAAGTACCTGGTGTGTCAGAGACCTGACACACAGACCTGGATGTTGATCCCGAGCTAGTAGCAATTTGTACTATTGTAGAAAGATTGTGTCACCCTAACCTAGCCATTGACCAGCTAACTCATTTGTTAATTCATTCACTCTCTATTTTATTCATTAAAAAAAAGTTGTTGAGAACCTACCCTTTAAAAGAGGTACCATGTGTATAGTAATTCTCTTGCATTCTTTTTTCCCAGGTATGTAGTGGTTTAGAGCACTTGCTTAAGCTTCTCTGTTACGAATTATTTGCTCATGCTATGTACTTTTAACATTTTATTCTTGCCTTTCTTGAATGGTAACCTTATTGATAAAATAGCAGTACTAAGGCCTCTAGCTAGTAATTAATGTAACACATTGGAAGGGTCTTGCTTGATGCAAATCTTTTATTCTCAACTTTAGTGTCATAACAGATCACTTAAGCAAAATGTCCTCATTTTCTATCTGCCTTGTGTTTTTGGTAATTCAGCTAATTCCCAGCAGGTATTTATAAACTGTCTGAACTGTCTGAATTATAGTAAATTGTCATTTACTATAATTATTATTCACTATCTGAATATGATTATCATTTTTCTAGAACACTGTTGTTCTCCTGCTTTAGTACAAGAAAGCCATGTTTTCATGTATGAGCTATTGAAGTAAATCCTGACACATACTAACATTTTAAACTTAAATTTTCTTATTTATTCTTTTAAAATCTATTCAGTTTTCTATTTACTTTCCATCACACAACATTTATTTGTCCCACAATATTTAAAATACTATGAGGAAAAAAATTATCTTTAGAATTTGGAAAATTGATTTATCTCTAGTAATAATTATCCAGGACTTATTTTCAGTTTCTTCCCTTTATTATGCTTGGTGAAAGACTGACATGGTGACGCAGACTCAAAAACATTAAAAAATATCTCAAATTACATCATTTATGTAACATAGTCTGGTTATTAGGGGTTACCTGATGAGAGCCAAATCATTTAATTAAATAGATGCCTAGAGAGCTTCACTTGAAGCCCAGTCTCCCAACACCAGGCACTTTCTCACCAGCCCAGATGAGAAGCCCGGCTCTTGGACATCCCAGCAGAGTCTGCTTTTTCCCTACAGCATGTTACTTCCCACAAAAAATAGAACGTAATGGATACTTAACACTTAAGTAAATTAATAATTCACCAAAGGTCTAGGTATGGTAGAAATTTGAAGCATTCTCAAAGCATAATTTAAGGAAACATATTTATATAAAAAGTTAATGATCTATTTATTATATAACAATAACAAGAAATCGCATTTTAAAGTGTTTTTATCTGTTTGATCTGGCTACTGTAACTTAATATTGCAGGAAAGCTATAACATTGTAACATGCTATGAAGGAAAGAGGAGGCTTATCTTCATGATGGTCTTTTTCAAAAAGCACCTTTTCTCCACTCCCATAGGCACTCTTTCGGACAGTAGCAATGATGGTGCCTGATTATGCCATGATTGCCGAAATAGTCCTGTACTCCTGTGGCTTTGTCACAGCTCGGCCACTGTCGGTAAAGATTGTGGCTACGTATCGCCTGTGTTCAGAGCAGTTGTCATCACAACATCACTATGACTATGGAATGAGAGCCGTGAAGTCAGTGCTCACCGCAGCTGGGAATCTAAAGGTAGAAAATGCAAGTGGCTTCTTACTCATTCATTTCCTGTTTATAAATCTCAGGACCATGTGTCTTCACAAGAGTTACACTAACTGGTTAGTTTCATCAACTGAAAAAAAGTTCAGTTATCGTACTAACGTAATTAATTATTTGCACACGTGAAAAAGGACATTTTATGATTTGTAAAACCTTAGACATGTGATCAGTGATTTGAGTTCCATTCCACAATTTTAACTGTATGAAACTAGGTACTACTGAGGAGTAAAATTCCTTGCTGCTGAGAAATACTTTGAAAGCATTTATATATGAACATATATACTGAATAGCTTTAAGAGAAATAATCTATGTATAATTAATAAATATATACAGAAGCCCCTAGACATTGTTACTTAATATAATTACACAGTTGCAGCCAACTGTAGACTAGCAGTAATAGATTTGCAATATAATGTTTACATTTTAAGATGGTATAAATCATAGCTATATTGATAAAAAATCAAAATGTTTGAAGACTTGGGTAATTTTTCATTGAAAGTCTTTTGCAGAAACATAAAATATAACTGTACATTTGTTCTTTATCAAAGTAAGCAAGATAGGCTATAATTAACAGCAAAATGCAAACTGTGGCTTTGGAGCTTATAAAATTTTCATGTTCATGACTGCAGAAGATAAAGATTTTGAAGTATATCTTGTGTGATTAAAAACAATGGCATGCCTTTTAATCTTCTATAATAACGTTACCAAGAATTCTGATATATAGTGGTGATATTCTGTTTCACATTAGCCTAACATGACTTCAAGTCATTGTTTTTTTTTTTTTTTTTTTTGTAATAAACAAATGCAACTAGAAGCAACAATTTGTATTAACCTGGCATGTCATGATTACATTGTGGTCAGATAATGGGAAAGAAAATGCATTGTCCTAGTGTACGTCATCACTGACATCTTGACTATGGAATTGAGCTATTAAAGTTATGCAGCAAATGAATCCTATCATTCTTTGTCAAAAGCTAATTGAAAATTGTTGAATGTGTTGGCTTGAATATTTTGAAGTTTGTTTCTATTATATCAAAAAGCAATTTAAACATTTGCTTTAAGATGATAGCCTCTCAAATAACAAAAGAGACTTCTGACACTTCATAATTTACATGTGGATAGGTTGATCCAAAGTCCATATGAATAGGACTAGCTTTGGCTTTGGAGGCCCTGGAAATTTAGAGACAGCTAACCTTGATTGCCAGGCATCACTGACTTTGTAAGGTTAAAGCCAGTTAAGTAGGAGCATGGGATTTATTAGAAAGATTCTAGAGAAAAAGAAGAGGGTTCTGGAATACTAAATGCATGATGGTAGGAGAAACTGTGGAGTAAGATGTTGAGTAAAGTATAGAAGCTGGGAGAAATATTTCTGAGTTCAGACTTTTTTGTGAATTATTGAACCATCTTATGGACATGAGCAACAAGTTGAGGGTTCAACCAGATTTTTTAGTAAACTCTGGGTCTACCACAGATTTTTCAGAATTTAACATAAGTTTTCTGAAGCACCTTCTACTTAAGTGACTTAGTGTATTAACGAGCCCTCTCCACTCTGCCTGGGGATCACACTCAATCAAGCACGCTGGTACTAAGCATGCAGCCAGCAGGCAGCGCGCTGCTCTGCCCTCCCACTTTCTATCAGATGAACTGTTCCTCACCCAGAGTCAGGTGGCTTGTTCCCAAAACTTTCTGAAGCCAGTCGGACATGTTACTGTCATTATGTCATTTAATTAATTGTCAGTGAAATTGATGGTATATGAGCATGAAAAGAAGAGTTTTGTTTTTATGAAAACTAAGTTCATTGTTTAAGAAAGACTCTGGAAAGATGAAATGCTAAAAAAAATGACTTTGAATTAGGTATGGATAAGAAAAGTGAATAAAACTGGGAAAAAACCTTAAAACTCTTAAGGATGCTACACTTAGATTGTCTCCCAAGTATCTTTGAAGAGCATGATCATCTTTAAAAAACAAAACCAAAACACAGCAAAACTGGACAGAGCAGATGATTCATTATTGATGCATTTTTTTTCTGACAAGAAAAATGGTCCAGAACTCTACCCTCAGAAAAAAGGCCTTGGCACCAAAATATGGGCAGAGTGAGTGAATGTTTATATGTTTTAAATGTAAGTGCATCTTTTAAAAATGATTGCCCATTTTTAATGATTATTTTCACTTTACCAACCCACTGCTGGTCTTGAATGCATAGGACAAGCAAGCTCTTACCCAATATAGAGGTAATGGCAGCTCCCAAACTATATGGAATTCATGGCCAATAGCTTTTTACCCAGGGCATCTGTGAAAACGTAGTTAGTTCAACTTAGGTTTTCATTTTAAACTGGTAGAAAATTCAACAAGTATAATCATCAGTTTCTAAAATTAATAACAGTCCAATTAAATGAAAATAAGTAAGAACAACACTTTTGCATGGGCTTAAATTGCCTCTGGGGCCTGGTGTTTGTGTGTGTGTGTGTGTGTGTGAACATGTAGGGGGTGCAGTTAATAGCTTCAGATATCATTATGAGCATATTTTCTTTCAGCTGAAATATCCAAATGAAAATGAAGAAATTCTTCTGCTTAGATCTATTATTGATGTAAATCTACCAAAATTTTTATCCCATGATTTACCACTCTTTGAGGTAAGAACATTTATTATTACAATGTATCAAAATTCTTCTAATAATGTATTTATTATCAAGCATCCATGGTTGCAACTCCCTGTGAGAAACTTCCACTACAGAAAACGATGATATGGCACAGAGAAACATAGATCATTCTGTTTTATTTGAAGTGTGTTTAGCTAGCTTTGTTGTTTTGGATAACTTTTAACAACTTGGGATTTTTAAGTTGCACCTTTTCTGCAGAATATAATAAGTACACAAAAGTTACAAAACATGTTTGCTTATAAATTTCACTAAAATTTCCTTCCTGGAGGAAAGTAATTGGTCTAACACATCACTGAATCCCTTGCACAGAATGGATACTTGGTAAATGTTTGTCAAATTAATGATTGGAGAAATAACAAAAATAAATAAGCTTAATTTCTTTAGAAGAGTACAATGGCTTTTATGAAATTCTTTTTTTCAGGATAATTTAAGAACTAGGCTTCATAATCTTGTTGCATTTTAAAAATTAAATTATAAGTAGTTGAGAAGAACTATTAGAATGATGGTTAAAGTTCCTGTTTTGTCACGTGATGTCATTCTTTTCCTTTTCCCGTTCTCAGGTAGAAGAAATTGGGGGAGGGCTTGGGAGTGGGCTCCTGACACACGGTAGACGTTGCTCTCTCTTGTGCTGCCTTGAGGTACGGGCAGTTGGCTTCCAAAGTGTAAAGACTGAAGTCGTAAGGCTGTCATGGGGAGGGCGGAGAAGTGACACTGCCACTGTAGTGTGGTCCAGTGTCGTTAGCTCTCCATAGCAACCATGTTTCATCACTCTGAAAGGGACTTCCCTTAGTATTTAGAGTTGACAGTGCTAATGTTTTATAGATCAAATCTACAAGGAATAGGTTCAAATTTTCTTCTTAAAAATTTGCCTCAGTTTCTTTGGTACTAGTACGCTGCACAGATTTTCCAGGAGTAAAAGCTATATTTATTTTTATAAAGTGGAAGTGTACCTCACCTAGTTGTATTCTCGTGCAGCTGTGTATTCATTCAGTGAACATTTATTGAATAATATTAAGAATAATATTTCTTAAATGGGGCGTAACTGGCATTTTCAAATAGGACAGTTCCGTGTTGTGAGAGACTGTCCCATACGCTGCAGAACACTTGGCATCCCTCCTCCCCCAGTGTCTCTGGACTCTCCCAGTGTGAGAACCAGAAGGACAGCTCCACATATTCCCAACTCTCTACCTGGCGGGGGAGTGAAGGGGACTGGTCTTTGTTGAGAACTACTGACTACCAGATATGATCTGGAATTATCTGCTGCTTTCAAGGTTAACCATAAATAATTTGAACAATCTGAGAAGATATTTTTGTTTACTTAGCAAACACTATGCAGTCACAGTGGACCAGACCTTATTCTAAGAGTTTTGTGAATAGCAACTTATTTAATACTCATAAGCAGCCAACGGGGCAGGTGCTATTGTTATCCCCATTTTACACATGGTGTAACTGCGGCACAGAGATGATTAGTAACTTGTATTCATGGCCAGTATATGAGGGAGAGGGGATTCCAGCCACTCAGCTAGGCTGCAGAGTGCTCTTAAAGACCCTACTGCGTTGCCTTTTTCTCTCCTTTGCCCCAAGGAAACTTACTGCTTCAGTGAACTGGTATCAGTTTATCCATAACAGTATTTAAAGGATTAAATTTAGGGGTGATTAAACTGGTAGTTTGTCAGTTCTAAGGGATAGCTTGAATGTATGCTTTCATATTAAGCTCTTCCGAATTTTCACTTTTATCTTCAGAGTAAAAAGAATAGCTGTATTTCTCACATAGGTTGCTATAATACTTATGAAAAAGCCTTAGCAGTTTATAAAGGGATGTTTCTTAGACCTTGAAATTAACTCTATATATTCATATACACTAAATATGGAAGTAGAATTCTTTCCAATCGTACATTATATGATCGTATTCGTTTCCTAAAGCTGCCATAACAAAGTACCACAAACTTGGTGGCTTAAAACAATAGAAATTGATTTTCTCACAGTTCTGGAGGATACAAGTCTGAAATAAGGTGTTGGTTCCCTCTGAAGGCTTTAGGAAAGAATCCTTCCTTGTTTCTTCTTGGCTTCTGATGGCTACTGGTGATCTTTGATGTTCCTCGGCTTGTCATTACTTCAGACTCTGTCCCCATCACTAGATGGCCTTCTTCCCTGGGTGTCGTTGTGTCTGCGTCTTCCTCTCCTTTCTGTTATAAAGACACCAATCACTGGAGTTGGGCTCCAGTATGATCTCATCTTATCTAATTACATCTGCAAAGATCTTATTTCCAAATAAGGTGAGATCCTGAGGTTCCAGGTGCACATACATTTCTGAGGGACGCTAAGCTGATTAACATACTACCCACTACAATGATTAAAATACCATCGAACTAATTTTTGTATATGGTATGAGGCATGGATGGAAGTTCATTATTTTGACAAATCCAGGTACTCTAGCATAATTTGTTCAAGACTATTTTTTTAATCCTTTTCTCTACGGGATTGCCTTTGAGTCTTTGTTGAGAATGAGCTGTTCCCATGTGTGTGGGTCTATTTCTGGTCTCCCTATTCTGTTCCATTGATAACATTTGTGTATTTTTATACTAATGTGACCCCATCTTTAGAATAAGCCTTCAAATCAGATCGTGTTCATCCTCTAACTTTTTAACTTAAAAAGATGGAAAACTGCAACATCTCTGGAGGAAAACAAGAGAAATCCCTTGTGAATTTGGAATAGGCAAAAATTTCTTAAATATAACACCGAAAGCACGATGCATGAAACAATAAATTCATAAAATAGACTCATCAAAATTTAAAAGTTTGCTCTTTGAAATACACTGGTAAGAGAATGAAAGACAAGCTAGAGACTAGAAAAAAATTTGCATGTTAGATGTATGATGAAGGACTTGTATGCAGAATATTTAAAGAATGGTCAAAACTTACCATGAAGAAAATAAACCGATTAAAAATAGGCAAAAGATTTGAACAGACATTTCACTAAAGAAGATACACATATGGCACACAAGTACATGCAAAAATGTTACTCTTTGGGAAATGCAAATTGAAGCCACAACAAGATACTGTTACTTGTTACTATGGCTAAAATTAAGAAGACTGACCATACCAAATACTGAAACTCTCATACGCTGCTTGGGGGGATGTAATATAATAATACAACAACCTTGGAAAGCAGACAGTTTCTTAAAACGGTAAATGCACACTCACCATACTATCCAGGTATTCCACTCCTCATTATTCACCCGAGAGAAATGAAAGCATTTGTCCATACAAAGACTTGTATACACATGTTTATAGTAGCTTTATTTATTTCCCAAACTGGAAACAATGAAAATGTCCATCAACAGGAAAATGGATTTAAAAACTGGCACCTCAATACAGTGGACTACTTCAATGCAATGAGCTATTGATATATGCTGTGAAAGGTGTGAATTTCCAAATCTTTATGCCAAGTGAAAGAAGCCAGACAAAAAA
The DNA here is from genome assembly GCF_028021215.1 of Eschrichtius robustus. Lineage (NCBI taxonomy): Eukaryota > Metazoa > Chordata > Mammalia > Artiodactyla > Eschrichtiidae > Eschrichtius > Eschrichtius robustus. Next base: position 39,552,268 of record NC_090828.1, read on the forward strand.
TAAAGTAGTACATGTAATGTGTAATTTCACCCATAATAAATTCTAGATAATGCAAGTAAAAATAGTAACAGAAAGCAAATCAGTGTTTGTTGGTTGTCTGGGGATGGAGACAGGAGGTGGCAAAGAGAGGAGAGAAGGAGGATTATAAAAGGCCACAAGGAGACTTGTGGCTGTGATTGGTATGTTGATTATCTTCATTGAGTTGGTGGTTTCACTTATCAAATTGTACCCTTTAAATATAAACAGTTCACTGTATGTCAATCATACCTCTATGAAGCTGTTAAGAATACTGAACTATTACTCAATGGCTCTATTTCCATCAATGTTAAATACAAGGATGTGAGAAATTTTATCAAGTGTATGTATGTCTATATGTCTATATGTCTATGTATATATACATATACACATATCCATACATATACACATATCCATACATATAGAGAGAGAGACAGAGACAGAGAATATGAGAATGTATAGATAGATAATGTAAATTCCCAAATCATCTATCATTAGGGAATTACTTCAGATTTGTTTCCTGGGGTGAAATTACCAAAACCAGATTACAATGATTTGCTGGGAGCCATCAAAGACAACTGTGACTCCATGAATTTGCAAATGACCAGATTCTTTTCTGAGAAGATTCTTCAGATATATGAAATGATGATTGTGCGTCATGGCTTTATGATTGTTGGAGAGCCATTTGGAGGAAAAACCAGTGCATATCGTGTCTTAGCTGGAGCACTAAATGATCTATGTGAAAAGGTAAGTGTGTTATTAATGCATTAATTTATTGATAGTCAGCTTTGTGCAAGATACAATGTATGGTCATTTAAAAGGGTACTTTAATGCAGCAACTTAAAATTATGAAAATACAGAGGAAATAAAATTAGAAAAGTAATACCAAGCAAGTAGGAAGTTCAGTATACAAAGGGTATGCCACAGATTTGCCTCAAGCCCTTTTGTTTCTTTTTTTAAAAAGTTTAATCATAAAGGTAACACGTTCATTGTAGAAAAAAGTCTGAAAACATGAAAAAACCTGACAGTTTTCTTTTCTATACTTTCTTAGGAGAGGATTTTTTATTTTCTTGTTTAGATTTGTAATGCAGACTTGTTAGTGGCTGCTAGAGGTACTGAACTGAAGTTTGTGTGTGTGTGTGTGTGTGTGTGCGCGCGCGCGCGCACGTGCATGCATTATATAATACATGCATATGTAAGTGTAGTAAATAATGATGATTATATCATTCAAAATTCCTGTCCTACACATCTCAGTTTGGTCTACTTTGACAGGCTAAAGGAGTGAGGCTGTTTTAAATTCTCCAACTAATATTGCATTTCTGTCTACTTACCTTTGTATTTCAAATAGTTCTTGCTTCATATATTTCAGTATTTGTAGCCAAATGGGATTTGTGATCATTACATCTTCATTGTGGAGCCTCCCTTCAGCTAGTATAAAATTCTGTACTTGTATTGTTTGCCTTGGATCCCCTGTGTCTAATTTCAGTATTGCGACCCCTGCTTTCTCCTTGCATATATATTTGCCCATGTCTTTAATTGTAACTCTGGCTGTCACTGTGATTTACCTTTTTATGGAGAGTAATTAGTTTTAACTTTTATTTTCTCCAGTTTGGCCTTTATCTTCTCATAGGGGAATTTTAACTGGATTGTATTTATTATCAAACAAACTGATATGTACTTATTTCTGTCACCTGTTCCTTTATGGTTTTGTCCTTTCAGGCTGTTTCCTTTCTTATCCTCCCTTCCTCTCCCTTTATCCTTCCTGCCTTCCTTTCCTCAGTTTTTGTTTGCATTTTTTCCTATTTTGTTGTTTTATAGGGACTAATTTTTTGCTATAAACAATAAGTCTCTAAAAGAGCCAAATGTGGTGCCACTCAAAGATTAAAGAAGATGAAGGTATGAGCATGTATTCTGGTCCAATATAAAGCCCGAAAGTGATTCACTATCAGGAAATTCTAAGAGTGACATTGTGGTAACGTAAAAGGGGTAAGGCTCCATAGCCACTGCTTGCAAGCTGTAGCTGCGCACTAGCTTTGTTGCATTTGGGGCAAACACCTTGCTTTAATGGCAGCAACTTTGTTCTGACTAAGATCATAGAACTTTCCCATGCTTCTGAATTAAGGATGGCACATCGTTATTCCCTTCCTGGGCACAGAGAAGAAAACAAAGACCTTGAGCTTTTTTTTTTTTTTAACTGCTTCACATTATTATTCCCACATGTTTTCTTCAGTTTGGTACTTCATGTCCCGAGCTCCAGTGGTGGCGGGCAGAAAGCAGTGTGGGGAAGAGTCGAACTTGTTATAAGTTGAACTTGTGTTATATAAAAAAGAAATGATTGTGAATAAGTAGAGCACAGGCGATTGTTTAGGGCAGGGGAACTATTCTGTATATATTGTAATGGGGGATACATGACATTATGTATTTGGCAAAATCCATAGAAGTGGCCAATACAAAGAGTAAACCTTAATGTAAACCATGGGCTTTAGTTAATAATAATGAATCCATATCAGTGGAGGAACTGAGGAATTGAGGAATCATAACAATGTACCACACCAATGCAAGCCTTTAATAGTAGGGGAAACTGTGTGTGGGGGGGGGGGGGCGGGAAGATGGAGGGAATATATGTGAATCTCTGTATATTTTCTGTTCAGTTTTTCTGTAAACCCAAAGCTACTCTAAAAAAATGAAGTCTATTAATTAAAAACTTAAAAAAACCTATGCCCCAAGGGTATTAACATCTCTCATTAATTCCATATACCAGCTTTCAAGGTTCTGGTGGAAACTATCAGCTTAGCAATATTAATTTTTTCACAACTTGAGAATGGTTCATGTTTGCCTATATTTAAATCATTTAATTTTATCTCAGAGAATGTTTTGTAGTAAGAATCAACCAGTTACAGCCCGTGGGCCAACTTCAGCCCAAAGCCTGTTTTTGTAATGCCAGTGAGCTTAGAATGGTGTTAACATTTTTAAGGTTTGTAAAGAAAAACAGAAAAGAACATGTAACCTGTTGACCTATCAATAGTAAATATTATATGCTTTTGACCAACATTTGCTACTTTATTCCTAAGTATCCTATGAGCTCTTAAATCCTATTGTAAATGGTATTTTTAAATTTTATTTTTCAGTTCATTGGCATTATAGAAAATACAATCAATTTTTGTATAATGACTTTGCTGCAGACTTGTTAAATGAACTCTTTACTTCTGGTAGTTTTTGTGTAGAGTCTTTAGGATTTTCTACATGCCCAATCATGTTTTCCATGAACAATGACAGTATTAGTTGGAGTATTATTCTTTTAAATAAATAAAACAGTATTATTTATTCCTTTAAATAAATAAATCTTTTTTTTTCTATTAAGGGGTTAATGGAAGAAAACAAGGTTCAGATTACTGTTTTAAATCCTAAGTCTGTCACCATGGGTCAGCTGTATGGACAGTTTGATTTAGTGTCCCATGAGTGGTCCGACGGGATCCTCGCTGTCAGTTTCAGAGCATTTGCTGCTTCATCGGTAAGTGCTAACACTTTTCAATGCTATGAGAGTTATGATTTTTTCAGTTGTTTCAAGTAAACATTTGTATTTGTAGCTCAAGGTACTTATTTAAAACACATTACTGGGATCCTTGAGGCGCCGGCCGCCGCCCCAGCCAGCGTCTGAGCTAAGCCCCCGCGTCCTTCGCCTCCGTGTGCCCATGGCCTTTAAACTGCCGGTTCCTCGGCTGCGGGCGGGGGCGCTGAGTTTCCCGCTGGGAGGTAAAGTGGCCCCCTTTACCTCCCAGATGCCGCAAGGAGACAAGCCTCTGGGCCCTAGGTACGCCACCCTCGCCCTACACGTGCCGGGGCGAGGCCCTCGCGAGGCCGAGGAGGCGGAGCGCTTTCCCCTGAGCGCAGTGGGTGGGGAGTGGTGCCTTGTCTCTTCTCCCTCCACAGGTGAGAGAACTGAGACAAGGAAATGCTATGCCCTGCTTGGTATAAATACAACTGGATATAAACTTCAGGAGGCCAAAGTACATCATCTCTCTTGTTCACTCCTGTATCTTGAGCATCTAATACTGTGCCAGGCGTATGATTTGCTTTTACCATTTGTCCTAGGGTTCTGTCTGTCCGTTTTTTGTTTTTTATTTTTAAGTATAGTTTTTAACGCTTGTTATCATTGGTGGATTTGTTTTTTGGTTTGGTTGCTCTCTTCTTTCTTTCTTTCTTTTTTTTATTACTTTATTTTTAATATTTAAAAAAAATTTTTATCTTAGTAACTTTATTTTATTTTATATATTTTTCTTTCTTTCTTTTTGTTTTTTTCTCCCTTTTCTTCTGAACCATGTGGCTGACAGGGTCTTGGTGCTCCGGCCAGGTGTCAGGCCTGAGCCTCTGAGGTGGGAGAGCCAAATTCAGGGTATTGGTCCACCAGAGACCTCCAGGCTCCATGTAATATCAAGTGGCGAAAGCCCTTCCAGAGATCTCCATCTCAACACTAAGACCCAGCTCCACTCAACGACCAGCAAGCTACAGTGCTGGGCACCCCATGCCAAACAACTAGCAAGACAGGAACACAACCCCACCCATTAGCAGAGAGGCTGCCTAAAACCATAATAAGGTCACAGACACCCCAAAACACACCACTGGACATGCTCCTGCCCACCAGAAAGACAAGATCCAGCCTCATCCACCAGAACACAAGCACCAGTCCCCTCCACCAGGAAGCCTACACAACCCACTGAAACAGCCTTACCCACTGGGGGCCGACACCAAAAACAGTGGGAACTACGAACCTGCAGCCTGCGAAAAGGAGACCCCACACACAATAAGTTAAGCAAAATGAGAAGACAGAGAAACACAGCAGGTGAAGGAGCAAGGTAAAAACCCACCAGACCAAACAAATGAAGAGGAAATAGGCAGTCTATCTGAAAAAGAGTTCAGAGTCATGATAGTAAAGATGATCCAAAATCTTGGAAAGAGAATAGAGAAAATACAAGAAACGTTTAACAAGGACCTAGAAGAACTAAAGAGCAAACAAACAATGATAAACAACACAATAAATGAAATGAAAAATTCTCTAAAAGGAATCAATAGCAGAATAACTGAGGCAGAAGAACGGATAAGTGACCTGAAAGATAAAATAGTGGAAATAACTACTGCAGAGCAGAATAAAGAAAAAAGAATGAAAAGAATTGAGGACAGTCTCAGTGACCTCTGGGACAACATTAAACGCACCAACATTCGAGTTATAAGGGTCCCAGAAGAAGAAGAGAAAAAGAAAGGGACTGAGAAAATATTTGAAGAGATTATAGTTGAAAAGTTCCATAACATGGGAAAGGAAATAGTCAATCAAGTCCAGGAAGTGTAAAGAGTCCCATACAGGATAAATCCAAGGAGAAACATGCCAAGACACAGATTAATGAAAGTATCAAAAATTAAATACAAAGAAAATATTTTTAAGGCAGCAAGGGAAAAGCAACAAATAACATACAAGGGAATCCCCATAAGGTTAACAGCTGATCTTTCAGCAGAAACTCTGCAAGCCAGAAGGGTGTGGCAGGACATACTTAAAGTGATGAAAGGGAAAAACCTACAACCAAGGTTACTCTACCCAGCAAGGATCTCATTCAGATTTACAGACAAGCAAAAGCTAAGAGAATTCAACACCACCAAACCAGCTTTACAACAAATGGTAAAGGAACTTCTCTAGGCAGGAAACACAAGAGAAGGAAGAGACCTACAATAACAAACCCAAAACAATTAAGAAAATGGTAATAGGAACATACATGTCAATAACTACCTTAAGTGTAAATGGATTAAATGCTCCAACCAAAAGACATAGACTGGCTGAATGGATACAAAAACAAGACCCATATATATGCTGTCTACAAGAGACCCACTTCAGACCTAGGGACACATACAGACCAAAAGTGAGGGGATGGAGAAAGATATTCCATGCAAATGGAAATCGAAAGTTGGAGTAGCAATTCTCATATCAGAGAAAATAGTCTTTAAAAGAAAGACTATTACAAGAGACAAAGAAGGACACTACATAATGATCAAGGGATCAATCCAAGAAGAAGCTATAACAATTGTAAATATTTATGCACCCAACATAGGAGCACCTCAATGCATAAGGCAAATGCTAACATCCATAAAAGGGGAAATTGACAGTAACACAATCATAGTAGGGGACTTTAACACCCCACTTTCACCAATGGACAGATCATCCAAAATGAAAATAAATAAGGAAATACAAGCTTTAAATGATACATTAAAGAAGGTGGACTTAATTGACATTTACAGGACATTCCATCCAAAGACAACAGAATACACTTTCTTCTCAAGTGCTCATCGAACATTCTCCAGGAGAGATCATATCTTGGGTCACAAATCAAGCCTTGGTAAATTTAAGAAAATTGAAGTCATATCAAGTATCTTCTCTGACCATAATGGTATAAGACTAGATATCAATTACAGGAAAAAGTCTGTAAAAAATACAAACATATGGAGGCTAAACAATACACTACTAAATAACCAAGATATCACTGAAGAAATCAAAGAGGAAATCAAAATATACCTAGAAACAAATGACAGTGAAGACACAACGACCCAAAACCTATGGGATGCAGCAAAAGCAGGTCTAAAAGGGAAGTTTATAGCACTAGAATCCTACCTCAAGAAATAAGAAACATCTCAAATAAACAACCTAACCTTACACGTAAAGCAATTAGAGAAAGAAGAACAAAAACACCCCAAAGTTAGCAGAAGGAAAGGAATCATAAAGATCAGATCTGAAATAAATGAAAAAGAAATGAAGGAAACGATAGCAAAGATCAATAAAACTAAAAGCTGGTTCTTTGAAAAGATAAACAAAATTGATAAACCATTATTATCCAGAGTCATCAAGAAAAAAAGGGAGAAGACTCAAATCAACAGACTTAGAAATGAAAAAGCAGAAGTAACAACTGACACTGCAGAAATACAAAGGATCATGAGAGATTACTACAAGCAACTACATGCCAATAAAATGGACAACCTGGAAGAAATGGACAAATTCTTAGAAAAGCACAACCTTCTGAGACTGAACCAGGAAGAAATAGAAAATATAAACAGACCAATCACAAGCACTGAAATTGAAACTGTGATTAAAAATCTTCCAGCAAATAAAAGCCCAGGATCAGATGGCTTCACAGGTGAATTCTATCAAACATGTAGAGAAGAGCTAACACCCATCCTTCTCAAACTCTTTCAAAATATAGCAGAGGGAAGAACACTTCCAAACTCATTCTACCAGGCCACCATCACCCTGATACCAAAACCAGAAAAAATGTCACAACAAAAGAAAACTACAGGCCAGTATCACTGATGAACATAGATGCAAAAATCCTCAACAAAATACTAGCAACCAGAATCCAGCAGCACATTAAAAGGATCATGCACCATGATCAAGTGGGGTTTATCCCAGGAATGCAAGGATTCTTCAATATACCCAAATCAATCAATGTGATAATCCATATTAACAAACTGAAGGAGAAAAACCATATGATCATCTCAATAGATGAAGAAAAAGCTTTCGACAAAATTCAACACCCATTTATGATAAAAACTCTCCAGAAAGTAGGCATAGAGGGAACTTACCTCAACATAATAAAGGCCAGATATGACAAACCCACAGACAACAACGTCCTCAATGGTGCAAAACTGAAACCATTTCCACTAAGATCAGGAATAAGACAAGGTCGCCCACTCTCACCACTATTATTCAACATACTTTTGGAAGTTTTAGCCACAGCAATTAGAGAAGAAAGAGAAAAGAAAGGAATCCAAATCAGAAAAGAAAAAGTAATAATGTCACTGTTTGCAGTTGACATGATACTATACAAAGAGGATCCTAAAGATGCTACCAGAAAACTACTAGAGCTAATCAATGAATTTGGTAAAGTATCAGAATACAGAATTAATGCACAGAAATCTCTTGCATTCCTATACACTAATAATGAACAATCTGAAAGAGAAATTAAGGAAACACTCCCGTTTACCATTTCAACAAAAAGAATGAAATACCTAGGAATAAACCTACCTAAGGAGACAAAAGACCTGTATGCAGAAAACTATAAGACACTGATGAAAGAAATTAAAGATGTTACAGATGGAGAGATGTACCATGTTCTTGGATTGGAAGAATCAACATTGTGAAAATGACTGTACTACCCAAAGCAATCTACAGATTCAATGCAATCCCTATCAAACTACCAATGGCATTTTTCACAGAACTAGAACAAAAAATTGCACAATTTGTCTGGAAACACAAAAGACCCCGAATAGCCAAAGCAATCTTGAGAAAGAAGAACGGAGGTGGAGGAATCAGGCTCCCTCACTTCAGACTATACTACAAAGCTACAGTAATCGAGACAGTATGGTACTGGCACAAAAGCAGAAACTTAGATCAATGGAACAGGATAGAAAGCCCAGAGATAAACCCACGCACATATGGGCACCTTATCTTTGACAATGGAGGCAAGAATATACAATGGAGAAAAGACAGTCTCTTCAATAAGTGGTGCTGGGAAAACTTGACAGCTACACGTAAAAAAATGAAATTAGAACACTCCCTAACACCATTCACAAAAATAAACTCAAAATGGATTAGAGACCTAAATGTAAGACCGGACACTATAAAACTCTTAGAGGAAAACATAGGAAGAACACTCTTTGACATAAATCACAGCAAGATCTTTTTTGATCCACCCCCTAGAGTAATGGAAATAAAAACAAAAATAAACAAGTGGGACCTAATGAAACTTCAAAGCTTTTGCATAGCAAAGGAAACCATAAACAAGACGAAAAGACAACCTTCAGAATGGGAGAAAATATTTGCAAATGAATCAACGGACAAAGGATTAATTTCCAAAATATAGAAACAGCTCATGCAACTCAATATTAAAAAAACAAATAACCCAATCCAAAAATGGGCAGAAGACCTAAATAGACATTTCTCCAAAGAAGACATACAGATGGCCAAGAAGCA